>NC_061514.1:132462484-132586710 GCF_022539505.1 Lolium rigidum
GCCTATGCCTCATCACCTCCCATGATGCGCCGCCGCGGAAGCCCTCTCCACTCCATCGTCCTTTGACGGGAGGGGCGCCTGTAAGGGTATTTTACCCTTATCCATTATTTTGGTAACTATGACACCGTGCTAGTGTATTTGGACTAATACATGTCTACAAGATGATTCCCAGGTATTAGCCAAAGAGGTATAATGGTGTATCAATGGAACAAGAAGGCAACGGGAGACCCCCCACTTCGATGAAAAATCAACAGGTTTTTCCAGAGCCTGGCCGGTCCCAGACCCGGTCAGACCGGCCCTGGCACCGGACAGCCTGGCGCCGATCGGCCCCAGCGCTTGTGCCATCCGGGCAGGTTCCAGTAAGGGAGGGCGAGCACCCGGTCTGCGTCCGGTCGCCAGCCCGGTTTGGACCGGCCCCTCCGGTCCAAGGCCCGGTCGGACCGGGTTCCAGACCGAGCGCCCCGGCGCCCAACCGGCCTTTGCGCTTGTGCCATCCGGGCAAGATCTAGTAGCCTCAGAATCCCGCCCGGTCAAGACCCGGTCCCAGCTCCGGTTGAAACCGGCCGGTCCGGTCAGTGGCCCGGTCTGACCGGCCTGTGCGCCGGCCAGTCCGGCACCAAATCCGGTCGACCGGGTTTCTCGTGGAATCTGATGATGTGTCAAGTGAGCAACGGCCAGATTTCGAAGAACACTATAAATACCCCTTCTCCTACCTCTGAAGGGGTAGGCACTACACTGCAAGCTGTTCTTGAGCTCTCTCTCTCATACTACATTGCTAGAAACACCAAAAGCCTCAGATCTCCCTCCTCCTCCACCCAAACTCAAATCCCTCCGGGGAAACGATAGAGGAGGACCCGATCTACTGTTCTACCAAGCCAAATCTCATTCCCCCTTGTATTCATCAAGAAGCTTGCTTCCTAGGGTTCCTTGGAAACCTTAGGTGGGCAAGAGTGGTCCAGAAGCATCCGGGCTGTGGATTTGCTCCTGACAAGATTGTGAAGGTTTGGAGGCTACCTCAAAGTCTACCACAAGTGAGTGAGCTATTCCTTCGTGGGATAGGCTCCGGAGAATAGGGTGAGCCTTCGTGGCGTGGGGAATCCTTCGTGGGACCTCCACCCCTCCAAACGTGACGTACCTTCTTGCAAAGGAAGGGAACACGGGAATACATCCTCGTCTCCGCGTGCTATCGGTTATCTCTAACCGAACTCCTTACTTGTGATTTAATCGCTCTGTGAGAGCCTTCGTGCTCGAGTTAGTTGTATCCTCATATAGGTTGGTTCACCTAGTTTGCATTAGGCTCATCTTTATATTCCGCACAGCCTAATATTGCAAAGAAAGAATTAAAATTTGTAGAAACCTATTCACCCCCCTCTAGGTTTACCATCTCTGAACTTTCAATTGGTATCAGAGCCTGGACTCTTATTAAGGGCTTCACCGCCTTAAGAGTGAGATGGATAAACTATTCGAGGGTCTAGATGAAGACTCTAACCTTTCGTTAAAGAGATGAAATCTAGATTCTTGGCATATGATGCCGAGAAGAAGAAAAAGGAGGATGACCTACAAAGCCAAATGGCAGAGATGACCGCCATGCTTAAGAACTTGACTAGTGGGACTCCTAGTGCGGCTTCGGCCTCTCTAGGGAGTTTCCATGAAGTTAACCATGACTATCCCAAAAACACTTCACCCATGCCTCATATAAACCATAGTGGGAGTGTTCCCCATTTTGATGGAACTCACTTTCCTTTTTGGAAATCTGCTATGGAATCTCATATTCGCAGCTGTAGTGTGGAGTTATGGGAGATCATTGTTCATGGATACCGAGAGCCACATGATCCCGCTCGGTTGACCTCTACTGAATTATACAACCTTCAACTCAATGCCTCTGCATGTCACAAGATTAGAAGTGGCATCAACCGCAAGCTCCTTGATCAAGTCAATGACATTGACTCCGCTAAAGAGTTGTGGGATCGAATCATAGTACTCCAAGAGGGAACCGATTTGATCCAATCAGCTCTTTATGAGACCGCAAAGCAAGAGGCCCACCAGTTCATGATTCGAGAAGGAGAATCCGTGGCAGATGCCTATGCTAGGCTTGGTGCTCTTAGAGTAAGGGTCAAGGGACTTGGAGTTGAGAAGTACAATGACAGCTTCGAGATGAATGAAGCATTCATAAAGTCCAAGGTCATTGTGTGATTGCTGTCAAGCAAGAAGACACCAACCTTGCACTCAACTTGCAAATCATGACCAAGAGTGCTGATCTGAACTCCGATGATCTAGTATCCTATGTGGCCGCCAATGAAAACATGGCCAAGGCAGGAAAAAGGCTCATGGCAATGAACCGTGTTGATGAAGCCTCACACAACCATGAAGCTTCACACAACCTTGCTCTCAAAGCTAGAGCTGACCATGGAAGAGAAGAAGACTATGAAATTGAAGAAGAGGAAGAGATGACTTCAACTAGTGACATTGCTACCGACTTTGCTTTCTTTGCCAAGAAGTACAAGGGAAAGCTTCCAATGCTCGTCAATGACAAGAAGAAGAAGAAGAGAACTTGCTACAACTGTGATGAAGATAGTCACTTTGCAAATGAGTGCCCTTATGAGAAAAGGGTAGACAAGCCAAAGTTCTTCAAAGGGGTCAAGCCAAGATTGAAGCCAAACCCAATCAACGATCGATACAAGAAGAACAAGGGAACAACCTTTGTTGGGGCTGAGTACTTGTCCGATGAAGAAGAGGAAGATGAGGAGAAGGAGGCCGGAGTGGCCGGTTTGGCTTTCTCTAAGCCCGGGTCACTCTTCACATATGACTACTCCAAGGATTACTCCACGGAGAATGATGCTGGTTTTTCCTTCATGGCAAGAACGACTCAAGATGTTGACTCCGATGACTCTCCCTCCTCTACAATCATTGGCTCTTGTCTTATGGCAAGAGAAACTAAGGTAATGGAATCCCCACCTTCTTTATCTAGTGTTGTTGATGATGAAACTGAAAATCAAGAAGAATTTACTGTGCTTAAGGAACTTTACAATGTTAGATGCACCCTTCGCGGTGAAGCTCTTGTCAAGTTTGATTTCTTGATGGACTCCCTCAAAGAAAAGGATGAGTCCATTGAGGAATTAGAATATCAATTGAATGAAAAAGAACGGAGATTCAATCTCCTAAGACAAGAGCTAAAAACCGAAAGGTGCATATCTCAAGGCCTTAAGCAACAAATTGAAACTTATGTACTTGATAAAGTTAAGGACCTAGAAACTATTGATAGGGCTCAATCATTGACTCAAGAGCTCAATGCCTCAAAGGAGGAGCTTGAAATTGCTCATGCTTCTCTCACTAGGGATCTTGACCACCTTGAAAGAGCTGATACGTCTCAAACGTATCTATAATTTCTTATGTTCCATGCTAGTTTTATGACAATACTCACATGTTTTATATACACTTTATATCATTTTGATGCATTTTCCGGTACTAACCTATTAACAAGATGCCGAAGCGCCGGTTCTCGTTTTACCGTTGTTTTTGGTTTCGAAATCCTACACGGAAATATTCTCGGAATTGGACGAAACAAAAGCCAAACCTTCTATTTTACCGAGACGGACCCAGAGAGCCAGAGAAGTGCCGGAGGGGGGCCAAGGGGGCCCCACACCATACCTGGGCGCCGGCCCCTCCCTGGCCGCGCCACTAGGTGGGGAGGCCACCCCCTGGCTCCTCCGACTCCGCCCTTTCGCCTACATATTCTGTCCGTCGCGAAAACCCTAACACAATCGACGATGTTCCACGAAGAGTTCCGTAGCCGCCGCCATCGCGAAGACAAGTTTCGGGGGACAGAAGTCTCTGTTCCGGCACGCCACCGGGACGGGGAATTGCCCCCGGAGTCATCTCCATCGACACCACCGCCATCTTCATCGCCGCTGCTGACTCCCATGATGAAGAGGTAGTAGTTCTCCCCCGAGGCTGAGGGCTCTACCGGTAGCTATGTGGTTCATCTCTCTCTCCCATGGTGTGATCTTTATGTGATCATGAGCTTTGTATCACTATTAATCTATGTGCTACTCTAGTGATGTTATTAAAGTAGTCTATTCCTCCTCCATGATGTAAAGATGATAGTGTGTGCATCATGTAGTACTTGGCGTAGGTTATGATTATAATCTCTTGTGGATTATGAAGTCAACTATTACTATGATAGTATTGATGTGATTTATTCCCCCTTTCATAGCTATTGTTGACAGTGTGTATGCTATGTTAGTACTCGGTCTAAATTGCAATGGTATTATCTTGGATTATGATTTGATGAGGATATCCCTATGAGAGGTGTTTGTCAAGTACTTGATGAACTTTGAGTGGAGCTTTTGTAGCCACTAAGTGATGATTAGGATTCCAATAGGAGAGTAATTCAGAGTAGCACAAGTGAAGAGAAGTTATCTAATTGTCCAATTATGTGATCATTGTTGAGAGTGTCCACTAGTGAAAGTATGATCCCTAGGCCTTGTTTCTAAGCATTGAAACACCGTTTCCAACAAGTTCTGCTACATGTTCGCTTGCTGCCATTTTTATTTCAGACTAGATGACCCGTTGCGCTATCGCGCAAACAACAGAATCAAATCAGAATTTAAACTATAAGCTTTAGCTTATTTTAATATTAAGAATTAGCCAAAAATTAGTATATGGCAGAAACACTATTCCATCGGGGTGTTGCAGGAAGATATGACAATTTAGTTCGCTTTCGCATTATTTTCAGCTATTATGCTCCCCCACCATATTATGGTTATTGTACTAACATCACAAAAGAAGCATAAAAAGTTAATTATTATTGCAAGAAGAATATTTTTACTTATACAAAAGTTTGGTTTGAGATTCTAAGCCCCCCGATACCATGGGAACCAAAAACTATTACAAATATTTGCCTCGCTTAAACAATTTCCATCACTATTCTCAGCTGATACCCCTTATCTCCATCACGATTTGCGTTAACGGCTCTTCCTCTTAACCTATCTCCCGACCCCTCCGCCTTGACCTATAACACCTCTCTCCATTCCCTCCACCCATCTAATAAGCTGATCAAGTACTCTCTCGCGACCATCCACGCCATCCGTTGCTCGCCCCAAGGCTTACCTAACACTTGATAAGGACAAACCATATTAAAGATTTTAGAATCTGAAGAGAATAGTAGGAAATTTTAAAGAAGTGTATTTCAGATCATCCTCTTCGAGCAGCCGCTTGAACGAGGGCGGCGACACATCACACGAATGTCAGCCGTTCCATGAAGGCATGCAATTGTAGGTGGCGACATGCCGAAGGATGGCAAAGCTTCTAAAGTCAACGGTGAATGCAAATATAAATTGCTTCTATTCCTACTAAAGCCAATGTTTGTTTACTTCAAGTTTCCTCACTTTCAAACATAGGCGATGGCATCAGCGGCGTGTCCCGCGCACTTTCAAACGGATTGACCGCCATGGATTGACCATATCTTTTAAGATTAATCAATTTCTTAGAAAATCCATTTAAAACACATAATCCACCAATAATTTAGTGGCCATGCAGAACTGGAGACATTAAATCAAAATGTGTCCACGATGGCAATGAAAGGTCCTTTAAATTGGGGCATGCTTTGCAACATCTAAAAGCAAAATCTTTAACATCATCATGCTCTTGTTGCCCTATGTGTAAAATTGTTTGCGTTGTGAAGTACAACAGAAGTACTGATGCAAGCATTGCAAAGTATCCTACGTGCCTAATCTGCTAAGAAAAATGAAAAATGGTAACAAAGCTTATGTTATAGAAGATAAAACAAAACAATAAATTCAGCTAGCGTGCAAATCTTCTTCGTTTCAATAAGCTAATAAAATCAAATCCTCGACAACATAAAGCCTAACTGATTTGTCAAAATCTAACATGCCATAGCTGCAAATTATAATCTATTACAATATAACTGAGTGATTTTGTTAATTCAACAGAAAATGGAAAGATCTCATGGAGATATTAAGCACAAATTATAGCAGGGTGCATTTTAAACACAGTATCTTTAAATAAAACTTCAGAAAGGCCAAAAGTTGAGTAAAAAAGTTCAACAAAAGGCCAACGGTGCATAATCAAGCAGGCCACAAACAATATAACCATGAGCTATGAATATACATTACACAGTCGACCGCATCTCTTGTATCTTTGGAGAGTGAGGGTCGGCCGCTTGTCAGCTCCATCAGGATAACCCGTGAGGCGAATGTGTTGACTTGGACATACACGATGCCGTCGAGAGGCCCGTTGTTGACGACAACATCAGAGCTGTAATCAGAGCATTGTTTGGTGTAACAGATTTATAGATGCTGTCAGGTTATTACGCATTTTGATGTATGCAAAGCATCACATGCTCACAATGAATCTAAAGCAATCAGGATAGTTATTTAAATTGGTAAGCACATATAATGAAAACAAATAATGCGATGTCCCTAGCTTGAATCCATCCTGATCTCAGTTGTCACTTTATTTGCAAATTTACAATGTTGTCTAAAAATTGTGAAGCACATGCATACATAGAACTGATTAGCAATATATACAATACCAAGTCTACCCAAATAGAAAATCAGTAGCTGGTAATTAAATATTGCACATGAACCAGTTCCATTAGTGTACTCAAAGACTGAAAATACAAGTGGAGGCAGAGCAAACTTACTCCGTACATCGGTACATGATTTGGCCGTTGGCATGGAAGGATGCTCCCTTGGCTGATCCAGGTAAGAGAAGGCTGGGCCAATCTCATTCTGCACCTTCTTCAATCCATAAAACGATGGAAGGATGCTTACCTCACAGATCTGGGAAAGAGAAGGCTGGGCTGCGCCTGTTCTACGCCTTCATCCATCCATACCACGTCCTACAGTCATGAAGCCATGAAACCAAGCTGAGTATGGTTCTTACCATTAAAAGAGAAACAGGAGAAACAGAACCGTTACATAGTATTTCCTCTAATGTACTTCCTAGTGCATATGTTACCCATCAAAGTATATCGAATCTTCATTAGGTTATGGCCTAGTTTATCATGAAAGAAGAAATGTTTCTACAGGGAATGAAAACATTTAAGACCTTAGGAAAGGTCTATTAATAACAAAATAATCATCCCTGGAGTCTAACATTTGCGACAAAGAGACAAAATAATCATCCTAGATCCCACACTGGTTTTCAGTACTGTCAGATCCCAAGAAGGCAAGAACTCACTGTCCAAAAAAGGCCAAATTGACAGAATTATCTGCATGATACAAAATTGGGAACAAAATATATAAACCGAAATTATGATCACAAAGTAGACACCATGCTTTCCACCTAAAGAGACCAAATAAACCTAAAGGAATCAGTACTTTAGATAACAGCATAACATTACTGACCTGGTAAGCACTACGGACTTTTTAATTGCATATAGACCTGGTAAGCCAATCATCATAGTTGGTGAAGAGTGACTTCCATTTCCTAATGCAAAACTAAGTGATGACATTTCGTAGAATATTAGTAGAAAATTATTCACGTATGTACTGAATTTGACTATAAAAGAAAGCAAAACATTTGGTATAGTTTCAACGAAACTACTTTACAACTGTGGTGTTAAAAGTTAAAACTAAGCTAAAAAGAAAAAAGTAGATAGGAATAATACAATTTCTTAAGCAAAGTTTTCCTTCATATAGCGGATGAGAAGTGCATATTCTAATTACACAATAGTTTTTCCCATAAACCAGCAGCAAAACTGACACGGATACCTTTATATGTAAAAAGTATAGGTTCATGACACAATAAACAAATGCAATGCAAATTGAAATACCATGTTCATTATGGAATTGCTTTAGGTAAATAAAACTCACCTAATTTGCTCTAACAAAATATGGAAGACATATAATTTGGTGGCATGCTTACAAAAATATGGACGCAAACTTTGTGAGTTACCTTACACACAAACAAGAACAGATGTATACTGACAGCCAAAAGACTGAAATTTTTATAATCAAACCTCAAATCTTACGGCCCGATCATATCTTTCTGTGTATATGCATGCATCAATGCACAAAGGAATCTGACTTTCAAATGCGATGCTAAGTAAAAGAGAACAACTGCCATAGCATTGGAGTGTTGTGACCCTCTTGGTGTTCTCCTAACAGGATGCATGACATCTGTTAAGCCCTGCAGAGGCATTTGCAATTGTAAGAAAAGAGAACTCTCATTTACCAATATCCAAACATATATGTAAAATCAAACGATAAATAAAACTCAGATTGTCATATAAATCTAATAATGGTACACAAATCCTCTAACGCAGTTTATTGTATCTTACATATACCTTAATTTGATGTCGTAGTCATATCTAAATTATTTCAAGGTAAATGTCTTCCTGAAAGGTCTCAGTGTAACAGGAGAACCAATATTTACACTGAGTTTGGTCGATAAATTCTTGTAGCACCTTCTGTGGTACTTTGCTATGTTCAAAAAACAAAGGGAATAAATCTCTGGGATAGAAGTTTGAAAGCAATAACACATTCATTATGGACATAGACACACTGCAAAACCTGGCATGCTGGAAATATATCTTGGGAATGGGATTTTGTGCCTAACTAATGTATTTGTTTTTTTACTGACTGGTGTACTTGTTATGACTTATAACACACGATCAGAGGTATCAATCTCTGCAAGTGAATAGGCCTAAGTCGGACATGGATTGATGTTCTACACATGTAGTAAAGTTTCACTCAAATTAGATTTTGCTAAAACATACAAACTAAATAGTAAAGAACCTTGACAAACTTACCATATTCAACCTATCAAAATACACAACCAAGATGCTCCCAAAACGCATCCACTCCTGGTCTCTTGGACAGATAAGCTCTTCAGCTGGTGCCAGTGAGTTAAGCTCGTAATAGGAACCATACATGAAGATAATGCCCTACAGAGAACAACACAGAGATAAGAAAGGGAACAAATCAGTATAACACAATGATATTAAAGAACACCAGCTCACTATATCGGAAAACAAAAGGAGGGCTGTGAAAAAGAAAGGAACGATATAGAAACAGAGCAATGTAAGCTGCAAAGTGAAAAGGGTCAGGTAAAAAGAAACAATCAACCAAAACCAGGTCATAAAGCAGTGCAACACCAAGTGAAAGCATATCGTAAAATTTTGTACATCACGAACGGCATACCAGGAGATGTATATAGCAGAACATGGAGCCAATGGAAAGCACTACATGGATCTGCACAAAAGATACAGTAACAGCCCCCACCTTAGTAATGGAAAGCAACCACCAAGTACTACCATGACATGTAAAGGAGGAGGTAAATTACCTTGATTAAGGCCATACATGCCACAACTAAAGCAAACCGCTTGAATTATATCTATGTAGTTCTCATAGGCACTTAGGTAGAACAAAAAAATCCTAGAATAATTAGCATCAATCTACAGGAGCCAAAAAAAAAATGAGAGGATACCAAGAATAAAAGGCAAATGAAGTGAGTTCTCACATATTAAGCCATTTACAAAACTATCTCATTGCAGTGAATGTCCCAAAGCTCGTTCATTGGCAAATCCTAGATAAGAAAGCATTAACAATTATTTTCACGACAAGTTCTTCAAATTAGGGTGTATTATTTTGAATCCTATTTGTTGTTCTCATATATCCTGAGCTGAGTTGATATTATCATTCTTCTTCCCAACTTTGTTCTGATTTAAAAGGATGGACATAAATGAAGACCAACAATATATGCTTCTCTAGAACAAATCAATCCCTATGAAGTCATTTAGTTCTCGCACGGATTTTTTTAACAAGAGAAATAGTAGGATAAGAAACTATTTAATGCCTACGTAGGAAAATCTAAAGAAAAATCAAACAAAAATCATAAAACTAAACAAGTCCATTGGTTTCATCTTGTCAAGTAGGCCATCCAACTATAACTCTACTGGGCTGCATATTAAGAAATTCCAACATAATTTAGTACAAATACACAACTACTTCAAGCTCACTGTGATAATATGTATAACCAAACTGGTCCATTACAGATTGATACTCTTAGGAATTAAGAGTAGATGTAGGATGTCTGAACAATTATTCCCAAGCCAAATTAATGGATCATTTTCTTATCAATTTAACTATCTTCAACAGAAACCATTAGTGTTTCAAGTGCAGAAATGTGCAGACATTGCATCAGACGTTAAATAATAATTAATCTGCAAGTATGATAGCAAGAAATGGTAAAAAAACCTAGCATAAAGGAGCCAAAGCACGAAATATATTCCGAAGCAGAATATAAAAATATATAACAACCACTTGTGCAAAATGTAAAATATATAACAGCCACTTCTCCATTCTGATCTCCATGGATACACAAGAATAAGTAGGTTAAATTCTAGGGTACACCGAAAGAAGCAGAAAATAAAAGTGCCCTACAATTTCTGTCCAGTCAATTAAACTGTATCTCTTCTCAACTGAAAAGGAATGCTACTACCAGCTACAATTCGACTATATTTCTAAAAGATGTAGCATTTTTCTGCAAAATGCATTTTCAAAAATTAAAAAGAAAGACACAAAATCATTTGTTTGTTGTGGATAAGAGAAGGGCATAAATGCACAACATATACTGCAACCTAATTGTATTCTTCTGTCTGACCATAATAAGATCCTTACAAAACCATGTTATCAACCATGGGTTGGAGAAACAATCATACAACGAACACCGAGGTTGTGCATAGCAAGTTTAAAACTGTAGGCATGAAGCCGAAGCGAGTGGCAAAAGAGAGATATGAAAGAGTTAAAATACTAATAATTAGATGGATAAGTCAAGATCATCTACTACAAATATCCATGGTTTGAAATGGTGATAATCCTATGACACAACCAGGAAAGTTTGCAACAAGAAAAGGTTCCCATCAACCAGAGCCCAAGGAGTAAGCGTGACCTCCGAAGCACTTTTTTTGTACAGAGAACATGCACCCAACAAAATTTAGATAACCATCCACGATACAGAAAAGGGTAAAATAAAATACCTTTGTTGAGAAGTCAAAGCATGAAATTCAATGTTGTGAATTCAGCAGTCAGAGCTCAAAATCAACATGCTGAATTCGACAGTCAAAGCTTAAGGCATGTTTCCCAACAATATTTGTAAAAACCTTGAATTCACTTATATTTCGACAACTTCCTCAAGGATCCGATGATCCCAAGGGATTGAAACCCTCTGGTTCGAGCCTACAAATTAACAAAAAGATGCATTCTCCAAATTTAATAAATCAATTAAATACTTGTGCAATTAGCACAACTAATGAAACTGTAAGGATTAAGCAGTCCATACCTGAAGTAAGTTCTTGACCCTCTCTAGTGGCGCTACCGCAATCTTTGCAAATGCACCAGCAACATCTTCAACAATAAGCTTCTTAGCATAGATCAGTCCTTGTAATTCCAGCAGATTCACCTGCGTGGCTGTTGAGGCTGAATAAAATGCCACAACCAAGTATGTCAGAAATAATATACAATGCAGTATAGCTAGCGTCAAATTAGGGAAGTCAAACTAAGAAGTGAAGCCAGAAACATACTTGTACCATACAACAGAAACAGACCAAGGAAAATAACCCGATGACCCCAGAGATGGAGCATATACGGCCATGGGCATAATCTAGACATGAAGAACGGCGGCGAGAAAAAATAAGCCAGTAGGCAGAGAGAGGAACACCAAAACAAAGTTCGGAATGAAAAAGAAGAGAAAAACCATCTGGTGCAAGAGTGTGAATATTCGTCACTCACATCTGACACACACTGAATATTCAAGTGTGGCATCAATTCATTTATACAAAAACACCGACCACACACTTAAATGGCCCATCGCAAGCCAGTTGCAGTTTTAGAAAACATATAGTCCCAAAACACATGCTCTATTTCATTATAGTTGACAAACCTAACTTACAAAATGGACCTGAGCACAAGACAATGCTTCGGAATGTGGCCTCGGTGAGAACCAGTAGGACCTCAAGTCCTCAAAGATGAAGAATTGCTTCTTGAGCTGCATAATATGATCAAATAAAGCCGAAGAAATTGCTAACCAGTTATCCCTGCAACCTCATAACATAATAAAAATAAAGCTAGAGAATTGCTAACCAGTTGTCCTTGCAACCTCATGATCTGCAATCGCCTTATTGAGCTGCATTGCAAACTCGTGATCTACTATCACCTTATTGAGCTGCATAAGGATAGAGTCACATGGAGATTATACTCACAATACTGCAATTTACAGATATAAAATGGTGCTGACAAAAAGTTGAAATCAACACCTATTTCTTGTAATGATGGCTTTGGCTTTTGGTTTCAGTGTAGTTGACCTCCATTGCAGCTGCTGGACTATGGGATTATCCATATGCTTTTCAACATCTGGTTTATGTACAAAGGCATCCCCTGGATTGGCGTTCAACAATCTAATAATGTCCAAAATTGGATGGAAATAACTAAAAACGAGACTGAACTTTGTCAAGAAACGAGAGCCCACCAGGGAAGGGGAAGAAGACGGTTGATTTTGTCCCATGCTGCAGCAACGCCAAGACAGGGGAAGAGGTTGCACGACGCCAGGTCTCAACGCCAAGCCATGCAGAGGAGGTGGGGAAGACGTAGCACGACACCGAGGCTCGGGGCCGTGCAGAGGAGGCTAGAGACGGAGGCATTGTAGAGGAGACGACCACGAGGAGGAGGGCCGCGACCGGCGGCGACCCTCACCTCCCGGCGCTACACGCGGCAGTGCCCATGGCCGCTCTCCTGATGCGAGGTGGCGGCGGCGGCGCCCACACTCCGTTGAGTTACTAACCCGCCGCCACCGGACGAAATCGAGGGCGCGCACGCGTCCAGCCAATGAGCCCCGCCGCCCGAGCTCCAACACCGCCACCGCGCACCACCGCCATGTCGAGGGCCCCTGATCTCCTCTCCTCGTGCGCGGGGAAGGGCGAGTCCGCCGCGGCTGGCGTCACACGGGTCGGTGGCTGATTGGGAAGGAGGAGAGGGGGCCGGGATTGGGGGAGGAGAGGAGGCATGGGATTGGGAGCACCGATCTAGGTTTTCACCATCTTCTGCCCCCACGCGCACAGAAAGGAAGGCGACCTGAGGAAGCTGGCGTCGCTGCCTCTGGCTGGCTGCCCCGCACGCCCTCGGGCCCATCGTACAGGGACCCAAAACGAGCAGCAACAGGTGAAAACAAAATTACCGCATCCAACGGTTGTGGTGAAAAGTGGGGAACGAATTTACTGTCGCTAGCCAAAACCAACGACCCAGATCAATGTGCCCCTTTCAGATGGCCTGGTTGGCCGGGTAATCTTTGAACATTTATAGGAAGAATTGCAATTACTACTTATAATCATCCATATTACTTGTATTTCACTATCTCTTCGACGAACTAGTGCACCTATACATCTGACAAGTGTATTAGGTGTGTTGGGGACACAAGAGACTTCTTGTATCTTAATTGCAGGATTGCTTGAGAGATATATCTTTGACCTCTACCTCCATGAGTTCGATAAACCTTGGGTGATTCACTTAAGGGAAACTTGCTGCTGTTCTACGAACCTCTGCTCTTGGAGGCCCAACACTATCTACAGGAATAGAAGCGTGCGTAGACATGAAGCTATTTTCTGACGCCGTTGCCGGGGAGGTAAGGTAAAAGGTATTCACATCCTCCGAATACTAAGCTATTTCCTAGCACTGTTGCCAGTGTGTGAGTGCTCGAAGCTATCTCCTTTAGATTCTGCAATTGCATCTTTTTGTTTCTTGTTTTTATTTTCACTAGTTAGGCATCATGGAAAACAACAGTGAGCTTTTTAATCTTTTTCCTGAGTTAAGACATGAATTGTTTGATGCGAAAATTAAAAAATCTATGGAACCTTATTTGCATGCTAGTAGCAATATTATTAGTATGAACGCAATTACTGCTAATGCCATGGAAAAGTCTAAGCTTGGGGAAGCTAGTTCTTATGATCTTTTTAGCTTCCCAGCTTTAGGGGAGAAAATTTGCTTTGATAATACTTTATCTCCCATATGCGATAACTCTAATGATGCTTGTGATATTTTAAATCCACCTGCTGAAAGTATTCCTTTCAAGATACCTATGAAAATTGTTGAACTTGCTATGAATAATTTCTATTTTGGAGATGGGACTGTCCATCCTAGTGATCATTTACTCTTTATACATGAATTATGCGAGTTCTTCGAGAATGCAGGTATTTCAAAGGACCAAGTTAAGAGGAAGCTATTCTCTATATCTCCGAAGGGCGAGCTGCAGAATGGTATAAGATGTCTGAAGAATGGTCGATCTATTGGTTGGGACGAAATTGTACCTCTCTTTTATTCTAAATTTTATCCTCCTCATGAAGTGCATGTTGATAGGAATTACATTTATAACTTTTATCCTCGTGATGGAGAGAGTATTTCCCAAGCATGGGGGAGATTAAAGTCACTAATGCTCAAATGTCCCATTCATGAGCTCCCCCGTAATGTTATTATTAATAATTTTTATGCAAGGCTTTCAGGACACCACAAGGACTATCTAGATGCCTGTTTGACGAGATCTTTCACAAGCAAGGAGGTTGAAGCTAGATGGGATCTTCTTGAAAGAATTCAAAGCAATACCGAAGATTGGGAGAATGACAAAGGTAAAGAATCAGGTATAAACTACGAGTATGATTGCATTAAGTCTTTCGCTCAAACTGCTGATTTTCAAGAGCTTAGTGCTAAATATGGTCTTGATCCTCAAATTATGGTCGATTGCTATAGAGCCTTTGCTTCTCATATTAGTGTTCCTAAAGAAAATTGGTACATGTATCATGAACCTTTTAAAGACACTTGCATGGAAAATGAAATTGTTGTTAATGATTGCAATGAACATGCTCAAACTTCTGAGAATGCTATTTCCTATAAGCATGTTAATTTTTGTGGAGTTCATAGACCTTGTTAAAAGAATAATATTGTATCCATCACATGAATGAAAAAACTAGAAAGTGGTCTAGGGCTCTAGATGATCTTGGTGAAAAAGTTTGTGCCCTCTATCCTTTTATTTGTGAACTTTGCCATAAAGTGGGTCATTTTAATTTTCAATGCTCCTCCAAGTGATAATTCGAACCTCATGAGTGCTGCAAATTTGTATTGTGATGATGAAATCACTCCTAATCAGCATGATGAACTTACAGTATTTTTGGAGTGTGAAGAGTTATTGAGAAAAACTTCTTTGGTGGATATGAGTGCTCTTGATATTAATAGTGTCCTGCATGGGTGTCTTTCTTATTGCATTGATAATTGCCATACAAATACTTACATACAAAATATTTTAGAAGATGAAACTTTGCCAAAATATGATAGGACTGCTGTGTGTTTTGAACTTATTAATGAAAAGGTGGAATCCTCCCAAGTTTCTTCTATTGTTTCTGGAAATAAATCAGGTTATGAGGAGAAGCCTCCCTTCAAGCCTCTTCCTCCTAAAGAAGGGAACGAGGAGAAGGAAAAGAAGAAGAAGAAGAAGGGAACGAAGAAGAAGAAGAAGAAGAAGAAGAAGAAGAAGAAGAAGAAGAAGAAGAAGAAGAGGGGGAATAAAAAGAAAGAGGTAACGACATATCCCCGCGTGTATGAGATAACGATAGGTAACCGTAAGTATGTTGCTCCTAATGATTATTATGATAATGAATCTGAGTACAATGATCTTCCTATGCCCTTTACCTACATTAGTGATCATGATTTAGAAGAGCACACTACTTTTGATACTGAAGATCTCTGGGACACTAATTCTGAAAACGATGATGTTAATAATTGCCATAGTATTAGTACTATCCATGTTTCTTCCCATAATGATATAGAAAGCTCTAATCTTGGGGATGAGGTGTTTGAAAATCCTTTTGCTACTGATGATTATATGTTTGATAAATCTCCTTCTAGTAACAATGATGGTATGTTTATAGATGAACACATTGTGGAAGATAACTATTCAATTTCTTATGATGATACTATGCCTCCAGTTTTTGACAATCATTATAAAGAATACTATGACACATGTCATAATTATCCTTATGAAACTTGTCATAGTCATGATGGGATTGCCAAAAACCATTCCCTTATATGCAACTTGTTTACCATGTTCAAATTCTTGATAATGATCCTGCTTCAATTACTATTAATGAGAAGAGTTTTTCTTATGCCAAAATTAATGATACTTTTATGCATATGAACCATGATAAGAATGTTTTAAGTGATGGTTATATTGTGGATTTCATCAATGATGCTACTGAAAGTTATTATGAGAGAGGGAAACATGGTTATATGCATCTTAATAATATTAAGTTTCCCCCCTTTATGTTGAGAATCTTTAAGTTGCGCTTGTGTTGCCTTTCTATGCTTGTTGCATTATGCTTACATGACTTGTTTATTTACAAGATTCCTTTTCATAGGAAGTGGGTTAGACTTAAAAGTGTTTCTTATTTGCCTTTGATGCTCTCTTTTGCTTCAACTCTTATTTCTTGCGAGGGCATCATTAAAATTAGTGAGCCCATCTTAATGGCTATAAAGAAAGCACTTATTGGGAGATAACCTATGCTTTTATTTTGCTACTGTTTTGTTGTGTCTTGGAAGTTGTTACTACTGTAGAAACCTCTCCTTATCTTTACTTTATTGCATTGTTGTGCCAAGTAAAGTCTTTGATAGAAGGTTGATACAAGATTTGGATTTCTGCGTAGAAACAGATTTTTAGCTGTCACGAATTTGAGTTGATCTCTATGTAGGAGAATCTAAAAAATCTGCAAAAATTCATGAGTAATCCCAACTTTCATTAAATTTGAGCTTTTTCATCTGAGCATGTTAAGTGACTCGAAAAAATTCGTCTTTACGGACTGTTCTGTTTTGACAGATTCTGCCTTTTATTTCGCATTGCCTCTTTTACTGTGTTTGAGTGGGTTTCTTTGCTCCATTAAATTTCAGTAACCTTGGGTAATGTCCAGAAGTGTTGGGAATGATTGTGTCCTCGCTGAACATGTGAATTTTTGATTATGCACTACCCCTCTAATGAGATTGTTTTGAGTTTGGTGTGAAGGAAGTTTTCAAGGATCAAGAGAGGAGGATGATATAATATGATCAAGAAGAGTGAAAAGTCTAAGCTTGGGGATGCCCCCGTGGGTCACCCAAGCATATCTAAAGAAGACTCAAGCGTCAAAGCTTGGGGATGCCCAAGGCATCCCCTTCTTCATCAACAACTTATCAGGTCACCTCTAGTGAAACTATATTTTTATTCCGTCACATCTTATGTGCTTTACTTGGAGCGTCTGTGTGCTTTTATTTTCATTTTGTTATCTTAGTTCTCTGAATAAACGGATCCTATCATGCTTGTGTGGGGGAGAGACACGCTCCGTATTTTCATTTGAACACTTGTGTTCTTAGTTTTACTTTTAATGTTCATGGCGAAAGTTAAAAGCTGCTGCATTTATTGCTATTTGGTTGGAAACAGAAAATGCTTCATGTGGTAATTGGTATATTGTCTTGAATAATTTGATACTTGGCAATTGTTTTGAGCTCTCAATTAGATCATGTTTAAGCTCTTGCATCATGTAGTTTAAACCTATTAGTGGAGAACTACCGTAGAGGTTGTTGAAATTTGGTTTGCATGATTGGTCTCTCTAAGGTCTCGATATTTTCTGGTAAAAGTGTTTGAACAACAAGGAAGACAGTGTAGAGTCTTATAATGCTTGCAATATGTTCTTATGTAAGTTTTGCTGTACCGGTTCATACTTTTGTTTGCTTCAAACAACCTTGCTAGCCAAGCCTTGTACTGAGAGGGAACGCTTCTCGTGCATCCAAAACCTTGAGCCAAAACCTATGCCATTTGTGTCCACCATAACTACCTACTATGTGGTATTTTTCTGCCATTCCAAGTAAATTGCTTGCGTGCTACCTTTAAAAAATTCATTCCTTGTCTTTGCAATACATAGCTCATGGGAAAGTAGCCTAAAAAACTATTGTGGTAATGAATATGTCGCTTATGTATCTTAGTTCTTATAAGTTGCTTGTTGAGCGGTAACCATGTTTCGGGGACGCCATCAACCCGTCACACCTTTGTTGAATATCATGTGAGTTGCTATGCATGTTCGTCTTGTCTGAAGTAAGGGAGATTTGCCATGAGTTGAATGGTTTGAGTATGCATATTGTTAGAGAAGAACATTGGGCCGCCAACCAAAGCCATGTATCATGGTGGAAGTTTCAGCTTGGACATTAATCCTCAAATCTCTTATGAGAATATTATCTGTTGTTGAATGCTTAAAGCATAAAAGAGGAGTCCATTATCTGTTTTGTATGTTGTCCCGGTATGGATGTCCTCAAGTTGAGATCTATCAAAATTGAGAGATCAAATGCGATCTATCTCCTTGGACCTTTGTACAGGTGGCATAGAGGTACCCCTTTGTGACACTTGGTTGAAACATATGTAATGCAATGATAATCCATGGAAATCCGAGCTAATTAGGACAAGGTGCGAGCACTATTGGTATTCGATGCATGAGGCTTGCAACTTATAGGAGGTTTTATGCATAACACATATGAATTATTACTACCGTTGACAAAATTGTTTCCATGTTTTCAAAATAAAAAGCTCTAGCACATGAGTAATCCCTGCTTCCCTCTGCGAAGGGCCTTTCTTTTACTTTATGTTGAGTCAGTTTACCTACTTCTTTCTATCTTAGAAGCAAACACTTGTGTCAACTGTGTGCATTGATTCTTACATGCTTACTTATTGCACTCATCATATTACTTTGTGTTGACAATTATCCATGAGATATACATGTTGAAAGTTGAAAGCAACTGCTGAAACGTAAATCCTCCTTTGTGTTGCTTCAAAACCTTCTATTAAGAATCTATTGCTTTATGAGTTAACTCTTATGCAAGACTTGTTGATGCTTTCCTTGAAAGTACTATTCATGAAAAGTCTTTGCTCTATGATTCAGTTGTTTAGTCATTATCTTTACCATTGCTTTGAATAACTTCATTCATCTCGTATGCTTTACAATAGTATTGACCAAGATTATGATAGTAGCATGTCACTTCATAAATTATCCTTGTTATCGTTTACCTACTCGAGGGCGAGTAGGAACTAAGCTTGGGGATGCTTGATACGTCTCAAACGTATCTATAATTTCTTATGTTCCATGCTAGTTTTATGACAATACTCACATGTTTTATATACACTTTATATCATTTTGATGCATTTTCCGGTACTAACCTATTAACAAGATGCCGAAGCGCCGGTTCTCGTTTTACTGCTGTTTTTGGTTTCGTAAATCCTACACGAGAAATATTCTCGGAATTGGACGAAACAAAAGCCAAACCTTCTATTTTACCGAGACGGACCCAGAGAGCCAGAGAAGTGCCGGAGGGGGGCCAAGGGGGCCCCACACCATACCTGGGCGCCGGCCCCTCCCTGGCCGCGCCACTAGGTGGGGAGGCCACCCCCTGGCTCCTCCGACTCCGCCCTTTCGCCTACATATTCTGTCCGTCGCGAAAACCCTAACACAATCGACGATGTTCCACGAAGAGTTCCGTAGCCGCCGCCATCGCGAAGACAAGTTTCGGGGGACAGAAGTCTCTGTTCCGGCACGCCACCGGGACGGGGAATTGCCCCCGGAGTCATCTCCATCGACACCACCGCCATCTTCATCGCCGCTGCTGACTCCCATGATGAAGAGGTAGTAGTTCTCCCCCGAGGCTGAGGGCTCTACCGGTAGCTATGTGGTTCATCTCTCTCTCCCATGGTGTGATCTTTATGTGATCATGAGCTTTGTATCACTATTAATCTATGTGCTACTCTAGTGATGTTATTAAAGTAGTCTATTCCTCCTCCATGATGTAAAGATGATAGTGTGTGCATCATGTAGTACTTGGCGTAGGTTATGATTATAATCTCTTATGGATTATGAAGTTAATTATTACTATGATAGTATTGATGTGATCTATTCCCCCTTTCATAGCTATTGTTGACAGTGTGTATGCGATACGTCTCCAACATATCTATAATTTCTGATGTTCCATGCTAGTTTTATGACAATACCTACATGTTTTGCTCACACTTTATAATGATTTCATGTATTTTCCGGCACTAACCTATTAACGAGATGCCAAGGTGCCAGTTCCTGTTTTCTGCTGTTTTTGGTTCCAGAAAAGCTGTTCGGGCAATATTCTCGGAATTCGACGAAACAAAAGCCAAACCTCCTATTTCACCGAGACGGACCCAGAACACCGAAGGAGGGACGGAGAAGGGCCAGGGGGGCCCACACCACCTGGCGGTGTGGCCAAGGAGTGGGGCGCGCCCAGGTATGGGGTGGGCCCCTCGGGACCCCTCTGACGCCGCCCTTTCGCCTATAAATTCCTCGCGACGCGAAAACCCTACATCAATCGATCATATTCCAGAAAGACTCAGGGGCGCCACCGCCATCGCGAAACTCCGTTTCGGGGGACAGAATCTCTGTTCCGGCACGCCACCGGGACGGGGAAGTGCCCCCGGAAGTCTTCTCCATCGACGCCACCACCTCCATCATGCTCCGTGAGTAGTTCCCCCATGGACTACGGGTTCTAGCAATAGCTAGTTGGTACTCTCTCTCCCATGTACTTCAATACAATGATCTCATGAGCTGCCTTACATGATTGAGATCCATCTGATGTAATCGGTGTTGTGTTTGTTGGGATCCGATGAATTGTTACATTATGATCAGTCAATCTATAAAGTTTGTGAAGTTATTGTTGCTGCAATCTTGTTGTGTTTAATGCTTGTCACTAGTGCACGAGTGGCATGATCTTAGATTTAAGCTCTATACTTATTGCTTAGATTGTATCTACAAGTTGTTTGCACATGTCTATGTCCGGAACCCGAGGCCCCGAGTGACAAGCAAGTCGGGATAAGCTGGAGGGGAAGACTTAGATATGAGGATCACATGTTTTCACCAAGTGTTAATTCTTTGCTCCAGGTGCTCTATTAAAAGGAGTACCTTAATTACCGATGAGATTCCCTTGAGGACCGGCTGCCACCGGCTGGTAGCACAAAAGATGTTATGCAAGTTTCTCATTGCGAGCATGTATGACTATATATGGAAAACATGCCTACATGATTAATTGACTTGATGTTCTGTCTTAATGCTATTTCAATCCTATCAATTGCCCAACTGTAATTTGTTCACCCAACACTTGTCACTCGTTATTGGAGAGTTACCACTAGTGTAGATAGTCAGGAACCCCGGTCCATCTTTCATCATTAAATACTCGATCCTATATGTCATTAGAAGTAGTATCAACTATTTTCCGGTGCCATTGCCTTCCGTGTTACTGCTCATCGCTGCTGTGTTACTCGTTACTATTGCTCTCATATTACCGATGCTTTCACATCACCCCTGTTACTAGTGCTTTTCCAGGTGCAGCTGAATTGACAACTCAGTTGTTAAGGCTTATAAGTATTCTTTACCTCCCCTTGTGTCGAATCAATAAATTTGGTTTTTACTTCCCTCGAAGACTGTTGCGATCCCCTATACTTGTGGGTCATCAAGACTATTTTCTGGCGCCGTTGCCGGGGAGGCATAGCTCTACTCATAAGTTCACCTGGGGAGTACACTCTACCTCTCTCTCTGCTTTTATTTTATTTTGTCTTGCTAGTTTACTTTTGTCTAGTTTATTTGTGCTTAGTTTATTTCTGTCTAGTTTTATTTTGCTTAGTTTACTTTTGTCTAGTTTATTTTTGTCTTGTTTTATTTTCCCTATATACCCTAAAATCCATAAAAAATTGAAAAATCGAAAAATTAAAAACTCTTGTTATGGGAGAACCCACAACCTATTTGGAGCTTATAGAATTATATATGAACTATAGAGAATCAAGAAAGGGTAAAGTAATGAGTGCCGTTATAGAAAAACTGAATACAATTGCTAAAATCTTGCTTAAACGCCATGATATAAAATGTTTTTTTAAACAGGATACTAAACATCTTAAATTTCAATGTGGCTTTAGTGAAGAAGTTTTAATTATGAACTATAATTGGAATAACTATATTCATCTTGGGTTCGAAGAAGTGGAACAATTTGTTTTATTTATGGGAGCTTCTGAAAAAGAATCCTTCATGTCAAAAATTATGAAACCTGTATTGCTTGTAAGAACCTTAAAGATTATGTCTCTTCTATCCTTGATTTTTGCATAGAAAGTTACAGCAAAAATCCTTATATCATTGATTATAAAGAGAGACTCATTCATGCACAAGAATGCACTCACAATTTGCAGGAACCTGTGAAAGAAGAAATTGATGAACCTGAAAGCTCATTGGATGAAAAAGAGGAGGAGAGTGATGAACAAAAGGAGGAAGAATGGATTAGCTACCCATGCCAACCTTCTAATGAGAGTAACTCTTTATCTCTTACACTATCTGATTGTCCTCCATGCTTACCAAAGGAGGATGAATGTTATGTTCTCGTGGATTCTCTTGAAATATTCCCTGTGAGTAAAACTTGTGAGAATAATTATGCTACTGTTATCTATGATAATCCATGCTATTTTGATAAATCTTATGATAATGCTTTGTTTGTGCCTGATGTCGAAATGCATGGTATTAAAGAGTTTTGCTTGGCAAATGTTTATGATAAATCTCTAGATGATGGTCCTATGTTACTTGATACTATTAATTGTAATACTAATGAAAATGGGATTGGAGAGATCTTGAGTTTATCTAGGAGTCCCATATCTTTTGAGATTGATCAATCATCTTGTTATATTATTGATAAAAGTGGGTTTGAAAGTTTTAATCCCATTATTTTTGAGCTTGATAAAAATTATGTGTTTATGGATCATGAAAATCATGCTGTATGTGATAGTTATATTGTTGAGTTTATTCATGAAGCTACTGAAAATTATTATGAGAGAGTAAAATATGGTTGTAGAAATTTGCATGGTACTAAAACACCTCTCTATATGCTTGAAACTTTTGAAGTTACTCTTGTTTTATCTTCCTATGCTTGTCACTTTGTTCTTCATGAATTTATTTGTGTACAAGATTCCTATGCATAGGAAGTGGGTTAGACTTAAATGTGTTTTGAATTTGCTTCTTGATGCTCTCTTTTGCTTCAACTCTTATTTCTTATGTGAGCATCATTAAAATCACTGAACCCATCTTAATGGCTATAAAGAAAGCACTTCTTGGGAGATAACCCATGTTTTTATTTCGCTACTGTTTTGTTGTGCCTTGGAAGTTGTTACTACTGTAGCAACCTCTCCTTATCTTTATTTTATTGCATTGTTGTGCCAAGTAAAGTCTCTAATAGAAAGTTGATACTAGATTTGGATTTCTGCAGAAACAGATTTTTAGCTGTCACGAATTTGAGTAGATCTCTCTGTAGGAGAACCAAAAAATTCTGCAAATTTTCATGTGTGTTCCTCAGATATGTGCGCAACTTTCATTAGTTTTGAGTTTTCTGATTTGAGCAACGGAAGTACCTCTAAAAAATTCGTGTTTACTGGCTGTTCTGTTTTGACAGATTCTGTCTCTGTTTTTTGCATTGTCTCTTGTGGACTTTAAGTAAGGCTTTCTAGACGTGGAGAGCTGTAGCTAATGTTTTATTGAGTTCTTGCAATGTGTCACTACAAGACTAAAGTGGATCAAAGTTTTTTGAGTACTAACCCCTCTAATGAAATTTATGAGAAGTTTGGTGTGGCAGAAGTTTTCAAGGGTCAAGAGAGGAGGATGATATATGATCAAGAAGAGTGAAAAGTCTAAGCTTGGGGATGCCCCCGTGGTTCATCCCTGCATATTTCAAGAAGACTCAAGCGTCTAAGCTTGGGGATGGCCAAGGCATCCCCTTCTTCATCGACAACTTATCAGGTCACCTCTAGTAAGACTATATTTTTATTCGGTCACATCTTATGTTCTTTACTTGGAGCGTCTGTGTGTTCTTATTTTTGTTTGTGTTTGAATAAATTCGGATCCTAGCAATCCTTGTGTGGGAGAGATACACGCTCCGCTGTTTCATATGAACACTTGTGTTCTTCGATTTACTTTAATGTTCTTGGCGAAAGTTAAAAGCTGTTGTACTTATTGTTATTTGGTTGGAAACAGAAAATGCTTCATATTGTCTTGAATAATTTGATACTTGGAAATTGTTTTGAGCTCTCAAGTAGATCATGTTTAAGCTCTTGCATCATGTAGTTTAAACCTATTAGTGGAGAACTACTGTAGAGCTTGTTGAAATTTGGTTTGCATGATTGGTCTCTCTAAAGTCTAGATATTTTACGGTAAAAGTGTTTGAGCAACAAGGAAGACGAGTGTAGAGTCTTATAATGCTTGCAATATGTTCTTATGTAAGTTTTGCTTGTACCGGTTCATACTTGTGTTTGCTTCAAACAACCTTGCTAGCCAAAGCCTTGTACTGAGAGGGAATGCTTCTCGTGCATCCAAAACCTTGAGCCAAAACCTATGCCATTTGTGTCCACCATAACTACCTACTATGTGGTATTTTTCTGCCATTCCAAGTAAATACTTCATGTGCTACCTTTAAACAATTCAAAAGTTATTATCTCTTATTTGTGTCAATGTTTTATAGCTCATGAGGAAGTATGTGGTGTTTTATCTTTCAATCTTGTTGGGCAGCTTTCACCATTGAACTAGTGGCTCATCCGCTTATCCAATATTTTTGCAAAAAGAGCTGGCAACGGGGTTCCCAGCCCCAATTAATCAACCTTGACTAATAATTCTCTTCACATGTTTTGCCCTGATTCATCAGTAAGCAACTTAATTTTGCAAATAGACACTCTCATGGTATGTGAAATGTTGGAAGGCACCCGAGGATTCGGTTAGCCATGGCTTGTGAAAGCAAAAGGTTGGGAGGAGTGTCATCTATAAATAAAACTAAAATACATGTGTAAACAAAAGAAAAGAGGGATGATCTACCTTGCTGGTAGAGATAACGTCCTTCATGGGAGCCGCTCTTTGAAAGTACTGTTTTGACAAGGGGGTTAGAGTGCCCACTACCATTCATTGACAACAACAAACACCTCTCAAAACTTTATTTGTATGCTCTCTATATGATTTCAAAACATAAAAAGCTCTAGCACATGATTTAATCCCTGCTTCCCTCTGCGAAGGGCCTTTCTTTTACTTTATGTTGAGTCAGTTTACCTACTCCTTTCTATCTTAGAAGCAAACACTTGTGTCAACTGTGCATTGATTCCTACATACTTGCTTATTTGCATTCATCATATTACTCTGTGTTGATAATTATACATGAGATATGCATGTTGAAAGTTGAAAGCAATTGCTGAAACTTAAATCTTCCTTTGTGTTGCTTCAAAACCTCTTATTAATAATTTATTGCTTTATGAGTTAACTCTTATGCAAGACTTTTTGATGCTTGTCTTGAAAGTACTATTCATGAAAAGTTTTTGCTATATGTTATCTATTTGTTAGCAAACTATAGATCATTGCCTTGAGTCACTTCATTTCATCTCATATGCTTTACAATAGTATGATCAAGATTATGTTAGTAGCATGTCACTTCAGAAATTATTCTTTTTATCGTTTACCTACTCGAGGGAGAGCAGGAACTAAGCTTGGGGATGCTTGATGCGTCTCCAACGTATCTATAATTTCTTATGTTTCATGCTAGTTTTATGACAATACCTACATGTTTTGCTCACACTTTATAATGATTTCATGCATTTTCCGGCACTAACCTATTAACGAGATGCCAAGGTGCCAATTCCTGTTTTCTGCTGTTTTTGGTTCCAGAAAAGCTGTTCGGGCAATATTCTCGGAATTCGACGAAACAAAAGCCAAACCTCCTATTTCACCGAGACGGACCTAGAACACCGAAGGAGGGAAGGAGAAGGGCCAGGGGGGGCCACACCACCTGGCGGCGCGGCCAAGGAGGGGGGCGCGCCCAGGTATGGGGTGGGCCCCTCGGGACCCCTCTGACGCCGCCCTTTCGCCTATAAATTCCTCGCGACGCGAAAACCCTACATCAATCGATCATATTCCAGAAAGACTCCAGGGGCGCCGCCGCCATCGCGAAACTCCGTTTCGGGGGACAGAATCTCTGTTCCGGCACGCCGCCGGGACGGGGAAGTGCCCCCGGAAGTCTTCTCCATCGACGCCACCACCTCCATCATGCTCCGTGAGTAGTTCGCCCATGGACTACGGGTTCTACCAGTAGCTAGTTGGTACTCTCTCTCCCATGTACTTCAATACAATGATCTCATGAGCTGCCTTACATGATTGAGATCCATCTGATGTAATCGGTGTTGTGTTTGTTGGGATCCGATGAATTGTTACATTATGATCAGTCAATCTATAAAGTTTGTGAAGTTATTGTTGCTGCAATCTTGTTGTGTTTAATTCTTGTCACTAGTGCACGAGTGGCATGATCTTAGATTTAAGCTCTATACTTATTGCTTAGATTGTATCTACAAGTTGTTTGCACATGTCTATGTCCGGAACCCGAAGCCCCAGAGTGACAGCAACTGGGATAACTGGAGGGGAAGGCTTAGACATGAGGATCACATGTTTTTACCAAGTGTTAATGCTTTGCTCCGGTGCTCTATTAAAAGGAGTACCTTAATTACCAGTAGATTCCCTTGAGGCACGGCTGCCACCGGCTGGTAGGACAAAAGATGTTATGCAAGTTTCTCATTGCGAGCACGTATGACTATATATGGAAAACATGCCAACATGATTAATAGACTTGATGTTCTGTCTTAATGCTATTTCAATCCTATCAATTTCCCAACTGTAATTTGTTCACCCAACACTTGTCACCTGTTATTGGAGAGTTACCACTAGTGTAGATAACTGGGAACCCCGTCCATCTTTCATCATTAAATACTCGATCCTATATGTCATTAGAAGTAGTATCAACTATTTTCTGGTGCCATTGCCTCTGTGTTACTGCTACTGCTGTTGTGTTACTGTTACTATTGCTCTCATATTACTGCTGCTTTCACATCACCCCTGTTACTAGTGCTTTTCCAGGTGCAGCTGAATTGACAACTCAGTTGTTAAGGCTTATAAGTATTCTTTACCTCCCGTTGTGTCAAATCAATAAATTTGGGTTTTACTTTCCTCGAAGACTGTTGCGATCCCCTATACTTGTGGGTCATCAGTATGCTATGTTAGTACTCGGTCTAAATTGCAACGGTATTATCTTGGATTATGATTTGATGAGGATATCCCTATGAGTGGTGTTTGTCAAGTACTTGATGAACTTTGAGTGGAGCTTTTGTAGCCACTACGTGATGATTAGTGATTCCAATAGGAGAGTAATTCAGAGTAGCACAAGTGAAGACAAGTTATCTAACTGTCCAATTATGTGATCATTGTTGAGAGTGTCCACTAGTGAAAGTATGATCCCTAGGCCTTGTTTCTAAGCATTGAAACACCGTTTCCAACAAGTTCTGCTACATGTTCGCTTGCTGCCATTTTTATTTCAGATTGCAATTACTACTTATAATCATCCATATTACTTGTATTTCACTATCTCTTCGCCGAACTAGTGCACCTATACATCTGACAAGTGTATTAGGTGTGTTGGGGACACAAGAGACTTCTTGTATCTTAATTGCAGGATTGCTTGAGAGGGATATCTTTGACCTCTACCTCCCTGAGTTCGATAAACCTTGGGTGATTCACTTAAGGGAAACTTGCTGCTGTTCTACGAACCTCTGCTCTTGGAGGCCCAACATTGTCTACAGGAATAGATGCGTGCGTAGACATCAAGATCTAACAAGCTTGTTAAGGATGAGCTCAAGAAACTTGGAGAGAACCATGACCTACTCCAAGAAACCTACAAAAAGGCTCTTGGATCAATGAAGGATCCCATTGTTGTTGAAAAGCTTGCTAGTTCCTCCACTTCTTTTACTAGTGAGCATGCTAAGCTTGTTGAGGAACATGTTCGTTTACAAGAGGAACTCTCCTTGCATGTTGAGACCAATGCATATCTTGAATCCTTGGTGACCAAATATGGTCTCTACTATCATCCTAATGAATCTTCTTGTGAGCAAGCATCTATTCTTGAGGAAAATGTTAGGTTAACAAAGGAACTTGCAAAGTTCACCACCGCCAAAAACAAGATGGGATTGGATGACCTCTTGAGTAAGCAAAGGTCAAACAATCAAAAGTTTGGACTTGGATATACTCCCAAGTCCTACAAGAAGAACAACTACAAGAAGGAGAAACCCGCTCAAGATAAGAATAAGAAGGTTGCTAATGATGGCAAAGCCTCAAAGGGCAAAGCAACTAGTGGTGACCGCACGGGGCCAAACAATCACTATGCTTTATTTGTTGATTATTATGGTGATGTTTATGCTAGATATGTTGTCCCTCGTAATGGCTATGCGTATAGAGAGAACTCAATTTGGGTACCAAAAGATATTGTTGCCATTGCAAAGTAACCTATTAATCGATGGGTTCCTAAATCCTCTACTTGATTTTGTAGGGTTATTCCTCCGGTGGTCCAAAATGGGTGTTTGATAGTGGATGCACCAATCATATGACCGGAGGAAGAGGTGTGCTTGATCAATTCATTGATGATATCAACAAGAAGTCAAGCATCACCTTTGGTGACAACTCAAAGGGAAAGGTACTTGGGTATGGCAAGGTGGCAATCTCTAAGGACTTGTGCCTTGAGACGGTCATGCTTGTTGAATCCCTTGGCTATAACTTACTTTCTATATATCATCTTGCCGATGCCGGTTACAATTCAGATTTTACTAATTATTGTATGAAAGTCTTTAGGAGTGACAATCTCAAATTGGTCCTTGTTGTATATGTGGAGAACAACCTTTACGTGGTTGACCTCTCGAAAGAGAGCTCCTCTCCCTCCACATGTCTAATGGCGGCCAAGCATGACGAAGGTTGGTTGTGGCATCGCCGCCTTGGTAATGTCAACATGAGAAATCTTAAACAACTCCTAAAGGGTGAGCACATTGTGGGACTAACCGTCATTTCTTTTGAGAAAGATCATGTTTGCAGTGCATGTGTAGCCGGAAAGCAACTCAAGAAGAAACATCCTATCAAGAGTATCGTCACCACATCTAGGCCTTTGGAGATCCTTCATTTGGATCTCTTTGGGCCATCACATTATGATACTCTTGGTGGGAGCAAGTTTAGACTTGTCATTGTTGATGATTACTCAAGATACTCTTGGGTATTTCTCCTTAATTCTAATGACGAGACCCATAGAGAGTTCATCACCTTCGCCAAGAATGCTCAACGTATGTATGAATCCGAGATCAAGGCGATTAGGACCGACAATGGCACCGAGTTCAAGAACTACACCATGCAAGAGTTTGTTGATGATGAGGGCATCAAGCATGAGTTTTCGGCGCCATAAACCCCTCAACAAAATGGTGTTGTTGAAAGGAAGAACCGGACTATCATTGAGATGGCAAGAACCATGTTGAGTGAATTCAACTCACCCCACAACTTTTGGGGAGAAACCATCTCTACGGCTGTCCACTACTCCAACCGGCTCTTCCTCCGCCCCCTCCATAACAAAACTCCATACGAGCTTCTCACAGGTAACAAGCCTAATGTCATGTACATTCGTGTCTTTGGATGCAAATGTCTTGTTAAGAACAACAAAGGAAAGCTCGGTAAATTTGAAACTAGAACCATAGAGGGTATATTTGTTGGATATGCGGAGAACTCTCACGCCTATATATACTACAACCGGTCCACTGGGACTATTGAAGTATCTTGTGACGTGGTGTTCTTGGAGGATAATGGCTCCCAAGTGGAGCAAGTTGTTCCATGTGTTGCAGGTAATAATGATGATCCATCTAGTGCCATCAAGCATATGGGAATTGGACACATCCGGCCCATGGAAGTTCATAATGATGATCAAGATGATGGAGTAGAAGTATCAAGCACGGCTCAAGTGGAGCCTAGCTCAACTCAAGCCGAACCATCAAGTGCAACTCAAGAACCATCCTCCACTCAAGATGAGTCACATTCCGAAGAACAAGAAGAAAGTCCTCATTTCACTGAGCAAGACCATGATGATGATCAAGAGACATCCTCAACTCATGATCAAGCTCAAGTGATCCCTCATGATCAAGTACTAGCAAGAGATGAATTCATTGATCATGAAGGAACCATTCGGAAGATCAAGGCCGCTACAAGGGCAAGTGACATGAAAGTAGATCAAGTCCTTGGTAGCATCTCAAGAGGAGTGGTAACTCGTAGACACCATGCATTACTTATCACTTATTGTCAACACCATGCTTTTGTGTCTAGTTTTGAACCACTCAAGGTACATGAAGCCTTGGTTGATCCGGATTGGGTAATTGCCATGCAAGAAGAATTGGAGTGTTTCACTCGTAATGAAGTATGGTCTCTAGTTGAGAGACCCAAGGATCATCGCATCAATGTTATTGGGACCAAATGGGTATTCAAGAACAAGCAAGATGAGAATGGCATTGTCATACGAAACAAAGCAAGGTTAGTGGCGCAAGGGTTTGCCCAAATAGAAGGTATGGATTTTGAGGATACCTTTGCGCCGGTAGCCCGTCTTGAAGCTATTCGTCTTTTGCTTGCATTTGCATCTTTCCACAATTTCAAACTATTTCAAATGGATGTGAAAAGTGCATTTTTGAATGGTCCCCTAAAAGAAACCGCATATGTGGCTCAACCCCCGGGTTTCGAAGACCCATGCCGACCCAACCACGTGTATTTACTCCATAAGGCACTCTACGGTCTCAAGCAAGCTCCACGTGCTTGGTATGAGTTCCTTAGGGATTTCTTACTACATGATGGGTTTTGCATGGGTACGGTCGATTCCACCATTTTCACCAAGCGGGTTAAAGGGGGTGGCTTATTTATATGTCAAATATATGTTGATGATATTATCTTTGGTGGAACTAACCCCAATCATAACAAAGCTTTTGAGCTATTGATGACTAGGAAATTTGAGATGTCCATGATGGGAGAGTTGAAGTTCTTCCTAGGCTTCCAAGTGAGGCAACTTGCAAAAGGCACCTTCATCTCTCAAGAAAAATATGTGAAGGACATGCTCAAGAAATTCAACATGACCAATGCAAGCCCAATGAAGACACCCATGCCCGTAAAGGGGAAACTTGGCTCATGTGACGGTGAGAAGGATGTGGACATAAAGGTATACCGCTCCATGATAGGATCCTTGCTCTACCTTTGTGCCTCTAGGCCGGATATCATGCTAAGTGTAGGGATGTGTGCTCGTTTTCAATCCGCTCCTAAGGAGAGCCATTTAATGGCGGTCAAACGGATTCTAAGATACCTTGTTCTCACTCCTACTCTCGGGCTATGGTATCCAAAGGGTTCAACCTTTGAACTCATTGGCTATTCGGATTCCGATTGGGCCGGTGATAAGGTTGATCGGAAGTCCACCTCCGGGGCTTGCCAATTTATTGGCCGGTCATTGGTGAGTTGGTCATCCAAGAAACAAAACTCCACCGCTCTATCCACCGCCGAAACCGAATACATATCCGCGACATCTTGTTGCACTCAATTGTTATGGATGAAGCAAACCTTGAAAGACTATGGTGTGTCTCTTGGTACGGTGCCTCTTCTTTGTGACAATGAAAGTGCAATTAAGATCGCCAATAACCCGGTTCAACATTGTCGCACCAAACATATTGACATTCGCCATCACTTCCTACGTGACCATGTTGCCAATAAGGATATTGATCTCACTCATGTGGGGACAACCTACCAATTGGCGGATATTTTCACTAAGCCTTTGGATGAAGCCCGGTTTGTTAACTTGAGAGGAGAACTTGGTATTCTTGATCCTAAAAACTTGGATTGACTAACTTCTTGCACTATATTCTTGCATTTATCTTGCTCTCTAGCTTAGAGGCACATCACATATGGGGATAGTCATCTTACCATGACTTGGTATGATGCATACCTATGTGTGCAACATAAATAGACCCAATGTCATTATATGGACCCAAGCATGTCTCTTCGAGGTCTCATGACATTTGCGCTTTCACATAGGGGGAGTAATCCCCCGGCCCTCATTGAGCCTCAATTACAACTTGATTTGACTATATAAGGCTAAACGATCTTATTGCCAAAACGATTTCAAACTGTTTTATGGTTCTCGATATACTTCGAATCATGCCCATTGTTGCTATTTATATCTTGTTTGGATTTCACTCCAATGGGTATGCCTAGAGAACTTTGTGTTTCCAACCCCATGTCTATGCTCATCTCATCATCGTCTATCTATCTATATGTACATGTCATCATCTGAGCATTCATACACATTTACACAAAGAATAGGGGCAAAACGAGGCAAAATGAGACAAAACTAGGCAAAAAGACTCGATCCGGTCACTAGCCCGGTCGGACCGGCCTCCGCGCCGGGCCGTCCGGCGCCTGGCCCGGTCGACCGGGCGTCCAACCGGCCGTGCGGCTGGTTAAGTGGGAGGAGGTTACCCCTTGGGGTTTCTTCTTCCTCACTTTCCCCCTCCACCCCACACACCATTGCCGCCGCCCCCATCCTTCCCACCTCTTCCTACGGTCTTCCCACCATTAGAATCCTCCCAAACTCCACCAAATCATAGATCGGGGCTCTTGGAACATCTCCACCAAAGGATTTGGTCCCTCTCAAGCTATTTTGGGAGATCTTGGGGATTTGGCTCTCAAGCTCTACCAAGATGTTCTTCTTGCTTCCTTGAGCAAGGAGGACCATGTCTTCGGGTAAATTGCTCTCCCTTTCCCTCTATTTCCAAGTCCTCATCACACATTGCACATCCTTTGGAAAAATTGAGGAAATCTTAGGGTTAGGGTGATGGCGTGTAACTCACACGTTCGTTGGGAACCCCAAGAGGATGGTATGATGCGCACAACAGCAAGTTTTCCCTCAGAAAGAAACCAAGGTTTATCGAACCAGGAGGAGCCAAGAAGCACGTTGAAGGTTGATGGCGGCGGGATGTAGTGCGGCGCAACACCAGGGATTTCGGCGCCAACGTGGAACTCGCACAACACAACCAAAGTACTTTGCCCCAACGAAACGAGTGAGGTTGTCAATCTCACCGGCTTGTCGTAACAAAGGATTAACCGTATTGTGTGGAAGATGATTGTTTGCGGAGAAAACGAGTAAAGAACAAGTATTGCGAGAAGATTTGTATTTCAGTATAAAAGAATGGACCGGTCTCCACAGTTCACTAGAGGTGTCTCTCCCATAAGATAAAAGCATGTTGGGTGAACAAATTACAGTCGGGCAATTGACAAATAGAGAGGGCATAACAATGCACATACATGTCATGATAAGTACGAGTGAGATTTAACTGGGCATTACGACAAAGTACATAGACCGCCATCCAACTGCATCTATGCCTAAAAAGTCCACCTTCAGAGTTATCATCCGAACCCCTTCCGGTATTAAGTTGCAAAGCAACGGACAATTGCATTAAGTATGGTGCGTAATGTAATCAACAACTACATCCTTAGACATAGCATCAATGTTTTATCCCTAGTGGCAACAAGCACAACACAACCTTAGAACTTTCTGTCACTTGTCCCGGTATCAATGGAGGCATGAACCCACTATCGAGCATAAATACTCCCTCTTGGAGTTAAGAGCAAAAACTTGGCCGAGCCTCTACTAATAACGGAGAGCATGCAAGATCATAAACAACACATAGGTAATAACTTGATAATTAACATAACATGGTATTCTCTATCCATCGGATCCCGACAAACACAACATATAGTATTACGTGATAGATGATCTTGATCATGTTAGGCAGCTCACAAGATCCAACAATGAAGCACAATGAGGAGAAGACAACCATCTAGCTACCGCTATGGACCCATAGTCCGGGGGTGAACTACTCACTCATCACTCCGAGAGCGACCATGGCGGTGAAGAGTCCTCCGGGAGATGAATCCCCTCTCCGGCAGGGTGCCGGAGGATATCTCCAGAATCCCCCGAGATGGGATTGGCGGCGGCGACGTCTCTGGAAGGTTTTCCGTATCGTGGTTCTCGGTTCTGGGGTTTTCGCGACGGAGGCTTTAAGTAGGCGGAAGGGCAACGTGGGGGGCCACACGAGGGCCCCACACCATAGGTCGGCGCGGCCAGGGCCTGGGCCGCGCCGCCCTATGGTGGCGGCGCCTCGTGGCCCCACTTCGACTCCTCTTCGGTCTTCCGGAAGCTTCGTGGCAAAATAGGACCCCGGGCGTTGATTTCGTCCAATTCCGAGAATATTTCGTTACTAGGATTTCGAAACCAAAAACAGCAGAAAACGACAAGCGGCTCTTCGGCATCTTGTTAATAGGTTAGTTCCGGAAAATGCACGAATATGACATAAAGTGTGCATAAAACATGTAGATATCATCAATAATGTGGCATGGAACATAAGAAATTATCGATACGTCGGAGACGTATCAGCATCCCCAAGCTTAGTTCTGCTCGTCCCGAGCAGGTAAAACGATAACAAAGATAATTTCTGAAGTGACATGCCATCATAACCTTGATCATACCATTTGTAAACATATGTAATGAATGCAGCGATCAAAACAATGGTAATGACATGAGTAAACAAGTGAATCATAAAGCAAAGACTTTTCATGAATAGTACTTCAAGACAAGCATCAATAAGTCTTGCATAAGAGTTAACTCATAAAGCAATAAATCAAAGTAAAGGTATTGAAGCAACACAAAGGAAGATTAAGTTTCAGCGGTTGCTTTCAACTTGTAACATGTATATCTCATGGATAATTGTCAACATAGAGTAATATAACAAGTGCAATATGCAAGTATGTAGGAATCAATGCACAGTTCACACAAGTGTTTGCTTCTTGAGGTGGAGAGAGATAGGTGAACTGACTCAACATAAAAGTAAAAAAGAATGGTCCTTCAAAGAGGAAAGCATCGATTGCTATATTTGTGCTAGAGCTTTTATTTTGAAAACATGAAACAATTTTGTCAACGGTAGTAATAAAGCATATGAGTTATGTAAATTATATCTTACAAGTTGCAAGCCTCATGCATAGTATACTAATAGTGCCCGCACCTTGTCCTAATTAGCTTGGACTACCGGATCATCGCAATACACATGTTTTAACCAAGTGTCACAAAGGGGTACCTCCATGCCGCTCGTACAAAGGTCTAAGGAGAAATATCGCATTTTGGATTTCTCGCTTTTGATTATTCTCAACTTAGACATCCATACCGGGACAACATGGACAACAGATAATGGACTCCTCTTAAATGCATAAGCATGTGGCAACAATTATTATTCTCATATGAGATTGAGGATATATGTCCAAAACTGAAACTTCCACCATGAATCATGGCTTTAGTTAGCGGCCCAATGTTCTTCTCTAACAATATGTATGCTCCAATCATTAAGGTGGTAGATCTCTCTTACTTCAGACAAGACGGACATGCATAGCAACTCACATGATATTCAACAAAGAATAGTTGATGGCGTCCCCAGAAGCATGGTTATCGCACAACAAGCAACTTAATAAGAGATAAAGTGCATAAGTAAAGCTATTTGTCCCATGAGCTATATATTGAAAAGGTGAATGATGGAATTTTAAAGGTAGCACTCAAGCAATTTACTTTGGAATGGCGGATAAATACCATGTAGTAGGTAGGTATGGTGGACACAAATGGCATAGTGGTTGGCTCAAGGATTTTGGATGCATGAGAAGTATTCCCTCTCGATACAAGGTTTAGGCTAGCAAGGTTATTTGAAACAAACACAAGGATGAACGGTGCAGCAAAACTCACATAAAATACATATTGTAAACATTATAAGACTCTACACCGTCTTCCTTGTTGTTTAAAACTCAATACTAGATATTATCTAGACTCTAGAGAAACCAAATATGCAAACCAAATTAGCAAGCTCTAAGTGTTTCTTCATTAATGGGTGCAAAGTATATGATGCAAGAGCTTAAACATGAGCACAAAAATTGCCAAGTATCAAATTATCCAAGACATTTTAGAATTACTACATGTAGCATTTTCCAATTCCAACCATATAACAATTTAACGAAGAAGAAACTTCGCCATGAATATTATGAGTAAAGCCTAAGGACATACTTGTCCATATGCTACAGCGGAGCGTGTCTCTCTCCCACAAAGTGAATGCTAGGATCCATTTTATTCAAACAAAACAAAAACAAAAACAAACCGACGCTCCAAGCAAAGTGCATAAGATGTGACGGAATAAAAATATAGTTTCGGGGGAGGAACTCGATAATGTTGTCGATGAAGAAGGGGATGCCTTGGGCATCCCCAAGCTTAGATGCTTGAGTCTTCTTAGAATATGCAGGGGTGAACCACCGGGGCATCCCCAAGCTTAGAGCTTTCACTCTCCTTGATCATATTGCATCATACTCCTCTCTTGATCCTTGAAAACATCCTCCACACCAAACTCGAAACAACTCATTAGAGGGTTAGTGCACAATAAAAATTAACATGTTCAGAGGTGACACAATCATTCTTAACACTTCTGGACATTGCATAAAGCTACTGGACATTAATGGATCAAAGAAATTCATCCAACATAGCAAAAGAGGCAATGCGAAATAAAAGGCAGAATCTGTCAAAACAGAACAGTCCGTAAAGATGGATTTTATTAGGGCACCAGACTTGCTCAAATGAAAATGCCCAAATTGAATGAAAGTTGCGTACATATCTGAGGATCACTCACGTAAATTGGCTTAATTTTCTGAGTTACCTACAGAGAATTAGACCCAGATTCGTGACAGACAAAGAAATCTGTTTCTGCGCAGTAATCCAAATCTAGTATTTACTTTACTATCAAAGACTTTACTTGGCACAACAAAACATAAAACTAAGATAAGGAGAGGTTGCTACAGTAGTAAACAACTTCCAAGACTCAAATATAAAACAAAAATACTGTAGTAAAAACATGGGTTGTCTCCCATAAGCGCTTTTCTTTAACGCCTTTCGGCTAGGCGCAGAAAGTGTATACCAAGTAACATCAAGAGATGAAGCATCAACATCATAATTTGTTCTAATAATAGAATCATAAGGTAACTTCATTCTCTTTCTAGGGAAGTGTTCCATACCTTTCTTGAGAGGAAATTGATATTTAATATTACCTTCCTTCATATCAATAGTAGCACCAACGGTTCGAAGAAAAGGTCTTCCCAATATAATGGGGCAAGATGCATTGCATTCAATATCCAAGACAACAAAATCAACGGGGACAAGGTTATTGTTAACCATAATATGAACATTATCAACTTTCCCCAAAGGTTTCTTTTTAGCATTATCAGCGAGATTAACATCCAAATAACAATTTTTCAATGGTGGCAAGTCAAGCATATCATAGACTTTTTTAGGCATAACAGAAATACTTGCACCAAGATCACATAAAGCATTACAATCAAAATCATTGACCCTCATTTTAATGATGGGATCCCAACCATCTTCTAGCTTTCTAGGAATAGAAGTTTCAAGTTTTAGTTTCTCTTCTCTAGCTTTTATGAGAGCATTTGTAATATGTTTTGTGAAAGCCAAATTTATAGCACTAGCATTAGGACTTTTAGCAAGTTTTTGTAAGAACTTTATAACTTCAGAGATGTGGCAATCATCAAAATCTAAATCATTACAATCTAAAGCAATGGGATTATCATCCCCAAGGTTGGAAAAAATTTCAGCAGTTTTATCACGGGCGGTTTCAACGGTTTTAGCGGTTTCGAGTAATTTTGCGCGCTTTGCACTAGGAGTAGAAACATTGCCAACACCAATTATTTTATCATTGATAGTAGGAGGTGCAGCAACATGTGAAGAATTAGTATTGCTAGTGGTGGTAATAGTCCAAACTTTAGCTACATTTTTCTCTTTAGCTAGTTTTTCATTTTCTTCTCTATCCCACCTAGCACGCAGTTCAGCCATTAATCTTATATTCTCATTAATTCTAACTTGGATGGCATTTGCTGTAGTAACAATTTTATTTTCAATATCCCTATTAGGCATAACTTTCGATTTCAAAAGATCAACATCAGAGGCAAGACTATCAACCTTAGAAGCAAGAATATCAATTTTATTGAGATTTTCCTCAACAGATTTGTTAAAGGCAGTTTGTGTACTAATAAATTCTTTAAGAATAGCTTCAAGTCCAGGGGGTGTATTCCTATTATTGTTGTAAGAATTCCCATAAGAATTAGCATAACCGTTACCATTATTATAAGGATATGGCCTATAGTTATTACTAGAATTGTTCCGATAAGCATTGTTGTTGAAATTGTTATTTTTAATGAAGTTTACATCAACATGTTCTTCTTGGGCAACTAATGAAGCTAACGGAACATTATTAGGATCAACATTAGTCCTATCATTCACAAGCATAGACATAATAGCATCAATCTTATCACTCAAGGAAGAGGATTCTTCAACAGAATTTACCTTCTTACCTTGTGGAGTTCTTTCCGTGTGCCATTCAGAGTAATTAATCATCATATCATCAAGAAGCTTTGTTGCTTCACCAAGAGTGATGGACATAAAGGTACCTCCAGCAGCTGAATCCAATAAATTCCGCGAAGAAAAATTTAGTCCTGCATAGAAGGTTTGGATGATCATCCAATTAGTCAGTCCATGGGTTGGGCAATTTTTAACCAAAGATTTCATTCTTTCCCAAGCTTGAGCAACATGTTCATTATCCAATTGTTTAAAATTCATTATGCTACTCCTCAAAGATATAATTTTAGCAGGGGGATAATATCTACCAATAAAAGCATCCTTGCATTTAGTCCAGGAATCAATACTATTCTTAGGCAGAGATAGCAACCAATCTTTAGCTCTTCCTCTTAATGAGAAAGGAAACAATTTTAATTTAATAATATCACCATCTACATCCTTATACTTTTGCATTTCACATAGTTCAACAAAATTATTGAGATGGGCAGCAGCATCATCAGAACTAACACCAGAAAATTGCTCTCGCATAACAAGATTCAGTAAAGCAGGTTTAATTTCAAATAATTCTGCTGTAGTAGCAGGTGGAGCAATAGGTGTGCATAGGAAATCATTATTATTTGTGGTTGTGAAGTCACACAACTTAGTATTTTCAGGGGTGGCCATTTTAGCAGTAGTAAATAAAACAAACTAGATAAAATAAATGCAAGTAACTAATTTTTTTGTGTTTTTGATATAGAGTGCAAGATAGTAAATAAAGTAAAACTAGCAACTATTTTTTTTGTGTTTTGATATAAGTGCAGCAAACAAAGTAGTAAATAAAGCAAGACAAAAACAAAGTAAAGAGATTGGGAAGTGGAGACTCCCCTTGCAGCGTGTCTTGATCTCCCCGGCAACGGCGCCAGAAAAAGAGCTTGATGGCGTGTAACTCGCACGTTCGTTGGGAACCCCAAGAGGAAGGTATGATGCGCACAGCAGCAAGTTTTCCCTCAGAAAGAAACCAAAGTTTATCGAACCAGGAGGAGCCAAGAAGCACGTTGAAGGTTGATGGCGGCGGGATGTAGTGCGGCGCAACACCGGGGATTCCGGCGCCAACGTGGAACCTGCACAACACAACCAAAGTACTTTGCCCCAACGAAACGGTGAGCTTGTCAATCTCACCGGCTTGTCGTAACAAAGGATTAACCGTATTGTGTGGAAGATGATTGTTTGCAGAGAAAACAGATAAAGAACAAGTATTGCAGCAGATTTGTATTTCGGTATAAAAGAATGGACCGGGGTCCACAGTTCACTAGAGGTGTCTCTCCCATAAGATAAAAGCATGTTGGGTGAACAAATTACGGTCGGGAAATTGACAAATAGAGAGGGCATAACAATGCACATACATGTCATGATAAGTACGGTGAGATTTAATTGGGCATTACGACAAAGTACATAGACCGCCATCCAAGCTGCATCTATGCCTAAAAAGTCCACCTTCGAGGTTATCATCCGAACCCCTTCCGAGTATTAAGTTGCAAAGCAACGGACAATTGCATTAAGTATGGTGCGTAATGTAATCAACAACTACATCCTTAGACATAGCATCAATGTTTTATCCCTAGTGGCAACGAGCACAACACAACCTTAGAACTTTACGTCACTCGTCCCGGGTATCAATGGAGGCATGAACCCACTATCGAGCATAAATACTCCCTCTTGGAGTTAAGAGAAAAAACTTGGCCAGAGCCTCTACTAATAACGGAGAGCATGCAAGATCATAAACAACACATAGGTAATAACTTGATAATTAACATAACATGGTATTCTCTATCCATCGGATCCCGACAAACACAACATATAGTATTACAGATAGATGATCTTGATCATGTTAGGCAGCTCACAAGATCCAACAATGAAGCACAATGAGGAGAAGACAACCATCTAGCTACTGCTATGGACCCATAGTCCGAGGGGTGAACTACTCACTCATCACTCCGAGAGCGACCATGGCGGTGAAGAGTCCTCCGGGAGATGAATCCCCTCTCGGCGAGGTGCCGGAGGAGATCTCCAGAATCCCCGAGATGGGATTGGAGGCGGCGGCGTCTCTGGAAGGTTTTACGCTATCGTGGTTCTCGGTTACGGGGTTTTCGCGACGGAGGCTTTAAGTAGGCGGAAGGGCAACGTGGGGGGCCACACGAGGGCCCCACACCATAGGTCGGCGCGGCCAGGGCCTGGGCCGCGCCGCCCTATGGTGGCGGCGCCTCGTGGCCCCACTTCGACTCCTCTTCGGTCTTCCGGAAGCTTCATGGCAAAATAGGACCCTGGGCGTTGATTTCGTCCAATTCCGAGAATATTTCGTTACTAGGATTTCTAAACCAAAAACAGCGGAACGACAAGCTGGCTCTTCGGCATCTTGTTAATAGGTTAGTTCCAGAAAATGCACGAATATGACATAAAGTGTGCATAAAACATGTAGATATCATCAATAATGTGGCATGGAACATAAGAAATTATCGATACGTCGGAGACGTATCATAGGGTTAGGGTTTGTAAGTCCTCTTGCCATTAGAGTGTTTTTCACCACACTATGCATCTAGTCCACTCTACTGCTATAGTATATGTTCAAGTTTATGAGTTTTGGATGGTTTTGTGGTCGAATTTCTGGGCAAACATCACAAGTCGACAGCACCCGGTTTATAGCCCGGTCAACCGGCCTCTCAACCGGCCGGTCCGGCGTGACGCCCGGTCAACCGGCTTGGCAACCGGCTCGTCCGGTCTGACTGGAACGTGCGCCGGATCGCCCAGTTCTTCGCATAATCTCATCGAAACACTTGGATATATGTTATGATTTTTGGCCTCCCTATATACTGATGACATGTACACTTACCCCACTGCTATCCTCGCTCTATTTTGTTGATTCACAGGAGATTGGAGTGGTGAGGATCGTGGCACTACTGCCAAGAGAGGGAGGCATACAGGGCCTCCACCACGACGTACTAGTGGTCGTGTGCCTTCCGGTCATCTGGAAGAACTAAGTCCATTGCCAACAAGAGGAGAGATAAACATGCAGCACAAGAAGATGATGAGACATTGCCCGAGTTTAATGTTGGTGATGTACATGTTGGTGCATGGAGAAGACTTAGAGAGGACAACCCCTATCGCTTTGAGGCACCCATGTACACATGGGGAGATAAGTTTTTCTGGACCAAGACACAGCAAGTGATGTGGGAAGAGTACTATGACAGCAACGAGCACATGAAGAATGGTACCATTGTTATGCCCAAGGCCATCAAGGATGTTATTACAATGCATGAAGCCACCAAGTTTCGTTTTGTGGTTGAGACCTTGAGGCGGATGGGGTTGTATGAGCTTATGTGCCTGACACCTGCGATGGGTGCTATTGTCCAATCCTGGTGAGGCAATTTCAGCATGCAGTGTTTTTCCATGATGATGCAGCTCGCACTATGACTTGGATGACAGGCAAAGAGAAATACACTTGCAACTATCTTGATTTCTGTGAAGCCATGGGGTTTGCTGGTGGTCGTGCTTGTGGTTTCAAGCTATATTCTCAGCAGAAGTTCACCAAAGGAGACATTGCCTTTTGCTATCCTCGGGAACCCACAGCTGGACCTCCCACTATCTCTGGCATGTACTACTCCTACCTTCTACTTGCCAAGCTATTCCATGAGACTCTCATCAGCAAGTCCGGCGATACAAGTGAATGCCGTGGATACCATCTGAACTTGATGTACTACTGCCACCCTGAGCACCGGAAACTCATTGATGGCTGTGATCTCATCTACTGTGAACTGAGGCGATGTGTTCGCGAAAGGATGACTCCTAACTATGCTCAGTACATTCAGCTGCTTATCAACAAGGTTGTGCAAGCACCTCTCAATACGCAAGGTGAACGGGTCAAGATGGAAGCCTTCAAGGTACCTATCCAAGGTGATAGACCGGACGTCGCTGAAATGATGCCTTCTGAGCGCCGGTCCAAGGAACGCCATGACCTTGCTAGCTCCAGCTACTCTAGGCGCCCACAGCATGGTATCTCACGGTTCTTCTCTAGCATGCGGCAGATGTGCAAAAATACCAATGATGTTGCACATCAAAGTCTTGCTTTGAACCAGGAGACAAGGAGGCGCCAAAATGAGTTCATGGCTGCTAGGAATGCACCTGTTCCTCCTCCTGGCCCTGAGTTGGAGCCTGTACATGCACCTAACTGGGAGATGCCTTCCATTTCTGATGAGATGTTCCAGAACTTTGATCCCTCCTTGTACACTTTTGGTGGTCATCCTCCCCGGTATGCTCAGGATCCTGATACTTCTGGCCATAGGAACGATGATGATGAAGATGAGGATCAGTATGGTGATGATGATGATGAAGAGGGTGATGATGATGATGATGGTGATGGCAGCTCTCCACCCGCCGGGACCGAGTTCTATTGATGGGAACGCTAGCATCCCTCCTCTTCTCTTCGCCTTTTTGGTGTTCCGATGCCAAAGGGGGAGAAGAGAGTAGAGTCTAGGATTACGGGGTCCTTGGTTGCACAAGCCATGCTTGACATTTTATTTGCTTCTTATTTGGCTTGTGCTTATTTCGTTGCTTTTTCATTTCAAGAACCATTTGCTACTTTAAGTAATTCGTGTATGGACATGTACCTATATGCTTAATCTCTATGTTAGGATGATTATGTGTGCTATGCTTATATATCTCGATATGCACATCTCCATACCATGCTTGTTTCCAAAAGATATTGGGGGAGCTTCTCATGTTCCACAAATGTTGCACTTTGCATTCAAACGCAAATTCTCCAAGTGCACACATTATGGGGGAGCCGTCTCAATATCTTATATGGAATCAAGGTTTAAAGCTTATCATAATATCTATATGTGACTCTAGCTTGGTTTGTCATCGTATACCAAAAAGGGGGAGATTGTAAGGGTATTTTACCCTTATCCATTATTTTGGTAACTATGACACCGTGCTAGTGTATTTGGACTAATACATGTCTACAAGATGATTCCCAGGTATTAGCCAAAGAGGTATAATGGTGTATCAATGGAACAAGAAGGCAACGGGAGACCCCCCACTTCGATGAAAAATCAACGAGGTTTTCCGAGCTTGGCCGGTCCCAGACCCGGTCAGACCGGCCCTGGCACCGGACAGCCCGGCGCCGACCGGCCCCAGCGCTTGTGCCATCCGGGCAGGTTCCAGTAAGGGAGGGCGAGCACCCGGTCTGCGTCCGGTCGCCAGCCCGGTTTGGACCGGCCCCTCCGGTCCAAGGCCCGGTCGGACCGGGTTCCAGACCGAGCGCCTCGGCGCCCAACCGGCCTTTCGCTTGTGCCATCCGGGGAAGATCCAGTAGCCTCAGAAGCCCGCCCGGTCAAGACCCGGTCCCAGCTCCGGTTGAAACCGGCCGGTCCGGTCAGTGGCCCGGTGATACGTCTCAAACGTAATAATTTCTTATGTTCCATGCTAGTTTTATGACAATACCTACATGTTTTATTCATATTTTATTTCATTTTTATGCATTTTCCGGAACTAACCTATTAACAAGATACCGAAGCGCCAGTTCCTGTTTTCTGCTGTTTTTGGTTTCAGAAATTCTACATAGGAAATATTCTCGGAATTGGACGAAACAAAGCCAAACCTCCTATTTTTCCGAGGGACACACGGAGCCAGAAGGGCAAGCCCGGGGGAGGCCCAGGGCCTCCTCCCCATAGGGGGGCGCGGCCAAGGCCCCAGGCGCGCCGCCAGGTGGGGAGCCCACCTCGGGACTCCACCGACATCGCCCCTTCGCCTATATATTCCTCCGTCTCCGAAAACCCTGAAACAATTGACGATATTCCACGAAGAGTTCCGTAGCCGCCGCCATCGCGAAGACAAGTTTCGGGGGACAGAAGTCTCTGTTCCGGCACGCCGCCGGGACAGGGAAGTGTCCCCGGAATCCATCTCCATCGACACCACCGCCATCTTCATCGCCGCTGCTGACTCCCATGATGACGAGGGAGTAGTTCTCCCCCGAGGCTGAGGGCTCTACCGGTAGCTATGTGGTTCATCTCTCTCTCCCATGGTGTGATCTTTATGTGATCATGAGCTTTGTATCACTATTAATCTATGTGCTACTCTAGTGATGTTATTAAAGTAGTCTATTCCTCCTCCATGATGTAAAGTGGACAGCGTGTTAGTGTGTATGCTATGTTAGTACTCGGTCTAAATTGCAACGGTCTATTATGCACTCTAGAGGTTACTTTAATATGAACTCCGAACGTTGTGGAGCTTGTTTACTCCGGCTTGAGGTGTGCTTTTGTAGCCCTACACAATGAATGGTGTTTGTTATCCAACAAGAGAGTGTTTAAGAGTAGCATTTATTTATTCAGTTATGTGATCATTGTTGAGAGTGTCCACTAGTGAAAGTATGATCCCTAGGCCTTGTTTCTAAGCATTGAAACACCGTTTCCAACAAGTTCTGCTACATGTTCGCTTGCTGCCATTTTTATTTCAGATTGCAATTACTACTTACAATCATCCATATTACTTGTATTTCACTATCTCTTCGCCGAACTAGTGCACCTATATATCTGACAAGTGTATTAGGTGTGTTGGGGACACAAGAGACTTCTTGTATCTTAATTGCAGGGTTGCTTGAGAGGGATATCTTTGACCTCTACCTCCCCGAGTTCGATAAACCTTGGGTGATCCACTTAAGGGAAACTTGCTGCTATTCTACAAACCTCTGCTCTTGGAGGCCCAACACTGTCTACAGGAATAGAAACGTGCGTAGACATCAAGCTATTTTCTAGCGCCGTTGCCGGGGAGGTAAGGTAAAAGGTATTCACATCCTCCGACTACTAAGCTATTTCCTAGCACTGTTGCCGGTGTGTGAGGAAATAGCTTCGAGCACTCACACACCGGCAACAGTGCTAGGAAATAGCTTAGTAGTCGGAGGATGTGAATACCTTTTACCTTACCTCCCCGACAACGGCTGACGTGGGCATTACCCTTCGGGTAACCGACATTGCCCTATCCCGTATTGTCTAGTTGGAGGCCCATGAAGACACTAGGAGGCAAGATGGGCCACTTGGATGGCGCACCAGAAGATTCCTTGGCGGGCAAGATAACGAAGCGGCCGAACAAGGAAAGATTAGATCTAAAGCTACTGTAAACCTAGTCGTACTTGGTTAGACCTCTTGAGACCTGGCCTCCTATATAAAGGCCAGGAGAGGGGCTTCCGAGGGGGACAATCAATCAATCTTAGCAATCTAAGCCACCAAAAGTCTAGAGCTAGGTCGTCATAGCACTTAGCCTCTCGACGAGATCTCAGCCGAACTATTCGGCACCCCATTGTAACCCAATATCTTCATAATCAAGAACAAACAGGCAGGACATAAGGGTTTTACCTCATCGAGGGCCCCGAACCTGGGTAAATCGCTCTCCCCGCTTGTCTGTGAACCGATGTCTCGTGTCAGCTTGCAGGATTCCGTCAACCCTAAGCCCCAATCGGAGGGCATTTCCGAGGAGTACCCTCGACAATTGGCGCCGTCTGTGGGAAGCCTGTCGGCACCAGGCAAGTCATCGGCAGTACCAGTCACGTCCGCGGCGTTCTTACTCGAATCATCGACGCCAACAGAACCAAGAGATTCAATCCGCTGCGGGTCCTTCGAGTTCGTACCGCACCGCGAAGCACTTCACCCGATCCCTGCGGGATCATCTCGCGACATGGATGCTACTTTCGGTGGTGTCCACTTCATCATCGACTCTGGAGGTTTTCTTCGCCTCCCTAGGGACGGCGCATCCGACCTGAATGTCGCGGCTTCGGAAGGCGTTCCTCCAACAACAACCCTAAAAATTCCACCCACGAGCATACAAGAGAGCAACCGAGGAAGTTTCGACGTCATGGCAGGACAGAGGAAAAGACGAAGGGGCTCGCACCGCGAGGAGGAAGGACGAACAGCAGCTCACCTTCGTCAGTTCGAACAAGGATGCCACGACACGTCATCCAACAGGGGTCGCACCCGTTCACCGTACCTTTCGGCTACGGAGCAACTTGAGGCACCATGCTACCTTCACTCTTACATTGATCCAAAGGACGGTCGAGAGAAATCCAGTCACCTGTTAAGGAACTGTCGACATTTTCTGGAAATTCGGCAGTTCTGCGATGACCTCAGGGCCGAGGCCGTGTCAAGAGTTCACGCAATGGAGAGAAGGGTGGGGTACTACAGTTATCCGCCAGAACCATATGTACCGGAACCATACGTACCAGCAGGAGGAGACGAACATGTACCAACCGAGGTGTTCCCGGAACCATGTGGGCAAGTCAACATGATCCATAAAACCAGCTTTTCAAAGAGAGAAATCAAGAAGTTCTCCCGAGAAGTAAAATATGCGGAAGTCGCCATGGTTGATACACCCGATTTCATCGGCTGGTCGGATCAGAGTATCACCTTCGGCAGGGCGGATCATCCGAAAGCTGTTCCAAGGCCCGGCCACGCGGCCCTTGTCCTTGAAGCACATGTTGGAGGTACAATATGAGCAAAGTATTCATGGATGGAGGAAGTGGCTTGAACCTGCTATTTGCCAGCACAATGAGAGCAATGGGACTAACAGTCAATATGCTAAAAGAGTCCGACACAGGGTTCCACGGCATTATACCGACTCGACCCGCTTATTCTCTTGGTAAAACATCATAGGACGTAGTCTTCGGCACGCCCAACAATTTCAGGAAAGAGAAGATCGAGTTCGAAGTAGTCGACTGGGAGTCTCAGTATTACGCCATCCTCGGCAGGCCCGCGTTTGCCAAGTTCATGGCCGTACCTCATTATGCGTACCTAAAACTGAAGATGCCAGGCAATAACGGGACCCCAATAACCGTTCATGGAAGCTTTGCTCGATCGGACAACTGCGACAGGGAGTTCCAGAAGATCGCCTCGAAGTTCGGAACCAAGGAAGAACTCAACGCGATCGACACCGTTACAGATCACACGCAACCACCAGCCGACAATCGAAACGTAAGATCCGACGAATTTGACGCTGCAAAGGAAGCCAAAAAGCTGCAGGTGCACCCCACTGACCCGAAGAAAACGGTCAATACGTCGGCTGACCTTACTGGCGCATAGGAAGGCGCGCTCATCGAGTTCCTCCGTGAGCGCTGGGAGATATTTGCATGGGAACCATCCGACATGCCAGGTATCCCCAGGGAACTCGCTGAGCACGCCCTTAATGTTGACCCGACAGCCAAACCAGTACAGCAGTCAATGCGCCGATTTTCCGAACCAAAGAGGAGAGCAATTGGCGAAGAAATCAGTCGACTTCGTAAGGCAGGATTCATTCGGGAGCTCAAGGAAGCTGAGTGGGTGGCCAACCCTGTCATGGTGCCCAAAAAGGACACCACCGCTCTGCGCATGTGTATCGATTACACCAGCCTGAATAAACACTGTCCGAAAGACCACTTCCCGCTGCCTCGTATTGATCAGATAGTCGACTCCACGGCCGGATGCGACCGCCTCTCCTTCCTTGATGCATACTCCGGGTATAATCAGATCAAACTGAAGAAAGAAGACCAGGAGCTAACCGCGTTCATCACCCCACACGACGTCTTTTGTTACAACGTCATGACCTTCGGGTTGAAAAACGCAGGAGCAACTTATCAACGTTGCATGCAGGCTTGCCTTGGAGAGCCGATTGGGAGGAGCATCGAAGTCTACATTGACGATATCGTGGTGAAGACGAAGCACGCCGCCACTCTCATCGATGATTTGCGGGAAACTTTCGACAACCTAGACAAGTATAAAATCAAGCTGAATCCCAAAAAATGTTTCTTCGGAGTGCCAGGGGGGCAAGTACTCGGGTACTTCATCTCAGCCAGAGGGATTGAAGCCAACCCCTTGAAGATCAAAGCTATTATCGACATTGAGCCACCAAAGAATCTGCACCAAGTGCAGCAGTTGGCAGGACGTTTAGCAGCTCTCAGTAGATTCATCGCCAAGCTAGGAGAGAAAGCTTTGCCCTTTTACAGCTTGATGAAAAAGTCAGAAAAGTTCGAGTGGACAAAGGAGGCGCACGAGTCCTTCGACAACCTGAAGAAAATCTTGTCGACGTCCCCAGTTCTTGTAACTCCACGCGAGAAAGAAACGTTGCTTATGTACATAGCCGCCACAGCACAAGTCTTCAGCAGCGTTTTGGTTGTTGAGCGAGAAGAAGCAGGAAAAGTCCACGGTGTTCAGAGGCATGTGTATTACCTCAGTGAAGTTCTCACACCTGCAAAATAGAGATACCCTCATCATCAGAAGCTGGCGTACGCAGTATGGAAGTCGGCTCGCAAGCTGCGACATTATTTCACGGAGCATCCGATTATCGTCGTAAGTGAAGCGCCATTGAAGAACATAATGAATAATCCAGAAGCCACGGGTCGAGTGTCCCAATGGGCCATCGAAATAGCGCCACACGACATAACTTACATTAATCGAACGGCGATAAAATCCCAAGTCCTCCCAGATTTCGTGGCAGATTGGATCCAGTCACAAACACCAGCAGCACCCGACATGTCGGGATCATGGACAATGTATTTCGACGGGTCAAAACGGAGCACGGGCGCAGGAGCAGGAGTGATATTGATATCGCCGCAGGGAGCTAAAATGAAGTACATACTACATATGAATTTCTCCCTGCCGACGAACAATGAAGCAGAATACGAAGCGTTGCTGCACGGAATGAAGATGGCGAAGGCATGCGGGGCAACTCGCCTAGAAATCTATGGTGACTCAAACTTGGTGGTGCAGCAGTCAATGAACTTATGCGACGCAGTCAGTGATAACATGATCGCCTATCGGCAGTTGTATCAAAATATGGAAGCCAAATTTGAAGGATGTGAGCTTAAACATATCGGCAGAGCTAGCAACGAGGAAGCCGATACTCTAGCGAATATCGGGTCCATGTGTTCCCCCATCCCAGACGGAGTGTTCTACGAGGTCATTGCTCAGCGATCAATAAAAGAGAAAGCTTCAGCACCGTTGAAAATGTCGACTGATGAATCAGAGGCAAGCCAGCAACAAACTATTGAAGAACCCTCGCCTCCATCAGCAGAGCAAGTCCTCCTCCTCGAGCCATTATGGACCAAACCATTCCTAGCATATCTAACGAAGCAAGAGTTGCCGGAGGATTCAGTGGAAGCAAGGCAAATCGTCAGGCGGTCAAAAGCCTTCACTGTGGTAAATGGCGAACTTTACAAGCGTAGCATCTCGGGAATCTTCCAAAGGTGCATCGCCATTGATAATGGAAAAGCGCTGTTGCGCGAGATACACGAGGGAACCTGCGGACACCATGCAGGAAGCAGGGCCCTTGTGGCAAAGGCCTTCAGGGCAGGATTTTACCGGCCAACGGCAACATCGGATGCTCGAGATCTAGTTATGAGATGTGACCCTTGTCAGCGCTTTTCTCCAAAACCGCACGCCCCTGCGACAGATCTGATGACAATACAACTGGCATGGCCCTTTGCTCAGTGGGGACTCGACCAAGTCGGACAAACTACCAAGGTCGTCACCTGGAGGGCACACGTACTTACTGGTTGCAGTCGACAAATTTACCAAGTGGATCGAGGCAGTACCCGTTCGAAACCAGAAAGCCGAAACAGCAGTGCAATTTTTCAGAGGAATAACTTGCCGATTTGGTATGCCCCATAGTATCGTCACAAACAACGGCTCTAACTTTGATTCCAAGGAGTTCAGAAAATTTTGTGATGACAGGGGAATCATATTGAAGTTTGCATCAGTGTCCCACCCGCAGACCAACGGCCAGGTGGAAAGGATCAATGGTCTAATAGGAGATGTCCTTAAGAAACGCCTTACAGGCGCAGCTGGAGCATGGGTCGAGGAGCTACCATCTGTACTCTGGAGTTTACGTACTACACCCAACAGGTCGACCCAATACACCCCTTTCTTCTTGGTGCATGGAGCCGAAGCAGTTCTACCAGCCGATTTCGGTTCGAAGCTCCTCGGGTGATAGCATACACAGAGTCCTCTTCCAACAACGCGCTGCAAGATGCTGTCGACCTCCTTGACGAGGCGCGAGAAATCGCCTTGGCAAGAACGACGGTATACCAACAGGCGTTGAGAAATTATCATAGCCGACGAATACGCAGTCGAAGCTTTAATGTTGGGGATATGGTACTTCGGCTGAAGCAAGAAAGACCCTTGAAACTTGAATCTCCATGGGAAGGACCATACATCGTCACTAAAGTGATACCAGGAGGAGCATATCGGCTCAAAAACCCGGCTTCAGGAAAAGATGTCGGGAATCCATGGAACATCGCACAGTTGTGACGCTTCTATACATAGGATACAATCGCTTTTTATTATTCGACAGCTCTTAGGGTTGCTTTTGCATTATGAATAAAAGTCTAATCAGGTTTTCTACCTTTTTTCAATCCAGGCCCTATCACCCGAACAGATCGTTTGGGGCTCCTACCATTGGCTCTTACTCCCATCGGGAGCGTCGGCCTAAAAAAAATACGCTTATGCAGTATCATTAATTAAATACTCTCAACGGGAGCTAAGATTAATGATACACAAAAACAACCAATCCAAGCCTCAAGAAAATACGCGGGTGCTGCAGTCGATGGTTACATTATCAAAATAGTAGGCTCAAACCGGTGCACCGAGTGACGAAGCCAAGCGTCTAATTCCCTCGACTAAGTCGATGGGTCTCGCTCTTACAAAACTTACATATCGACTTCGCAATAACGTTGCAAAATTCAACGAAGTCGTCGAGAGAGCAGGTTGAACTGATCACTCAGCCGCCCTCGACAATAAATTACCAAACAAACCGACATAGCGTGTAACGCACGTAGTAAAATTGTACAAAGCAATCTTATGCAGGTACAAGGTCATTACATTCATGACTGGGCTCCCTGGTTCCCTTGGCCCCTCGATTCCCTCTCAAGGCATGACTCCATCCGGGAGATAATGGTGTATGCAGGGCCTCTAGCAATATCATAATATTGTCCTAAACTCCTCTCGGTGTTTGCTACGGCTCTCAAGTCTAAAGATGGATGACATGCCAATACCGAAGCAAAGGCAAGTTCAGCACCAGCCAGAAGCTCTTTTCGCACCAACTGCCGAATCCTTTCGGGCGACTTAAATCGAGTAAACAGGGCAGACAAGGTTTCAGGTGCCTGGTCCAGAGGAAACAAAGTCTTCTAAACCATCGTGAGATGGGCGTGGAACTTGTCGAAGTAGTAATGCGCCTTCTCCACCTGATGCTCAAACTTCGCCATGATAACGGCCTTCGGACGATGCAGCCACAGATCGTGCTTTTGGTGAGCAGCATCAGTCATTGCTTCGACCTTCTCATGGATCTTCCTGTCCTCCTCGGATTTATCCGAAGATACAACTGGAAAAGAACGAATATCAGTTAAAAAGAGCATCCGAGCTACGCCAGGGGTCAGAAGATGGGAAAACACTCACAGCCCAAACTTTCGGTGGCGACATGGAGACCATCGAGAGCATATTGCTCAATAGCAGTGGCTATTTCGCCCTTTTTCTTCACCAACGCTGCCATGGCCCGAAGAGAAGTAGTGTCTTTATTTAAACGAGACACTTGGTCACGTAAGCGGCGGATAAGGTCCGATTCATCGTTAGTCGAAGGATCTGAGAAAAGCTCAGCACGGGAAGAAGATGAAGCGATCTGCAGTACAATCTCTGGTTCAGAACAACATTAGCATAAAACTCTATCGGGAGCGCTTGGCGTATATATTACATTCAAAAGATCGTTTGAATTGGCAACAGAGCCGAAGTAAAACAGGACTAAGTCAAATTGCAAGTGGTCTCAGTTACAAGTCTTCAAGCAAAAGTTCAAGGAGGCACTGATGATGAGCCAGGAGCAGCTTCAGGAGCGGGCTTGGCCTGTGCTTCATCTACCAACTTCAGGAGTCGGTTGGCACAAGTCACTGCCGATCTTTTAAAGGGTTCAAGGTCGACTACGTGGTTGTCGTCATCCACAGGCAAGGCCTTAGATAACTTCTCCAAATCAGACCCCATTCCGTGGCCCATTAGCAGCTGGAAAGTAAGAACCGCCCCAAACAAGCGGGAACGGCGTTTCAATACCTCCACGAGCTCGGAAGAGTCGACAAGAAAAGCATCCGCCATCTCGCCAAGGGTCTTGTCCCGTCTAGCTTCGGGAAGATCATCAAGTACAGCCTCGACAACGCTCCTCTAGTCTTTTGCAGAAGTCCAAGGACTTGGACATTAGACTCAGCAGCAAGCGACAGGGCATCGCATGTGGAGTCCTCCCGAAGCTGATGGCGTCGAGTGATGGTTATATCGGCGGCCTCTGAAAGAAAGACAGATCAGCAGCCAAAAAGGAAATACCAAAAAAGAAAACTATGTGTCATGAACCTTACCCAATAAATCCTTGATGGATTCACGGAGGACGCCTTCCTTTTTATCGACTGCAACCGCTGCCGCACGCCTGGCGTCCTGCTCATCCTTCATCTACTGCTTCAGCTTCGACACCTCCTCCTTCAGCAAGGCATTTTCCTTCTTGACGTTGGCGGCAAGCCTGTTGGCCTCCAGCACTTGATCAGTCGAAGATTTGACAGTCTTCCGAAGCTGGGCGTTTTCAGCCTCCAGTCGGGTAAACTGCTCGGCGAAATCTACCACATAATCGACTGTGGCATAAATCGGCTGCAGCAAGGGAACCAGGGAGATTCAGTTGACATGAAGAAAATTCAGCAAAACAAGGTAGAATAAATACTTACGTGGTCACGAGCAGCCGACGAAGTAGGAGCATCGCTAGGAGGAATAACCTTCGACACTGGAATTTTCTCCACGGCCGTCCTCGTAGGAGGCGTCGGCTTGGCCGGAGAAGGATTCGATTCTTTAGCTGATGTTGCTCTCTCAGCAGATAATTTAGCCCTCTTTGCGAGAGGAACAAGATCATCATCAGAGCTAATTGTGAAAAGAGAATGATTAGCACACAAAATGATAAAGGTCAAATTACAAAGGAGTGAAGATGCTCACAGTTCCAGGTCATCTTCGGCAGCAAAAAAGCCTGACGGCCCCTTATCGGCAGGAGAAGGCGGAGAAGCTCCAACGGCATCATTATCTTGGTCGCTGGGACTAGATTCAGCCGTCGCGATAAAATCTTCGTCTATCTGCAAGCGACGCTTGCTCCTGGTGAAAGCGGCCTCTTCGACAGTGTCGCCCTCCTGGACATCGCTGTCCTCAAAGACCTGCTGGGCATCCTCGGTCCCTTCGGAATCGTCATCATCATCCTCTGCTTCCACGCCGCTTTCCGGTGTGGGAGGATAGCATTGGACGACGGAGGAGGCCTATCAAGAAGAGAAAGTGAAGTTTGTAAAACACAACGAAGAAAGAAGAGATGAAAGCAAGCAAGGAGCAGCAAAGATTACCTCAGTCGGGAGATGATCAAAATCGTAAGGAGGACGAGCCGATGTCAAGACAATGTTATCCTTCATACTGAGGCACGTCAAGCGACGAACCTCGTCTCGAAGCTCATCTGCCGACAGGTCGGCAGAGCTGATCCTTGACTTGTCGCCCTTGCCAGTATAAAGCCATAACTGGTGGGGTCGAGACATTAGTGGCTGCACTCGACGTTGTAAGAACACTGAAACTACTTCAGTGCCGCACATCGTCAAGCCTCCCGTATTCTTCAAGACGACGACCTGCTCAAACAGTTTGTCGGCTGTTGCCCTCTCTTCGGGAGAAAGGGCGTTACGCCAGGACTTCTTCTTGTGAGCCACCAAGACGTCATCGAAGAGAGGGAGATTCGAGCGCCGCCCAAGCACAATGGGATCTCGCAGGTAGAACCACTTGTTGCACCAGTCCTGGACGGATTCCTTCATTGGATAGTCGAAGTAGTCGACCTCCTTCCTGACGACAAAGCCAACGCCACCGACGACGGGGGGGGGGGGGCATTGTTGTCGTTGTGACGCTTCACGTAGAAGATCTTCCTCCAAAGACCCCAGTGAGGGTCAATGCCAAGGAAGGCCTCGCAAACAGTAATGAAGATGGAGAGATGGAGAATGGAGTTTGGGGTCAGCTGCCAGAGCTGGATCCCGTAGAAGAAGAGAAGAGAGCAAAGGAACTCGTGGGCTGGGAGAGAAAGACCACGGAACAAAAAGGCAACGAACATGACAGTGAAGCCCTTCGGGGGCCTTGGGCGAGAAACCGCACCTGGAAGACGAATATCATCTTCAGATGCGGAGATGAAGCCGAGGGCGCGCGGCTTGTTGATGTCACGGTTGGAAATGGCGGAGGCACTCCAATCGCGGCTAACTTTGGCCGCGTCCGAAGTGCTGGCGCTCTTCTTCTTGCCCATGGCGTGCGGAACTTCTGACGAAGAAACAGAGGAGGCAGGAAGGTTTGGGCAAGGAGATGAGCAGTAAGAGGTGTGAAAGGTAAAAACAAGGAGGCCCTCTATTTATGCCGTAAGAATCTGTGCGAGATCGTGGCCATAACTCCACAAGCGTCGTGGGAGGTGGAGTGGATCTGGCTGTACACGTGGCGCTTGAAAAGAGAACGGAACCGGCGGCCCATTATTCCCACGTTGTGCGAAAATCGAGGGGACGCCTCGGTCGCCGCGTGTGCACTGGTCAAGTCCTAAAAACTGCCCGCGCAGAACTAGGGTGGGCCCGTCAGGTCAAGTCTTGTCAATCAAACCACATCAGCCGCACGTCAACAGTGACGTCATAGAGATTGTTGCGAGCACTCGAAGAAAAAATGAAAAGGTATCGGGTGGTGAACTTGAGTCTATGCAGAGATTGTGAAGCATCTGCACTTAGACTCGGAGGCTACTCCCATCGGGAGCGCTGACGCGCACCCGATAGATTGAGGACTCGAAGAAAAAATGAAGAGAAAGGAGGTTGCTCAGCCTGAGTCTATGCACGGATAACAAACATCCGTACCTAGACTCGGGGGCTACTCCCATCGGGAGCGCTGAACGCGCACCCGACAGAACTTTTTTGCACTCCAGGATCATGCCCGGGGACTTGATTCTGTGTAGGGTAACGTTGTTTTGCCATCGGCAGTTAACCAACAAAAGTTGGGCACGTTACTTATCATCCCTTGCATGCGGAAAATATATCAGATGACCCGTGAAGACTTGTAGAAAAACTTCGGCAGAGCAGAACGTTCGAGTGGTACAACTTGAGTCTACGCACGGATTACAAGCATCTGTACCTAGACTCGGGGCTACTCCCATCGGGAGCGGCCGACGCGCACCCGACAGAAGAAGATGATGCCGATTGAAGATGAACAAGGACGATCAAGGAGAAAGAACATCGAAGGAGACATGCTTTAGTCTCCACCCGAACTATGTTCGGCTGGACACTCGGGGGCTACGACGTGGGCACTACCCTTCGGGTAACCGACATTGCCCTATCCCGTATTGTCTAGTTGGAGGCCCATAAAGACACTTGGAGGCAAGACGGGCCACTTCGATGGCGCACCGAGAAGATTCCTTGGCGGGCAAGATAACGAAGCGGCCGAACAAGGAAAGATTAGATCTAAAGCTACCGTAAACCTAGTCGTACTCGGTTAGACCTCTTGAGACCTGGTCTCCTATATAAAGGCCGAGGAGAGGGGCTTCCGAGGGGACAATCAATCAATCTTACCAATCTAAGCCACCAAAAGTCTAGAGCTAGGTCGTCATAGCACTTACCCTCTCGACGAGATCTCAGCCGAACTATTCGGCACCCCATTGTAACCCAATATCTTCAAAATCAAGAACAGACAGGCAGGACGTAAGGGTTTTACCTCATCGAGGGCCCCGAATCTGGGTAAATCGCTCTCCCCGCTTGTGTGTGAACCGATGTCTCATGTCAGCTTGCAGGATTCCGTCAACCCTAAGCCCCAATCGGAGGGCATTGCCGAGGAGTACCCTCGACAGCCGGAGTTCGCCGGAATCGACCGGCGACAGCGAGGGCGACACGGGTCGCCAGAGCGCGAGGGGAATTAGGGTTCGTCGAAGCGGCGCGGAGGGGGAGAAGTGGGAGCGACCGCACGGGTCGGTTGGACCGTGCGGGTCTAACCCAACCCACTGGGCTCCACTGACAGGTGGGCCCAGGGGCATTTCTGTCTTTTCTAAAATGCCCATTAAATTGAATCTTTACAGATTTTTTATAAAATAAATATAGCTCTAAAAAAAATATATGAAAACCACTCAGCACAAAATTCTCTATCATAATAAAATATTAAAAGGAATTTTTGGAGACAAAAGAGATTAAGTCATAATTTGATGAATATTTTAATCATTAAAAATAACCACCCTATTTTTAATGATAAAATAAGTCCATAAATTCTTTGGGACTTTAAAAAAACACCTTGACAACATTTCAAGGTAGTATTTTACCCTAAACAGAGTATCCCTAAATTGTTCTTAGTAATTACCTCTCACATGAAATAATAAAGCATCGGGAAGGGGGGAACAAAACCCTAAAAGCCGAATCATGCATCAATGCTTCTTTAACCATTGCCTTATTGGACAATGATGCTATTTTTCAGCAACAGAGGATCAGGGTCAATCCAAAGCATCCAACTGCATTACATCACAGTTTCTAGGCAAGTTCATCGCTTGCTCATGTCATTTGAGTATTTTTACCAAATTACTTGCAAAGTACTATACTTACCACTCCTGCATGAAAAGCAAAAGTACTACTTTCATAACTATGAATATGACTATGTGGTTGGCAATGGAACCATGTAATGTGTTGACATGGTGGAGGTTCCATTGCAATGGGTTTATATCCATCTAGGATTAAACAACAAATGTCGTCCAGTGATTCTTGTGCCGTAAAACTCGTGTTAACCATAAGATCTGGAGTGGGACGGAGTAGTCAATCGTATTTCCACCTCTTGTACATCAACGGATGTGCTTACCGTAGTCACTTGAATCTCGAGGGACAAGAGGAGTGGTTGGGGAGCCCTAAGTCCCCACGGTAATGACCGTAGTCACTTGTATCCCGAGGAGCAAGCGGAGTGGTTGGGGAGCCCTAAGTCCCCACGGTAATGCGGTCTATGATGGGTTGCATCTCCCGGCGAAGGAGTTAATGGTAGTTAGCCCAGAACTGTTGTCGTGGTCGGGGGCCATCCTTAATTGGTATAAGAACACCGGCGAGGACCCAGGGTCGGAGTTTGCAACAAAGGGTGGGTGTGCGAGGTAGCGGAGTAATATGATTGGATAAGACCTTATATCGGGCCTCACACCAAAGGAAGTGTGGACGGGAACCATGGTTAAGATCTCTTATGGGTAAAGCAACACACCTCTGCAGAGTGTAATGAATCGTGACCTGTCACTCCCTGTTCCGGGTTTGGAACTGCGAACGCTGCCGGAAAGGAACTCCATGAAGTTCTAGTAAACCGGTGAAGGCTGACGGACATAGTTCTTCTAAATAAAAGCAACCTCTTGAAGAAATGATTATCAAAACCTGCATTGGTATTAGACTTTCTGGTCTGATATCATAGCTAGTGCATTAAACACCTCTTTTCTATAATGAACTTGTTGAGTACGCTCGTACTCATACAACTCTTAAATCCCCTGCTTAGATTGTCTGAATCGTCTTGAGGAGGACATCAACAACCAAGAAGGAGCAGAAGAAATCTGCTATGAAGAGCCAGACCTCTCCGGAGGTGTAGAAGGTGTAGACTACTTATAGTCTACGGAGCCGGGAACGGTTTCGAGGGAGAACAAGCATAGAGTACCCTACTAGTAGTAGTAACCGAGCAGTGTGAACACGTAGTACTTAGCTGCTCGAGTAGAATAAGATGTATGACCTGCTAAGACTACTATATTGTAAGTTAAGTTGGGTTCACCTCGAACCCAGGAGTATTCCTCTCAAGGCCCAGGAGGAACTCCGAGATGATATGTATATATGGTTTGTAATAATAAATGAATGAGTTATGGACCTGCTATGTTCTGTTGTACTACTCTGAGGGATGTAATATTTGCCGATTGGTACTTCGTGAATGTTATATCAACGACTGGCATACTACAACATGCAGTGGTATGCATGGTCACCACAGTAATGCCGAAGCACCTCCCTCTTCTAACGCACCCTTGTCCTTTTCCTCTATGACGGGAGCCACGGAGGGAGCCGATGGAAAGCGGGCGGAAATCATTTTCATCAAGCTTTCCATTTGAGCTTCCATGGTGGACCTCAAAGATGTTTCCATCGACTTGAGATCATCCATGGAGACCGGCTTTGTGGCCCCTTCCGTGCCCTCATCTTCCGGCATACTCTTAGGTGGTTAAGCCCGAAATAAGAGCCGAGGCTCTGATACCAATTGAAAGGATCGTATGACGCACCTAGAGGGGAGGGGGTGAATAGGTTCTAATCAATTTTTAGTTCTTTTTCAATTTTGTCTTGACACAAAGGTAAATTCTCGAAATATGCAACTATGTGAATTTACCTATATGACAAGGTCAACGACAAAGCAAGATATAGCTACGCAATATATAGGGAAGATAATAGGATAGAGGTAACCGAGAGTGGAGCACGCGGAGACACGGAGTTGATTCCCGTAGTTCCTTCCTTTGCAAGAAGGTACGTCTATGTTTGGAGGAGTGTGGTCGCTACGAAAGCCAGACCAACGCCACGAAGGCTTCACTCAGGTCTCCTGTGAGCACCGCCACGAAGGCCTAGCCCACTTCCACTAAGGGATTTCCTCGAGGCGGAAACCGGGCCTTTACAAGGTTCTTGGGGCACACATCAACAACCAAATTGGAGGCTCCCAAATCCGTAACAACAACAACAAGAACAATATCAACTACAAATAACTAGGGTTTCTCAAAAGAGGAACACTAGCAAAGTGGCCCTCAAGCATATGAGGGGGAAATGCAAATCGCTTAGGTGAAGATGTAGATCGGGGTCTTCTCCTTCGAATCTCCAAAGATCAAGAGCTTTGGTTGGGTGGAGGAGGAGATCTTGTGATTCTTGTGTTTCTTGAGGTGGCTCTAATGGTGATGAACTTGGCAATGAAATGAGCATCTTGGGGAGGAGGAAGAAGGGGGTATAAATACCCTTGCCAAAATCCAGCCGTTGGGACATCTCGAGGGCCGGATTATCGCCCCCCCCCCCCCCGGAAATTCCGGTCTCTGGGAATTTCCGGGAAAAAGTCCGGCCCCTATCCAGGGTATTACTGCGCCACATTTCCAAAAGTCCTTAGCCGATTTTTGGGACCCGGATATTTTGCAAATATCCGGCCCGGAATATCCAGCCTGGAGATATCAGCCTACTTCTTTTTGTCTTGTTTTTCCACACAAAACCACCATATACATATACATATATATTCTCTGCACCATCTCATCAAACATTAGTGTATCAATATATTGTCATCAAACATTCAAAACATAAACCGAGAGATGTTCTTTCACCGGTATAAGATGAGCAAGGGTTTGTTCATGAATATCCTCCACGGCGTTCGAGAGTTCGACACCTACTTCAAACTGAAGCACGACGCTGTAGGCGTTGCCGGGTTCTCGTCGATTCAGAAGTGCACCGTCGCCATGAGGATGCTTTCATACGGAGCACCTGCTGATACACATGATGACTACCTTCGCATGAGTGAGTCTACTGCCATTGAGTGCATGTACAAGTTTTGCCGAGCTGTGGTGGGAAAGTTTGACAATACTAATTGAGAGGGCCAACTAAAGAAGAGACTGCAAGCATCATGGCACAAAATGCTACTAGAGGATTCTCTGGAATGCTTAGAAACATCGATTGCATGCACTGTTCATGGAAGAACTGCCCGTTTTCCTCGAAGGTTTATACAAAGGGCGTCATGGATATTGCAGTGTGGTGCTTGAAGCTGTGATAGATTATGACCTGTGGATTTGACATTCTTTCGGATCACACAATGACATCAACATGTTGCACCACTCTCCGGTGTTTATCAAACTAGTGGAAGGTCATGCTCCACCATGCAACTATGAGATCAATGGCCACCAATATACCAAAGGATATTATCTAGCCGATGGTATGTATCCAAAATGGGACACTTTTGTCAAAACAATCTCAGCTCCATCAAGTTAGAAGAATTGCCACTTTGCTTCACGACAGGAGGCTTGCAGGAAGGATGTCGAGCGGGAATTTGCTGTGCTTCGAGCTCAATTTGCAATTGTTCGGTACCCTGCTCTAAGCTGGTCTCACGATCAAATGTGGGAGGTGATGCAGGCTTGTGTGATAATGCATAACATGATCATCGAGGATGACCGCAAGAATCATGTATCATGTCAGGACACATGTTGGTCCCTATGAGTGTCAGGGCCCTCTTGCGGAGGTTGATCATGAGTTGCCTGCAGATTTTGCTGATTTCCTCACCATGCACGCATAAATCTGTGAGAGCAATGTTCACGAGCACCTTCAAAATGATCTTGTTGAGCATATGTGGAGGATCAAAGGATCAGCAAATGCCGCGGCGCCTTGATCTAGCCCCATTTATCATATTTTTTTAGTTGTTTTATTGATTGTTGTATTTTAATTTGATAACAATTTTGGCAAACATATTTATTTGTATGCTATGTTTAGTAAATGGTTGTGTTTTCGAAAACCCTATAAAAAAGTTTGGGGGCGTGGGGGACGCGGCTGGGCAGCGACGTCCCCCAAACGCGGCACGAACAAAACACGTGCCCAAACGCTCGATGCGGCACCGTTTTGGGACGCTTTGGAGGACGCGGTTGGAGATGCTCTTAGAGCCCTAAACGGCGCGCCGGATCAAATGTTTGGCTGAAGTCTCCACTTCATGTCGCGCTGTAGCGCGTCTCTCCCAACCGTTTCCAAATGTTCCTTTAAACTGTTTTTACATTAAAATAACATTTTTTTGTTGTTGTTGCATTTTCATCTAAATAGATAGGAGGAACATTACTTAACCTAATACATAGTTTGGAACATGGTTTAGATATTGCGAAATTCGAAATCCTAACTAGTATTGGCCTCCTATATTTCGTGTGTTCGTGATACGTCCAAAACGTTTCCACTTTCCCGAACACTTTTGCTATTGTTTTGCCTCTAATTTGTGTATTTTGGATGCAATTAACACGGACTAACGCTGTTTTCAGCGGAACTGTTCTGGTGTCTCGTTTTTGTGCAGAAATCCAACTTTCAGGAAAATCCTCGGAATTTATGCGGAAGGTACTATTTTCCCAGAATATTGGCGGAGCCGAAGGGCGAGCCGGTGGGGGCCCGAGGGCCCCACACACTAGGCCGGCGCGGCCCGGGAGGGGCCGCGCGGCCCTAGTGTGTGGCGGCCTCGGTCGGCCCCCGACGCCCTCCTTCGGACTACTTATTGCCTTCGACCTAAAAACGCACGGGGAGAAGTCGAAGTCGCCAGAAACCCTCCAGAACGCCGCCACATCGCGAAACTCCGTCTCGGGAGCCAGAAGTCTCCATTTTGGCACTCCGCAGGGACGGGGAATTGGAGGAGATCATCGCCACCATCAGCACCGACGCCTCTCCATCGACCAGCCATGTTTCCCCCATCCATGTGTGAGTAATTCCCCCGCTGTAGGCTGAAGGGGATGGTAGGGATTGGATGAGATTGGTCATGTAATAGTATAAGATTGTTAGGGCATAGTGCCTAGTGTCCGTAATTGGTACTTTGATGATATTGTTGCAACTTGTTATGCTTAATGCTTGTCACTAGGGCCCGAGTGCCATGATCTCAGATCTGAACATGTTATTATTTCATCATGATATTCATTGTTTATGGTCTTACACTGCAAGTTGTATACACATGTCGCTGTCCGGAACCAATGGCCCCGAAGTGACGCAAATCGGGACAACCGGAGGGGATGGTAGTGATGTGAGGATCACATGTGTTCACGGAGTGTTAATGCTTTGCTCCGGTACTCTATTAAAAGGAGTACCTTAATATGGTAGTAGATTCCCTTGAGGCCCGGCTGCCACCGGCTGGTAGGACAAAAGATGTTGTGCAAGTTTCTCATTGCGAGCACGTACGACTATAATTGGAACACATGCCTATTGATTGCTTTGTACTTGGACACCATTTTATTATTATCTCGCAAATGCCCTGCTTGATTGTTACATGAGTTTCTCTCATCCATGCAACGCCCGTTATCCGATCCCCGTGCCTACGGTATTTTAATCCTGTTGTTTACTATAATCACTACTGCTGTCTCTGTTACTCTGCTGCTGTTATTTCACTACTACTACTGCTATAAAACTGTTACTACTGATAAACTCTTGCGAGCAAGTCTGTTTGCAGGTGCAGCTGAATTGACAACAACTCCGCTGTTAAGGCTTTCAAGTATTTGTCTCCCCTTGTGTCGAATCAATAAATTGGGTTTTACTACCCGCGAAGACTGCTGCGATCCCCTATACTTGTGGGTTATCAAGACTGTTTTCTGGCGCCGTTGCCGGGGAGCATAGCTTTATTTGGAAGTTCACTTGGATTGATATTGTTCGCTGCAAATTCTCCATCATGGGTAAAACTCGCGATCCTAAAGTCGCCATATTACCATCCACTACAAGAAAACGTACAACTCTGAGTACCTCTGCTGCTCTTGATTCACCATCTGTGATAGATAAACTTGTTTCACCGCCACAAGCTTCACTTGCTGGTACTTCTACTGAATCTGAAAACTCTCATAATATTGATAATGTTTCTGCTGTGCTTGATGATAGTGGTTCATTGGGATCCTTTCTAGATGCTACAATTGCTAGGTCTAGACAAATTGAAAATACTTGAAACTCCTAATGCTACTACACCTGTTAATTCACTTGAACTTGATTATTCTAGTGATGATCCTGATGAAGATTATGTGGAGCTTAATGATGATTTTATTACTAGATGCAATGCTACTGCTGATGCAAGCAAAATTAAAAAGTTTCTCACACAATATACTTGTTAGACATAAGTTATCTCCCGATCCTAAATTTGCCACATCTCCTATATGCATTAAGGATAAAGATTATGATTTTTCTCTTGATCTATCTCATATAGCTATTGTAGAGAAAGCACCCTTTTGTGGTACTGAAAAAGAAAGTGATGTAGAACACATGATTGAACTTTCTTCTATGAGTAGCTTGTTGTCTGATGATGTCAAGATGCGTCTTATTTTGTCGCTAAATTTTTTCCTTTCTCATTAAAGGATGATGCTAAAATAATTTGCCTCCTGGTTCTATTAAAAGTCCAACTGATTTGCGTGATGTTTTCTTTCGAAAATACTTTCCTGCTAGTGCTCAACATGTTGCTTTACAGAAAATTTATAGATTTGACCAGGGAGATGAAGAGAAATTGCTTGAGGCTTGGGCAAGATTTTGTTCTCTTATCGAGCTCGACCTGGACATGATTTAGAAAAGAATGATCTACTTGATATATTTTATAGTGGACTAACCATTGAGTCTAGGGCATATTTGGATAGTTGTGCTGGTTGTGTTTTCGGGAAAAGAACTCCGAAGAAGGCTGAAGAATTATTGGCCAAAATAGGCCGGAATCATGATGATTGGACTACGCACTGAACCAATTCCAACGCCAATATTGAAGAAGAGGGGTTTAATTAAATTGAATGATGAAGATATGAGGGAAGCCAAGAAGTCTCTCAAGGAGAAAGGTATTAAATCTGAAGATGTGAAGAATCTACCTCCCATAGAAGATATATGTGAAATAATTCCCCCTTCATCCATGATTGAGGTAAACTCCCTTCAGCGCTTTACTAGGGAAGATATTCCGTATTCAAAACCTCTGCGCAATGCTTAGATGAGTTTGATAATTATATTGTTAAGCAAGAAAATTTTAATATGAGAGTAGAGAATCATCTAATGGAAAATTCTCAAGCTATTAGCAATTTGCATGATATTGTGGAGAGAACCTCCAATGATGTTAAGATGCTTGTTAAACATTTTCAAATGGTTCAAACTCAAATTGATCAGCTTACTAAAGTGCAAAATGACTTATTAAAAAATAATTCTAAAGAGAAACATGCTTATGAAGTAACAACTAGAGGTGGTGTTTCTACCTAGGATCCTCTATATCCTGAAGGGCATCCCAAAAGAATTGAACAAGATTCTCAACGCATTGAACCAAGTGCTCCTTCTAAGAAAAAGAAGAAGAAACATAAAACTATTGTAGAATCCTCTGAGCCTGTTAATGATCCTAATAGTATTTCTATTTCTGATGCTGAAACTGAAAGTGGTAATGAACATGATAATGGTAATGATAAGAATGATGTTTCTGATAAAGAAGAAGTTGAAGATGAACCTGAAAAGCAAGATAAAAATAAAAAGTATACTAAAGAAGATTTTATTGCTAAGAAACATGGTAATGAAAGGGAACCTTGGGTGCAAAAGCAAATGCCTTTTCCTGCTAAGAATCTAAAATCAAAGGAAGAAGAACACTATAATAAATTTTGTGATTGGATGAAACCTTTATTCTTGCAAATCCCTTTGGTTGATGCTATTAAATTGCCTCCTTATTCAAAGTATATGAAAGATATTGTTACTAACAAAAGGAAAATCCCCAATGAGGAAATTTCCACTATGCTTGCTAATTACTCTTTCAATGGCAAAGTTCCAAAGAAGTTGGGCGACCCGGGTATACCTACTATTCCTTGTTCTATTAAGAATAATTATGTTAAAACTGCTCTATGTGACTTGGGAGCCGGTGTTAGTGTTATGCCTTTTTCTCTTTATAAGAGACTTTACTTAGATAAGTTGATACCTACTTGATATATCTTTGCAAATGGCTGATAAGTCTACTGCTATTCCTGTTGGTATATGTGAGGATGTTCTGTTCAAGTTACTAATAAGCTGCTTGATATTAACTGATTTTGTTGTGTTGGAAATGCCTGAAGATGATAATATGTCTATTATTCTTGGGAGACCTTTTCTTAACACCGCAGAGGCTGTTATTGATTGCAATAAAGGAAAGGTTACTTTCAATGTTGATGATAGGGAGCACACCGTCTATTTCCCCAAGAGGATTGATAAAGTATGTGGAGTTAATACTATTTCTAATGTGAGAACTATCAAAGTTGGAACTATCGATTGTCCTATATATGAGCCTAAAGAAGGATATCAAAATCTTATGATTGGATCCATATCAATACAATTCAAGGTAACATGATTGATTTGAGGTTTATTTCTTCTTATGCTATGTAAAATTTATTTGGTGGCAAGACTTGATCAACCTTGTTAACAAATACTTTTTATATGCATAGAGGAGGTAAACAACATCTCTTTCTTCCTCCACTTGTTCTACTTGCTGTAGCACTTTTGTTTTGTAAAGTTCCTTAGTTAATTAGAGATTTCAAAAAAACATTTCCTGGCCAGTAATAATAAACTTAATACCCAGAAATGTGCATTTTTCAAAATTTTCAAAAATTCATAAAAATTATACCGTTGGTCCTATTTTTCGAAAATGCACTCAGGAGCACACTGGGGATGACCAGTGGGGCACCCCAGGTGGCACCCACAGAGCCGCGCGGCCGGCAAGGGGGCGCGCCACCCTGGTGTGTGGGTCCCCCTTTGCCCCACTTCAGCATCTCTTCCTCCCACACTCTTCTCTCTCCCGAAAAAATCGACACCAGCTTCCTCTCACTCGCATTTTTGCTCAAGAGCTCCAGATTTCTCGATCTCTTTGCTCAGCCCAGATTTCTGTCTGAAATTTGGCACATTTACTCTCCGGTATGTGACTCCTCCGATTATCCAAGTAGAATTTTGTTTGGTGGAGTATATCTTGAATATTTTGCTGTTGTAGGTAACATGTTTAGTTTTGATGCATGATTAGTACTCTAGCAAGTTCCTATGGTAGTTTCCCTCAATTATATGTCACCAAATCAAATTTTATAATGTTTGTTGAAAAATTTCAGAAAAGGAAGATGGATAATTGTAACTTTGGAGAAGTGTTTGAAAGAGAGACAACAAGCACGGGAGGCCCTCGAGGTCATCCACTCGATTCGGGCAATCCTATAATGAGGACCTCATCGCACCAAGCTTCGCACCCGAAGAGGACAATGGAGTCCCTAATGCTGCATCCTTCCCATGTTATGACTTTTTGAGTAATGCGGGGTTGTTGGATGATTTCTTGACCCTCGTCAGTAAGGCAGGTTTAACCACCTATGTGTTAGATGAGAGTGAGCAATACTATACGCTCACTAAAATCTTTGTGGAGAGCTTCAAATTCAACAATAAGCACTTTCGCCCGACCGTAGAATTTAAGATCTATGGTAAGCCTATTACTATGAAGTTAGAATTTTTTGTGCTGCATTGGGTATTGCCCCTGTAGGTACAGCAAGGAAGATCGAGGACAACCCCAAGGAATTGCTGGAGCTCTATCGAGGGATAACCAATGATGATTTTCGCACCATTCAGCGTGGCAAGATAAGAAACATTCAACTCCCCGCCATTAAGTATTTTGCTTATTACATTGGTACTAGCATTCTTGGTAGGGAGAACACTAGTAATATATCTAGCTATCACCTTGGTTTCTTAATTGCTGCACTCACTGGGGACACACCTTATCATCTTGGTGCTTTTGTTGCTCGCCGCTTGTCTAACAAGGGGCCTATATTTGGAGGAATTATTGCTTCACGCGTTTTAGCATATTTAGAGCTTCCTCTTGACCCTAATGATGTAAAAATAACTCCTATGAGGCTCGATATTGCTGCTATGAAGAGTCATCAATTTGTTACAACCGACTCTAGTTTAGATAAGATTGTCTATAGAATATTGTTTGTTGGCGGGGAAGAGAGGAAATCCTTTTGCCGCAGCCATATGTGTTCGGTATTGGCAGGGAAACCATGGTCGCGCACTAAGGAGGAGGTGGATGAGCAATTGAAGATACAAGGCTTCCACCGGCGGCATGACTCCGAGGACGCCGAGCCCTCCTACGACTACACCGTCACGTATCCGGGTGCTTCTTCCAGCCACATACCCGGAATATGATCCATCTTCGTCGTACTACGGAGGTGCTACTTCATGGGCACCATGGGATTGATCTCCACTTAGGCCAAAAGCCTAAGCTTGGGGGAGGTATACCAGGCATCACTCATTCTTTGCATATTATGGTTGCTTGGATACTTGTACATACTTGTTTAGTTTCTTTGAGTGGTTTTCTAATGAGAGGAAGATAATATTTGGGGAAGTGCTGCCTGAAAACAGATTCTGGACTGTTACTAAAAAAAATCGTGCGCACAGCCAGAACGTTATTTTGTGCTGCCAATTTTTGTGCATGTTCCCAGATTGTTATCTAACTTTCATTAGTTGAACACTTTTCGAGCTGAGCAGCGTAAGATTTTCTTACAAATCGATTACTGTACTGTTGTCAAGTTTTGGTAGATTTCTGCCATCTTGCTTTTATGTGTTTCTTTTAGTTTTCATTTTCTTGTTCTTGCTTTGTTTCTTTCCTAAAACACAAAAAGACCAAAAATATTTCTGATTGTTTCTCTTCACCATTTGTTTACTTTAGTTTCTTGATTTTATCTTACTTTATTTGCTATTGCTAGTTTGCTATAAGTAAACCCAAAAAGATTTTGCTTTGTTTGCTTGTTTCCTTTTGTTCTTGCTTCCAAATTTGAAAACACCAAAAATATTTGCTGTTCTTCTTTGGTTTTGTAAAGTTCTTTATGAGTTCAATGGTCTTCGATGGTTGGAGCGTGGTTTTCATTCCATATTATTCAAGCTACACAAGTGAAAAGGCAATAATGACGATATACGACGATCTGATTGTGGTGAGAGGCTGGTATGAACTCTATTTGTTTTCATTTTTGTACATATACTCATCCATGTGAGCATGCTTGGTTGGTTCATGTGAGGTATATGTCATTTAAGAAAGTCTAGTAGTTCATGTTCTCTCATGTTTAGCTCCAATTTATTAATATGAGTAGCATGTCATGGATGTTTGCTTGCATTGTTTTATTCATAAATAGGTATGATATTGTGGTATCCTCCTCTGAATAATTCGTTTGAATTAACTTGGCACATGCTCACGCATGCATATGAGTGAACAAGAGTCAATTAAGCCTCAATGATTTACATTGCTTCAGTTCTTGTATCACTTTTATGCCTCAGTTAATTTATTTTGCCGCAAGCATGATTATGACAGTTGCTGCTCTCTTGATTTGTCGCTCCCTAGTCTTTTGCTAGCCTTCACTTGTACTGAGCGGGAACACTGCTCGTGCTTCCAAACCCCTGAAAACCAAGTTATTCCAGAGTGTCCACCATAAATACCTATGCATGGCATTTCAAACCATTCCAAGTAAATTCTCATGCGCTACCTTTAAACCTTCAAAATGCTTCTCAATTTGTGTTAATGTTTCATAGCTCATGAGGAAGTATGTGGTGTTTAACTTTCAACCTTGTCATTTACTCTTGACGGACTTTCATATGGACTAGTGGCACATCCGCTTATCCAATAATTTTGCAAAAAGAGCTGGCAATGGGGTTCCCGGCCCGATTAATCAAACTTTACTAATAATTCTCTTCACATGTTTTGCTCCGATTCATCAGTAAGCAACTTAATTTTGCAAATAGACACTCCTCCATGGTATGTGATTGATGGAAGGCACCCGAGGATTCGGTTAGCTATGGCTTGTGTAAGCAAAGGTTGGGGGGAGTGTCACTCATAATAAAACTAAAATACGTGTGTAAACAAAAGAGAAGAGGGATGTGATACGTCTCCGACGTATCGATAATTTCTTATGTTCTATGCCATATTATTGATGATACCTACATGTTTTATGCACACTTTATGTCATATTCGTGCATTTTCTGGAACTAACCTATTAACAAGATGCCGAAGTGCCGGTTCTCGTTTTACGCTGTTTTTGGTTTCGAAATCCTAGTAACGAAATATTCTCGGAATTGGACGAAACAAAGACCCGGGGGCCTATTTCGCCACGAACCTTCCGGAAGACCGAAGAGCATACGAAGTGGGGCCACGAGGTGGCGACACCACATGGCGGCGCGGCCAAGGGGGCCCGCGCCGCCCGTGGTGTGGGCCCCTCGTTAGCCCCCGACTGCTGCCCTTCCGCCTACTTAAAGCCTCCGTCGCGAAACCCACGATGGAAAAAAACCACGATACGGAAAACCTTCCGGAGCCGCCGCCATCGCGAAGCCAAGATCCGGGGGACAGGAGTCTCTATTCCGGCACCTGCCGGAGCGGGGAAGTGCCCCGGAAGGCTTCTCCATCGACACCGCTGCCATCTCCACCGCCATCTTCATCACCGCTGTTGCTCCCATGAGGAGGGAGTAGTTCTCCATCGAGGCTCGGGGCATGTACCGGTAGCTATGTGGTTCATCTCTCTCCTATGTACTTCAATACAATAATCTCATGAGCTGCCTTACATGATTGAGATTCATATGATGATGCTTGTAATCTAGATGTCATTGTGCTAGTCAAGTGAGTTTTACTTATGTGATCTCCGGAGACTCCTTGTCCCACGTGTGTAAAGGTGACGAGTGTGTGCACCGTGTGGGTCTCTTAGGCTATATTTCACGAGAATACTTACTCACTGTTATGAATGGCGTAGTGAAGTGCTTATTTATATCTCTTTATGATTGCAATATGTTTTGTATCACAATTTATCTATGTGCTACTCTAGTGATGTGTTATTAAAGTAGTTTTATTCCTCCCTGCACGGTGTAATGGTGACGAGTGTGTGCATCCGTGTTAGTACTTGGCGTTTGCTATGATCATGATCTCTTGTAGATTGTGAAGTTAACTATTGCTATGATAGTATTGATATGATCTATTCCTCCTACGTGGCGTGAAGGTGACAGTGTGCATGCTATATTAGTACTTGGTTTAGTCGTGTTGATCTTTCTTGCACTCTAAGGTTATTTAAATATGAACATTGAATTGTGGAGCTTGTTAACTCCGGCATTGAGGGTTCGTGTAATCCTACACAATGTGTTCATCATCCAACAAGAGTGTAGAGTATGCATTTATCTATTCCGTTATGTGATCAATGTTGAGAGTGTCCACTAGTGAAAGTCTAATCCCTAGGCCTTGTTCCTAAATATCGCTATCGCTGCTTGTTTCTTGTTTTCTTGCGTTACTACTGCTGCGTTACCACGTCTTGTTTCTTGTCCTGGGCAAAGCACTTTTCTAGTGCCGTTGCTACTTGCTCATACTTATTTATACCACACTGTATTTCACTATCTCTTCGCCGAACTAGTGCACCTATTAGGTGTGTTGGGGACACAAGAGACTTCTTGCTTTGTGGTTGCGGGGTTGCATGAGAGGGATATCTTTGACCTCTTCCTCCCTGAGATCGATAAACCTTGGGTGATCCACTTAAGGGAAACTTGCTGCTGTTCTACAAACCTCTGCTCTTGGAGGCCCAACACTGTCTACAAGAATAGAAGCTCCCGTAGACATCAATAACGTCCTTCATGGGAGCCGCTCTTGGAAGTCCGGTTGGCGAGGTAGTTGGTGTACCCATTACCATTCGTTGACAACAACAAACACCTCTCAAAACAATTTTACTCCTGTTTTAAAAATGAAAAGCTCTAGCGCATGTTAATCCCTGCTTCCCTCTGCGAAGGGTCAATCTTTTACTTTTATGTTGTGTCTCCATCCTTTCTTTGAGCACTTTCTTGAGAGCACTAACTTGTCATTCTTAGTGTAATATGCTTGTCTCAAAATATGATTGATTGTAGTATAACTTTGATGCTTTTATCTTTGACAATCAATATTTCTAGTCTTTCTATGAACTTCAGAGGTGCCTGAGCATTTATGTTTTGCTGATCAAATATGGGAAAGCGAGATACCACTCTATCATACTCTTTTATGAACATTGCAATCCTTCTCATATACATGATTCATGATGCTTATTATTAATTGTTGGTACCTTTTCATGATTGACATAGCTATTAGATGATCTTATTCGCATGTATCTTATTATGAACTGCCTAAGTGTTAGCCATAGCATGAGAATATTTACATCATATGAACAAATGTGTTCGTGAAAGTTCTTTTATCGCTCAGTTGTTAACTGAATTGCTTGAGGACAAGCAATAAGCTAAGCTTGAGGGGAGTTGATACTGTTATCACCAGAATTTGACCGAGTCAGAGGTGGGCTGCGATCAAGATGGATTTAAAGGATATGCATGGGAGAAATATGTGAATCGGCCTTTATATGCAAAGTGTGGGCTAGTTGGCCCGTGTAACATATTAGGATACCTGTCGGTTAGTTAGAGTTTTACCTGTGCACGGTTATGTGCACGTCTAAATTAGAAAGTCCCTTGGACTATAAATATGTATCTAGGGTTTATGGAATAAACAACCAACGTTCAACCACAAACAAATCTCGGCGCATCGCCAACTCCTTCGTCTCGAGGGTTTCTACCGATAAGCACCATGCTGCCTAGATCGCATCTTGCGATCTAGGCAGCACTAAGCCTGCCCACGTTGTTCATGCGTTGCTCGTATCGAAGCCTTTTTGATGGCGAGCAACGTAGTTATCTTAGATGTGTTAGGGTTAGCATTGTTCTTCGAATTACATGCTTTCGTTATGCAACCCTTGCACATCTAGCCGCCCTTACACCTATCTTAGGTGTAGGGGCGGCACCCCGCTTGATCATAGTTTAGTAGATCCGGTCCGTTACGATTGCTCCTTGTTTCATCAAGGATTAGTTTAACATCCGCAATAGTTAGGCCTTACAAAGGGTTGGAGGATCCGGCGGCGTGTAGGGTGGCGTTTGCTAGCCCTAGAAAGGATGTTCCGGGATCAACCTCGTGTTGGTTTTTAGGCCCTGTCTAGGATCGGCTTACCGGTCACCGTGCGCGAGCGCGAGGCCCAATCGTGAGTAGGATGATCCGATTATGCGGTGAAAACCCTAAATCGTTGTAGATCTCATTAGCTTTGTCTTGATCAAGCAGGACCACCATATATTCGGACACCTCGTTCGAATCATGGGTGGATCGGCTCTTTGAGCCGATTCACGGGATAACCTGAGAGCCGATCGAGGCTCGTATTTAATGTTTACGTGTATGCCATGCAGGAAACTAAGCGAGGCATCATCCACACCTTCCTGACCAGGTATAGGTCAGGTGGCACGCCCTTGCGATAGCATCGGCGCGTGCGACCGGGAGGCTTTGCGGGCCGTCGCTACGAGGGATCGGGGCCGGCCGCAGCCCTAGTTGTTCCCGGCTCTACCGTGTTGACCGTCTCCGCCCGCCGGGGGGTTTCGACGTCAACACATTCTAGCACGCCGGTGGGACACCCTTCGACATCCACAACATCGCCATCTACATCCGAGATGGCGGAAGACACTCCGGTCAAGTACGAGGATCTGCCTGATGAACTCAAGAAGAAACATGACGAGATCAAGGCAACCCTCGAGGCCGAACTCATCGGCTCTTTCCACAGAACCCGCTCCCACGGCATCAGCATCGACATGGTAGAAATTGGGTACCGCCCTGGTAAGGGTATCGATGAGGGCAGGTGCTCTCATAGCAAGGATGAAGAGGGAGCCGATCCACGCGACCGGCCCCGACACTGCCACAAGATCCTGGTGATGATCAAGATGGAGGCCGATTCTAGCGATCGGACCGTATTATCCGCGCCACCGGCTCTCCCAGTATTTGGCGTCGACCTCACAGGTGACGGAAAGCTGGGATATGGGTTCACCTCGGCTGACGAGCTAGAGGAAGTCGACATCGGCCCTGGGGATAAGCCTCGGCCAGCTTTTATCAGCAGGAAGTTAGATCCACAGCTCAGGAGTCAGATGATTGCTCTATTAAAGGAATACCCAGACTGCTTTGCATGGGACTACACAGAGATGCCAGGTTGGACAGGAGCATCATTGAACATCGGCTCCCCCTTAAGAAAGGATTTCGGCCGTTCCAACAACGAGCACGTCAGATGAAGGCCGAAATCCTGGAGGAGGTCAAGAAAGAGATCGAAAAGATGTTGGCCGCCGGGTTCATCAGGCCATGCGGGTATGCGGAATGGATCTCCAGTATCGTTCCCGTAGAAAGAAGGACGGCCGGTGGCGTGTGGCTATCGATTTCCGAGATCTTAACAGAGCCACTCCAAAAGATGAGTATCCAATGCACGTGGCGAAACATTGATCAATGCGAGCTGCGGCCACAAGGTTTTAAGCTTCATGGATGGCAACGCCGGCTATAACCAGATCTTCATGGCTCCGGAAGATATACATAAGACCGCATTCGAGTACCGAGGGCAGTAGGCTTGTTTGAATATGTGGTCATGACCTTCGGGTTGAAGAACAGCTGGTGCAACATATCAAAGAGCCATGAATTATATATTTCACGATCTGATCGGCAAGTTGGTGGAAATCTACATCGATGATGTGGTAGTCAAGTCCGTCTCCATGGAGGGACACTTGGGAGATTTGCGACGCGTCCTAGACCGAACTCGGAAGTTCGGGCTGAGAATGAACCCAAAGAAGTGTGCCTTTGGTGTGACGGCCGGTCAGTTCCTAGGATTTTTGGTTCATGAACGAGGAATTGAGATCGGCCTGAAAAGTCAGGAGGCAGTGCGTACCATGCAGCCGCCCACCACGAAGAAGGAACTCCAACGTCTTATCGGCAAGATCAACTTCGTCCGCCGGTTCATCTCTAACCTGTCAGGACGGATCGAGCCGTTCATGGCGTTGGTGAAGACTAAATCGATGACGAGTTTCACCGGGGGCGAGAACAACAGCGGGCGTTTGATGAAATTAAACGGTATCCGATGACGCCGCCCGTGCTAGTTCCGCCCCGAAGCAAGACAGGCCGTTCTACATCTACTTGTCGATGGGCGATACGTCCATCGCCTCGGTGGTGGTACAACTCTACGAGGGCGTTGAAAAGGTCGTTTTTACCTCGGCAGAAGGATGTTGGACGCGGAAACAAGGTATCCCGAGGTCGAGAAACCGTGCCTCCGTCCGTTCTTTACCCGCACCAAGCTGCATCACATCCTTTTGACGGCGAGAGATCTTCGTCATATGCAAGTCGGACGTTGTCAAGCACATGTTGTCGGCCCTCGTGTTGAAGGGCCGACCGGGAAAGTGGATGTTTGCGCTGTCGGAGTTCGATCTCCGGTACCGGCCTGCGAAAGCGATCAAAGGGCAAGCGTTGGCCGATCTCATAGCTGAGCGAATCGGTACCAATATAGCGGCACTATCCATACGTGCATGGGCTATGTTCTTCGATGGATCGGCTTGCGACGATGGTTGTGGCATCGGCATTCCGCTCGTGTCGCCTCGGGGGCAGAGTACTCTTTCTCCATCGGATTATCTACCCCTTGCACCAACAACGTGGCGGAATATGAGGCAAGTACGTAAGGGGATGGAGTTGCTATTGGAAGCCGGAGCAGAGGCAGTAGAGCTTTTTGGAGACTCCAAGTTGGTGATTAACCAGCTCACGGATGAATACAAGTGCGAGAGTGAATCGCTCTTCCCGTATTGGATGGAATGCCGTGAGCTGATGACACAGTTTCGGTACATCAACTTTAATTGGGTCCCAAGAGCCCAAAACACCGAGGCCAACAATCTCGCACAAATGGCGTCAGGCTACATAGATATACCTGAAGGGTCGGAAGTCCAGGTGCAATTCCTGGAACAGGATGATTGGAGAGCTGAAATCTTCAATTACTTAAAAGATTCGGCTCGAGGGGCACCTAAACGGATACGATACAGAGCCATGAAGTATGTCCTCATAGGAGACGATATGTTCTACAGGACGTTGGAAGGGTTACTACTCAAGTGCCTGGGACCAACTGAAGCTAATCGGCTCTTGCATGAAGTGCACGAAGGCGCCTGTGGAACTCACCAGTCGGCTCACAAGATGAAGTGGCTAGTCGGGCGCTCGGGGTTTTATTGGCCCACCATGCTTGAAGACTGCTTCAATTACTATAAGGGGTGCCAAGCATGCCGGATGTTTGGGAAGATTCGGATGGTACCAGACATCAGCGATGAACCCTATCATCAAGCCTTGGCCGTTCCGAGGGTGGGGCATGGATATGATCGACAAAATCCATCCGGCGTCGAGTAAAAAACATGAATGGATTCTAGCCATCACAGACTATTTCACCAAGTGGGTGGAAGCCGTCCCTATGAAGAAGGTGAAATCAGAAGATGTGATCCAGTCATCTAAAGAATTCAGGAAATTCTGCGATGACATGGGGATTAAACTGATCCGGTCATCTCCGTACTATGCTCAGGCTAATGGGCAAGCTGAAGCGTCCAATCAGAGCTTAATCAAGCTGATCAAGAGAAAGATTGACGAGAACCCTAGGGATTGGCATGAGAAGTTATCGAAGCATTATGGGCCTACCGCATGTCGTGCCATGGAGCTATAAAGACTTCGCCGTACCGGCTTGTCTATGGACAGGAAGCCGTATTACCTTGGGAAATTACGGCTGGATCAAGACGTGTCACGTTTCAGAATGATCTGACAGCGGAAGAATATGCAGCTTTGATGAGTGACACTATTGAGGACGCGACAGAACTTAGGCTTTGGTCATTGGAGAAGATTAAGGAGAACAAGGCCAGGGTAGCTCGTGCCTACAATAAGAAGGTTAGGCCAAAGGAGTTTCAAGTTGGTGATCCGGTATGGGAAGTCTGTGTTGCCATTAGGAACCGGAGACAAGGCATATGGCAAGTGGTCTCCTAATTGGCACGGTCCGTACAAAGTCGTCCGGGCCTTGAAGGGTAATGCATACATGTTGGAAGAATTGGACGGACAGAAGTTCCCAGTAGCCGTCAATGGTCAACACCTCAAGAAGTATTTCCCAAGCATGTGGGATGATGGGCAGTAAGGTATGGAGGCCGATTTTAAATCGGCCGGTAAAAAAAAATCGCAGCCGATGCGCAGACATCGACTTGAGAAAACACACAGAGATGACAGTATGAAAATACAGCCGATGTATAGGCATCGACTTCAGAATAACAAAGCCGATACGCTGATATCGACTCTAGAGGAATGAGCTCAAATTAACAAGTTAATGGAATCGGTTCAGACCAGAGGTGAGATTGATAAAGAATTCAAGCTGGTGGTTCGGACGAGGCTTAGGCCTAGTAAGACCTGTTGAACCGTGTGGGTAAGCAACGGCTTGGCCCCAGATCGCGATGCGAGCCGATGTCTTGCTATCGGCTCTTCGTACGACGACTCCATTCGACGATCGGCAAAGTCAACAAAGAGGCGAAATTAATTGATGAATATTTTCTTCATTAATAGAGGGATTTCTTACAAGCAAAGAGCCGATTGCTCAGGGGAGAAGAGGGCAAAAGCCAACTACTACTACTGATCCCTGATCTAGAGGCCATTGCTGCTCTCGTCGTCGCTGCCTCTGGCGCAACTGCTGAGAGGCTCTTCATCGGAACTTCCGTAGCCTTCTACGGGAGCCTCATCTTCCTCATCATCGTCATCGCTATCATCATCCCACCAGGTGCGGAGGCGCTTTGCTGGTGGGTAACCTTCAAGGGAGTCATCGTCGTCCTCCTCCGCTTCTTCCTCGGAAGAGGTGAAATCGTCCCAGGAGAAGCAGTCGTCCTCGCTTCTCGCCTCCTCTTCCCCTTTGACGAGGAATTGAAGGTCGCCCTCTCCATCGGTCAGGGATTTGTCATCCTCCGACCAGATGGAGGAATCATGTTCCTCCTTGTCCCACGTCGTCGGGGCAAGGATGTCGTGTGCCGCCAACGAGCCCCACTCCGGCGTCGGCTCGCGAGAGGAGGAAGAGTCAGAGAAGACCGATGAGGTGGAGGAGGAAGAAGAGGAAGGCATGGCTATAAGAGATTGGGGGTTTTTGGGGTGCCGATGGTCAGAATGGGGCAAAGTGATGGAGTGGCAAACTACTCAAGGCGTTTAAATAAAAGGGCTATAGTAGGAATTCGATGCCATAGCAGTTTCCGAGAAGGCGGTGCCCAGAGACGGCGGACAAATCACGCGGGATAGTTGAAGAGACAGGGCATCATGATGAGAAGTGCTGTAACGGTTCTGCTCTGCTATGACATGACCCGACGAAAGAAAAGCGTAATGATTTTGGAAATGTCATTTCCAAAACCAGGGGGGCATGTGTTATCACCAGAATTTGACCGAGTCAGAGGTGGGCCGCGATCAAGATGGATTTAAAGGATATGCATGGGAGAAATATGTGAATCGGCCTTTATATGCAAAGTGTGGGCTAGTTGGCCCGTGTAACATATTAGGATACCTGTCGGTTAGTTAGAGTTTTACTCGTGCACGGTTATGTGCACGTCTAAATTAGAAAGTCCCTTGGACTATAAATATGTATCTAGGGTTTATGGAATAAACAACCAACGTTCAACCACAAACAAATCTCGGCGCATCGCCAACTCCTTCGTCTCGAGGGTTTCTACCGGTAAGCACCATGCTGCCTAGATCGCATCTTGCGATCTAGGCAGCACAAGCCTGCCCACGTTGTTCATGCGTTGCTCGTATCGAAGCCTTTTTGATGGCGAGCAACGTAGTTATCTTAGATGTGTTAGGGTTAGCATTGTTCTTCGAATTACATGCTTTCGTTATGCAACCCTTGCACATCTAGCCGCCCTTACACCTATCTTAGGTGTAGGGGCGGCACCCCGCTTGATCATAGTTTAGTAGATCTGGTCCGTTACGATTGCTCCTTGTTTCATCAAGGATTAGTTTAACATCCGCAATAGTTAGGCCTTACAAAGGGTTGGAGGATCCAGCGGCGTGTAGGGTGGCGTTTGCTAGCCCTAGAAAGGATGTTCCGGGGATCAACCTCGTGTTGGTTTTTAGGCCCCTGTCTAGGATCGGCTTACGGTCACCGTGCGCGAGCGCGAGGCCCAATCGTGAGTAGGATGATCCGATTATGCGGTGAAAACCCTAAATCGTCGTAGATCTCATTAGCTTTGTCTTGATCAAGCAGGACCACCATATATTCGGACACCTCGTTCGAATCATGGGTGGATTGTCTCTTTGAGCCGATTCACAGGATAACCTGAGAGCCGATCGAGGCTCGTATTTAATGTTTACGTGTATGCCATGCAGGAAACTAAGCGAGGCATCATCCACACCTTCCTGACCAGGTATAGGTCAGGTGGCACGCCCTTGCGATAGCATCGGCGCGTGCGACCAGGAGGCTTTGCGGGCCGTCGCTCTGAGGGACTGGGGCCAGCCGCAGCCCTAGTTGTTCCCGGCTCTACCGTGTTGACCGTCTCTGCCCGCCAGGGGGTTTCTGACGTCAACAGATACGTCCAAAACGTATCTACTTTCCCGAACACTTTTTCTATTGTTTTGCCTCTAATTTGTGTATTTTAGATGCAACTAACACGGACTACGCTTTTTTCAGCAGAACTGTTCTGGTGTCTCGTTTTTGTGCAGAAATCCAACTTTCAGGAAAATCCTCAGAATTTATGCAGAAGGTCCTATTTTCCCAGAATATTGGCGGAGCCGAAGGGCGAGCCAGGTGGGGGCCCGAGGGCCCCACACACTAGGCCGGCGCGGCCCAGGAGGGGCCCGCACGGCCCTAGTGTGTGGCGGCCTCGGTCGGTCCCCGACGCCCTCCTTCGGACTACTTATTGCCTTCGACCTAAAAACGCACGGGGAGAAGTCGAAGTCGCCAGAAACCCTCCAGAACGCCGCCACATCGCGAAACTCCGTCTCGGGAGCCGAAGTCTCCGTTACGGCACTCCGCCGGGATGGGGAATTGGAGGAGATCATCGCCACCATCACCACCGACGCCTCTCCATCGACCAGCCATGTTTCCCCCATCCATGTGTGAGTAATTCCCCCGTTGTAGGATGAAGGGGATGGTAGGGATTGGATGAGATTGGTCATGTAATAGTATAAGATTGTTAGGGCATAGTGCCTAGTGTCCAGTAATTGGTACTTTGATGATATTGTTGCAACTTGTTATGCTTAATGCTTGTCACTAGGGCCCGAGTGCCATGATCTCAGATCTGAACATGTTATTATTTCATCATGAATTCATTGTTTATGGTCTTACTGCAAGTTGTATACACATGTCGCTGTCCGGAACCAATGGCCCCGAAGTGACAGAAATCGGGACAACCGGAGGGGATGGTAGTGATGTGAGGATCACATGTGTTCACGGAGTGTTAATGCTTTGCTCCGGTACTCTATTAAAAGGAGTACCTTAATATCCGAGTAGATTCCCTTGAGGCCCGGCTGCCACCGGCTGGTAGGACAAAAGATGTTGTGCAAGTTTCTCATTGCGAGCACGTACGACTATAATTGGAACACATGCCTATTGATTGCTTTGTACTTGGACACCGTTTTATTATTATTTGCAAATGCCCTGCTTGATTGTTACATGAGTTTCTCTCATCCATGCAACGCCCGTTATCCGTCCCCGTGCCTACGATATTTTAATCCTGCTTGTTTACTATAATCACTACTGCTGTCTCTCGTTACTCTGCTGCTGTTATTTCACTACTACTACTGCTATAAAATTGTTACTACCGATAAACTCTTGCGAGCAAGTCCGTTTCCAGTGCAGCTGAATTGACAACTCCGCTGTTAAGGCTTTCAAGTATTCTTTGTCTCCCCTTGTGTCGAATCAATAAATTGGGTTTTACTACCCGCGAAGACTGCTGCGATCCCCTATACTTGTGGGTTATCAGTTCGCTGCTAAGAAATAACACTCTCATGCACTCTTAGTCATCCAAACTGGCGGCTAGGGTTGGGGATTGCGGCGCTATGGTTTGTGTGAGGGGTGATGCACGAGCACCCCTTTTCATACGACGGAGGGAGGCGAGGGAGCGGTGACACGCATTAACGCTCGCCTGGAGAGCTAGGCGCGAAAAGACGTGTCGTTGCGCCTCTGTGGAAACTGCACCTTCACTACGCGCCATTTAATTACTTTCAACGAGAGGTAGGCGACGGTTGCGCTTCGTTTCGTGTGTCAATGATGCGTTGGGCCCGCCATTCCCCGCATCGCTTTTAGCTCTGTCCGGCGCGCCCACAACGTTCCCTGTGGAGTGGGGACGGCCTCGGGGCGCCAGACACCGTATTAGGCCGTGCCAGGAGAAAAGGCTCTTTGGAACGCGCGACTGGGGCCGGTTATATGTCCCGCAAGCCCTAAAAAGATTTGGGGTCGCTTTGGGGGACGCGACTGAAGATACTCTTAGAGCATATTTAGCAGAGCCCATAAACTGGGCAAAACCAAAAAATAACTGCCAATTTACGGGTTCAGTTCAGAAAATGGCGCAGATCAGTCACCATAAACGAGCCAAAATCAAAAAAAAGTTTTCCGGCCGACACCAAAAACCCAACTCAGCCTGTATTTGTAGGTGTTGAAAGTGCGAACTGAACACGAACCCCTACTCGTGGCGCGCTGAAATTTCAGATCAGCCCAACTACTTCCGCCGGTACAGTCACCGAAATCCAACCAATTTCCGGCGAGCTCGGGACGGCGTGGGGCAGCGCGGGACGGGGTGAGCTCATTGGCGGGCGGGGCGAGCTCGTTGGCGGCGCGGGGTGAGCTCGCTGCGGGCGGGTCGAGCTCGTGGCGGCGCGACGCGGGGCGAGGCTGTAACATCCCAAAAAAATTAAAAACAAAGAAAATGAATTTCCATATTTTCCAAATTTTGGAACCAACAAAAACTTTTATTAAATTAAGTTTGATACCTAGTGATCATACTTATATGTTGTGATCTTGCCATTTATTGATTGTTAAAGTATTTTGAAATAACCTAAAACCCTAAACCCTAACTTTCTCCAAACCAAATAAGATAAAATAAGAAGAAACAAAAAGAAAATAAAAAGACATATGTGGGCATATAGCCCTAATATGCCAACCTTGACTAGTACTCTTTTTACCTTTCTAAATGATGGGGAACCTTTGCTAAACCCCACTAAACCCTAAACCTCACCCCTCTTTTCACCATCTAAGCTAAAACAAAATAAAAATAAATAAAATAAGAAAAGGGCCTATGTGCTTGCTATTTTGGTAAAACTTTTACCTAGACCTTGCTACCTTGTGTAGACATTTTGAAAACATTAAATCAACCCTACCTAGTGCTCAACAAATCAAATCCAAGGTGAAAACAAAATAAATTAAAAAGAAAATAAAAATGACATAGAGGCATATGAGAGTAAAGAGCCAATTTGTGAAATTAAGAATCTTGACTCTAAGACTTGTTGTGAATGGTTGTATCACTCCTCTATACCATTTCAACAATCAACAACATCAATTGGGTCAAGAGAAATCAAATCAAATCAAAGAAAAATCAAAAACCATGTGGCATGTGATAATGGTCACTTGTGCCATTTTTAACAACATACCCACTTTGAGCCCTTTTATTAAGAGTTTCTTAAACCAAACCCTCACAACTCTTTGCACCTCATCCAAGACCTCATCAAGAGGAGAAACTTTGGTGTTGACCACTTTGACCAGATCTTTGACCATTGCTCAAAATAGTCAAGCCAAGATGCTAGGTTGAAACAGATTCTAGATTCCCTCAAATTTTAGGATTTTCACAAATCCTTTCCAAAACTCAAACCAATGCCACACCTTGCTGCACAACATCATTTAGAACCCATCCATCACAAAAATGGGTCAAAAGTCCTCACACATGAGACCATAGCAAATAATCAAATTAATGCCATAGAGTACAAACACTATTCCAACCACTATTGCCTACCTCACTCTCTCTCTCTCTCTTTGAGCTCATCTATAGTGTCTTGTACTCCTAACAACTCCCTCTTGACCTCACCTAGTGTGCATGGTCACCTCACATCACCACCATGCCCAAAACTATGTCATGTGTCACATACACTTTGACAAATAATATATGTGCACACCCTAGACCCCTCTCACCTTGCCCACCATGTCTACTAGACTCACCTCACCCCCTTAAGCTTGCAACACCTTTGTACACAAGAAAAATATGCACAAAGCATCAATGCCATGCCATGCCACTCCAAATGACATCACCATGCCAACCCTTGTCCTTCTCCCTCTCTGGTCACCCTCCCCTTGTCAAGTTGACTCATCACACTCTCATGAGCACCACTCTGCAGGAATTGACCCAAGAATATCCTTGCAAGGACCCTTGCCAACCCATGCCATTCACATGATCACTACCATGCACCCACTTGCCCTGGCCTTTTTCCCTCTCTCTCTCACCTTGTCACTCACCTCACCATGGACCCTAGACACCTGCCAGACATGGTCCTTGGTGGAGGAGAGCAAGGAATCGACCACCACACTCATGCCATGCCACTTGATCACCCACCCGTGGCCACCCTTGTCTCCCTGCGTGCACACTGCAACCCATGTGCTCCCACTGCGCCACCACACTCCTCTCACCTCAGAACACCTCCTAGACATCATCGTTGACCTACCCACGCACCAGGACGACGCCATGACACGAGGATGCCCACGTCGGCCTCGTCCTCGCGCGCCCTGTACACAACGCCAGCGACTGCACGCGTCCTCCTCTACCCCCTACCTCCCTGCTGACGCCATGGCACGGACCAGAGAACCCTGCACATGACGCGCCCGACGACATGGCCACCATGCCGGCCATGTCGCGCCCCTTCTCTCTGGAGCCTATATAAACCCCCCTCCTCGCTTGGGACAGCACCACACCATCTCACAGCCTCCCTCTCTTCCCCCTAGCGCCTCCCTCTCGCCCTCCTCGCAGCTCACCGGAGCAAACGCTCGCCGGCAGCCACACCCAAAAGACGCCATTTTTCTTGCCACCATAGCCCCCGAGCCCTACACCAAAGTTGTAGCCCTTGGAAAGCCCTTTCCAACGCACCTAACCCCGCCTCAATCCAAGCTCCGAGGTGAGAGTTATGGCCCCCGCAAGCTAGCTGCGTCGGGAGGAAGACGACGGCCCAGCGCCGTCGGATCCCGATCCGACGCGCCGCGTGCTCCGCCTGCACCCGACGTGCATGCGCCATGCATGCGTGGCCCAGGCCGCAGCTGGGCCGGCCCAATCTCTTCCCGCCCCCGTTTAAAATTCGAATTTGCTTATTTCTTATTCTGTGATTTGCTTACTGATGCATTGCTAGAAATTAGATATTTTCAAATATACAAATCCAAATTTAGTGATTCAAAATGTTCTAGAAAGCTTATGAAATTCTCCAACTAGTCCCACTGGTTTCACTCAAAAAGTCATTATAGATCCTCTACAATAAAAATGACAAATCAGTAACTTTTCAAACTTCAAATAAATATCAAAAATCAACCATAAACTATTTTGAGGTGATTCCACCTCTCATAAATCAAATTTTATGTTGTCTATTTTATTATGTAAGGAAATACCATAGTTGCTGTTATCACCAGAATTTGACCGGATCGGAGGTGGGCCGCGATTAAGATGGGCTTGAAGAATATACCTGGAAGAAATACATGAATCGGCCTTGTATACAAAGTTTGGGCTAGTTTGCCCGTGTATCGGTAAATATAGTAGGATACGTGTCGGTTAGATAGAATTTGGCTCGTGCACGGTTGGGATTATTCCCACGTTAGAAAGTCCACGGACTATAAATATGTATCTAGGGTTATTGAGAAAAACAACAATCACGTTCATCACAAACCAATCTAGGCGCATCGCCAACCCCTTGTTTCGAGGGTTTCTTCCGGGTAAGCATCATACTGCCTAGATCGCATCTTGCGATCTAGGCAGTACACGTTTATTCGTTGTTCATGCGTTGCTCGTGCTGAAGCCTTGTTGATGGTGAGCAACGTAGTTATCATAGATGTGTTAGGGTTAGCATTTGTTTCATCGTATCATATGCTTTCGTCCATGTAACCCTTAGACATCTAGCCGCCCTTACACCTATCTTAGGTGTAGGGGCGGCACCTCGCTTGATCATTATTTAGTAGATCCGATCCGTTATGATTGCTCCTTGTTCTTCAAGGATTAGTTTAATATCTGCATAGTTAGGCCTTGCAAACGGGTTGAAGGATCCAGTAGCACGTAGGGTGTAGTTTGCTAACCCTAGATGAGATGTTCCGGGATCAACTTCATGTTGGTTTTTAGGCCTTGTCTAGGGTCGGTTTATTATCACCGTGCGTGGCTGCCAGGCTCAATCACGCGTAGGATGTTCCGATTATGTGGTGAAAACCCTAAATCGTCGTAGGTCGTTTTAGGTTTATATTGATCAAGCAGGACCACCATGTGATTGTATACCTCATATGGATCATGGGTGGATCGGCTCCTTGAGCCGATTCACAGGACAACCTGAGAGCCGATCGAGGCTCGTATTTAATGTTTACTTGTATGCCATGCAGGAAACTAAGCGAAGCAAATCCATCACCTTCCTGACCAGGTATAGGTCAGGCGGCACGCCCTTGCACCAGCATCGGACGTGCGTGCCGAGGCTTTGCGGGCCGTCGCTCGAGGGACCAGGGCCAGCCGCAGTCTGATACGTCTCTAACGTATCGATAATTTCTTATGTTCCATGCCATATTATTGATGATACCTACATGTTTTATGCACACTTTATGTCATATTCGTGCATTTTCTGGAACTAACCTATTAACAAGATGCCGAAGAGCCGATTCTTGTTCTACGCTGTTTTTGGTTTCGAGAAATCCTAGTAACGAAATATTCTCGGAATTGGACGAAATCAAGACCCGGGGTCCTATTTTGCCACGAAGCTTCCGGAAGACCGAAGAGGAGTCGAAGTGGGGCCACGAGGGGCCGCCACCATAGGGCGGCGCGGCCCAGGCCTTGGCCGCGCCGACCTGTGGTGTGGGGCCCCCGTGTGGCCCCCCACGTTGCCCTTCCGCCTACTTAAAGCCTCCGTCGCGAAACCCCTGATGCGAAAAACCACGGTACGAGAAACCTTCCAGAGCCGCCGCCATCGCGAAGCCAAGATCTGGGGGACAGGAGTCTCTGTTCCGGCACGCCGCCGGGACGGGGAAGTGCCCCCGGAAGGCTTCTCCATCAACACCACCGCCATCTTCATCAACGCTGCTGTCTCCCATGAGGAGGGAGTAGTTCTCCATCGAGGCTTGGGGCTGTACCGGTAGCTATGTGGTTCATCTCTCTCCTATGTACTTCAATACAATAATCTCATGAGCTGCCTTACATGATTGAGATTCATATGATGATGCTTGTAATCTAGATGTCATTATGCTAGTCAAGTGGGTTTTACTTATGTGATCTCCAGGAGACTCCTTGTCCCACGTGTGTAAAGGTGACGAGTGTGTGCACCGTGTGGGTCTCTTAGGCTATATTTCACGAAATACTTATTCATCTGTTATGAATGGCATAGTGAAGTGCTTATTTATATCTCTTTATGATTGCAATGTGTTTTGTATCACAATTTATCCGTGTGCTACTCTAGTGATGTTATTAAAGTAGTTTATTCCTCCTGCACGGTGTAATGGTGACGAGTGTGTGCATCCGTGTTAGTACTTGGCGTATGCTATGATCATGATCTCTTGTAGATTGTGAAGTTAACTATTGCTATGATAGTATTGATGTGATCTATTCCTCCTACATAGTGTGAAGGTGACGAGTGTGCATGCTTGTGTTAGTACTTGGTTTAGTCGTGTTGATCTTTCATGCACTCTAAGGTTATTTAAATATGAACATTGAATTGTGGAGCTTGTTAACTCCGGCATTGAGGGTTCGTGTAATCCTACACAATGTGTTCATCATCCAACAAGAGAGTGTAGAGTATGCATTTATCTATTCCGTTATGTGATCAATGTTGAGAGTGTCCACTAGTGAAAGTGTAATCCCTAGGCCTTGTTCCTAAATACGCTATCAGCTGCTTGTTTACTTGTTTCTATTGCGTTACTACTTGCTACCATATTACCACCATCAACCACACGCCGGCAAGCTATTTTACGGCGCCGTTACTACTTGCTCATATTCATTCATACCACCTGTATTTCACTATCTCTTCGCCGAACTAGTGCACCTATTAGGTTTGTTGGGGACACAAGAGACTTCTTGCTTTGTGGTTGCGGGGTTGCATGAGAGGGATATCTTTGACCTCTTCCTCCACGAGTTCGATAAACCTTGGGTGATCCACTTAAGGGAAACTTGCTTGCTGTTCTACAAACCTCTGCTCTTGGAGGCCCAACACTGTCTACAAGAATAGAAGCACCCGTAGACATCAAGCTATTTTATGGCGCCGTTGCCGGGGAGGAAAGGTAAAAGGTACTCACACTCCGGATCTCGGCTACTAAGCTATTTTCGCCGTTGTAAGTACTCGAAGCTATTTCCTTTAGATCCTGCAATTGCATCTTTTTGTTTCTTGTTTACACTAGTTAGGCATAATGGATAACAATGAGCTTCTTACTCTATTTCCTGATTTAAGACATGGATGGTTTGATCTGAAAATTAAAAAACCCATGAAACATATTAGCATGAATACTTTGAATACCATTGTTGCTAATGATATGGAAAATTCTAAGCTTGGGGAAGCTGGCTTTGATAAGCATGATATTTTTAGTCCCCAAGCATTGAGGAGAAAATTTACTTTGATGATACTTTGCCTCCTATTTATGATGATTATAATGATAGTGGTCTTTTGGTGCCACCTACTATGGAGAGTAAATTTTGTTGTGATTATACTATGCCTCCTACACTTGATGAGAATAATAATGATAGCTACTTTGTTGAATTTGCTCCCACTACAACTAATAAAATTGATTATGCTTATGTGGAGAGTAATAATTTTATGCATGAGACTCATGATAAGAATGCTTTATGTGATAGTTATATTGTTGAGTTTGCTCATGTTGCTACTGAAAGTTATTATGAGAGAGGAAAATATGGTTGTAGAAATTTTCATGTTACTAAAATGCCTCTCTATGTGCTGAAATGTTTGAAGCTACACTTGTTTTATCTTCCTATGCTTGTCACTTTGCTCTTCATGAACTTGTTTATTTACAAGATTCCTATGCATAGGAAGCATGTTAGACTTAAATGTGTTTTGAATTTGCCTCTTGATGCTCTCTTTTGCTTCAAATACTATTTCTTGCGAGTGCATCATTAAAACTGCTGAGACCACCTTAATGGCTATAAAGAAAGAACTTCTTGGGAGATAACCCATATGTTTATTTTGCTACAGTACTTTGTTTTATATTTGTGTCTTGGAAGTTGTTTACTACTGTAGCAACCTCTCCTTATCTTAGTTTTGTGTTTTGTTGTGCCAAGTAAAGTCGTTGATAGAAAGGTTGATACTAGATTTGGATTACTGCGCAGAAACAGATTTCTTTCGCTGTCACGAATCTGGGTCTAATTCTCTGTAGGTAACTCAGAAAATTAAGCCAATTTACGTGAGTGATCCTCAGATATTTACGCAACTTTCATTCAATTTGGGCATTTTCATTTGAGCAAGTCTGGTGCCTCAATAAAATCCATCTTTACGGACTGTTCTGTTTTGACTGATTCTGCCTTTTATTTCGCATTGCCTCTTTTGCTATGTTGGATGAATTTCTTTGATCCATTAATGTCCGGTAGCTTTATGCAATGTCCGGAAGTGTTAAGAATGATTGTGTCACCTCTGAACATGTTAATTTTTATTGTGCACTAACCCTCTAATGAGTTTGTTTTGAGTTTGGTGTGGAGGAAGTTTTCAAGGGTCAAGAGAGGAGGATGATATACTATGATCAAGAAGAGTGAAAGCTCTAAGCTTGGGGATGCCCCGGTGGTTCACCCCTGCATATTCTAAGAAGACTCAAGCGTCTAAGCTTGGGGATGCCCAAGGCATCCCCTTCTTCATCGACAACTTATCAGGTCACTTCTCTTGAAACTATATTTTTATTCGGCCACATCTTATGCACTTTACTTGGAGCGTCTGTGTGCTTTTATTTTTATTTTTGTTTGAATAAATGCTTGTGTGGGAGAGAGACACGCTCCGCTGGTTCATATGAACACATGTGTTCTTAGCTTTTAATGTTCATGGCGAAGGTTGAAACTGCTTCGTTAATTGTTATATGGTTGGAAACGGGAAATGCTACATGTAGTAATTGGTAAAATGTCTTGGATAATTTGATACTTGGCAATTGTTGTGCTCATGTTTAATCTCTTGCATCATATACTTTGCACCCATTAATGAAGAAACACCTAGAGCTTGCTAATTTGGTTTGCATATTTGGTTTCTCTAAAGTCTAGATAATTTCTAGTATTGAGTTTTGAACAACAAGGAAGACGGTGTAGAGTCTTATAATGTTTACAATATGTCTTTTATGTGAGTTTTGCTGCATCGTTCATCCTTGTGTTTGTTTCAAATAACCTTGCTAGCCTAAACCTTGTATCGAGAGGGAATACTTCTCATGCATCCAAAATACTTGAGCCAACCACTATGCCATTTGTGTCCACCATACCTACCTACTACATGGTATTTATCCGCCATTCCAAAGTAAATTGCTTGAGTGCTACCTTTAAAATTCCATCATTCACCTCTGCAATATATAGCTCATGGGACAAATAGCTTAAAAACTATTGTGGTATTGAATATGTACTTATGCACTTTATCTCTTATTAAGTTGCTTGTTGTGCGATAACCATGTTTACGGGGACGCCATCAACTATTCTTTGTTGAATATCATGTGAGTTGCTATGCATGTCCGTCTTGTACGAAGTAAGAGAGATCTACCACCTTAATGGTTGGAGCATGCATATTGTTAGAGAAGAACATTGGGCCGCTAACTAAAGCCATGATTCATGGTGGAAGTTTCGAGTTTTGGACATATATCCTCAATCTCATATGAGAATAATAATTGTTGCCACATGCTTATGCATTAAAGAGGAGTCCATTATCTGTTGTCCATGTTGTCCCGGTATGGATGTCTAAGTTGAGAATAATCAAAAGCGAGAAATCCAAAATGCGAGCTTTCTCCTTAGACCTTTGTACGAGGCGGCATGGAGGTACCCCATTGTGACACTTGGTTAAAACATGTGCATTGCAAAGATCCGGTAGTCCAAGCTAATTAGGACAAGGTGCGGGCACTATTAGTATACTATGCATGAGGCTTGCAACTTGGAAGATATAATTTACATAACTCATATGCTTTATTACTACCGTTGACAAAATTGTTTCATGTTTTCAAAATAAAAGCTCTAGCACAAATATAGCAATCGATGCTTTCCTCTTTGAAGGACCATTCTCTTTATTTTTATGTTGAGTCAGTTCACCTATCTCTCTCCACCTCAAGAAGCAAACACTTGTGTGAACTGTGCATTGATTCCTACATACTTGCATATTGCACTTGTTATATTACTCTATGTTGACAATTATCCATGAGATATACATGTTATAAGTTGAAAGCAACCGCTGAAACTTAATCTTCCTTTGTGTTGCTTCAATACCTTTACTTTGATTTATTGCTTTATGAGTTAACTCTTATGCAAGACTTATTGATGCTTGTCTTGAAGTACTATTCATGAAAAGTCTTTGCTTTATGATTCACTTGTTTACTCATGTCATTACCATTGTTTAGATCGCTGCATTCATTACATATGTTTACAAATAGTATGATCAAGGTTATGATGGCATGTCACTTCAGAAATTATCTTTGTTATCGTTTTACTGCTCGGGACGAGCAGAACTAAGCTTAGGGATGCTGATACGTCTCCGACGTATCGATAATTTCTTATGTTCCATACCATATTATTGATGATACCTACATGTTTTATGCACACTTTATGTCATATTCGTGCATTTTCACGGAACTAACCTATTAACAAGATGCCGAAGAGCCGGTTCTTTGTTTTTACGCTGTTTTTGGTTTCAGAAATCCTAGTAACGAAATATTCTCGGAATTGGACGAAATCAAGACCCGGGGTCCTATTTTGCCACGAAGCTTCCGGAAGACCGAAGAGGAGTCGAAGTGGGGCCACGAGGGGCCGCCACCATAGGGCGGCGCGGCCCGGGCCTTGGCCGCGCCGACCTGTGGTGTGGGGCCCCCGTGTGGCCCCCACGTTGCCCTTCCGCCTACTTAAAGCCTCCGTCGCGAAACCCCCGATGCGAAAAACCACGGTACGAGAAACCTTCCGGAGCCGCCGCCATCGCGAAGCCAAGATGCAGGGGACAGGAGTCTCGTTCCGGCACGCCGCCGGGCGGGGAAGTGCCCCGGAAGGCTTCTCCATCAACACCACCGCCATCTTCATCAACGCTGCTTGTCTCCCATGAGGAGGGAGTAGTTCTCCATCGAGGCTTGGGGCTGTACCGGTAGCTATGTGGTTCATCTCTCTCCTATGTACTTCAATACAATAATCTCATGAGCTGCCTTACATGATTGAGATTCATATGATGATGCTTGTAATCTAGATGTCATTATGCTAGTCAAGTGGGTTTTACTTATGTGATCTCCTGGAGACTCCTTGTCCCACGTGTGTAAAGGTGACAGTGTGTGCACCGTGTGGGTCTCTTAGGCTATATTTCACAGAATACTTATTCACTGTTATGAATGGCATAGTGAAGTGCTTATTTATATCTCTTTATGATTGCAATGTGTTTTGTATCACAATTTATCTGTGTGCTACTCTAGTGATGTTATTAAAGTAGTTTATTCCTCTTGCACGGTGTAATGGTGACGAGTGTGTGCATCCGTGTTAGTACTTGGCGTATGCTATGATCATGATCTCTTGTAGATTGTGAAGTTAACTATTGCTATGATAGTATTGATGTGATCTATTCCTCCTACATAGTGTGAAGGTGACGAGTGTGCATGCTTGTGTTAGTACTTGGTTTAGTCGTGTTGATCTTTCATGCACTCTAAGGTTATTTAAATATGAACATTGAATTGTGGAGCTTGTTAACTCCGGCATTGAGGGTTCGTGTAATCCTACGCAATGTGTTCATCATCCAACAAGAGAGTGTAGAGTATGCATTTATCTATTCTGTTATGTGATCAATGTTGAGAGTGTCCACTAGTGAAAGTGTAATCCCTAGGCCTTGTTCCTAAATATCGCTATCGCTGCTTGTTTCTTGTTTTACTTGCGTTACTACGCTACAATATTACCACCATCAACCACACGCCAGCAAGCTATTTTACTGGCGCCGTTACTACTTGCTCATATTCATTCATACCACCTGTATTTCACTATCTCTTCGCCGAACTAGTGCACCTATTAGGTGTGTTGGGGACACAAGAGACTTCTTGCTTTGTGGTTGCGGGGTTGCATGAGAGGGATATCTTTGACCTCTTCCTCCCCGAGTTCGATAAACCTTGGGTGATCCACTTAAGGGAAACTTGCTGTTGTTCTACAAACCTCTGCTCTTGGAGGCCCAACACCGTCTACAAGAATAGAAGCACCCGTAGACATCATCGTCCCGGGAGCCTCCCGGCTCTACTTGTGTTGCCCGTCGCTGCTCGCCGGTGGGTTTCGACCGCAACACATTTCGGCACGCCCGGTGGGACCGTCTTCGACATCAACCGCATCGCCATCTACATCCGAGATGGCGGAAGGTACTCCGGTCACGTACGAAGATCTGACTGAGGAGCTCAAAAAGAAGTATGACGAGGTCAAAGCCATCCTCGAAGCCGACCTCATCGGCTCTTTCCATAGAACCCGCTCACACGGCATCAGGTGGAAAGGGTTCTCACCTGAAGGCGCGCTCGATGGAGTGGACCTGTCCGCCCCTTCAGAAGAACGCACCAGGTCTCTGCATGAGGAGATTAATTTCATGGTAGCTCATTCGCTGCACCGCCATTCTGAGAGCCTGGTGAACACTTTGGAGCGTGTCGCCTTTCGGATGGTCCAGGAAATCATGAGACATCAGTACTCGCCGTCAGGACCTGCTCTAGGGACTCATCAAGGAGAGATACCACTCCAGTCCTGACCACCGCTGCCGTTCGCGTTGGCAGCACCAGAAGTGGCGAGTTCACCGGCATACGTCGTCTACAAGATCGGTGGTGACCCTAGTGATTACCAGTTCTTGTATGAGGCTCCTAAGGAGATCCCTCACGGGTACACGTGCACGTACGTGCCGGATCTGCGATGACTCGGGCACTCACGAACCGGACCGCAACGAGCGGGGACTTCCGGAACGGCGGGAGGAGCTTCGGATCAGATCTTGAGAAGCGAGACGTGGCTAACTAAGTATGCCACTCCGACGAACCTCCGGAGCTCAACTCCTGCAGTTGGCTCGGAGCTTGAGAAGCAAGCGTGGGCTGGCTAAGTATGCCACTCCGGCGAATCTTCGGAGTTCGACTCCTGCAGCCGGCACCGCGGATCATATCGGTACAATCTTGAGAGACCGAGTTCGGCATGGTGCCGAAAAGGAGGGCAATCGGCTATTACAAGCCGTACCCCAACGAGTACGATTTGATCCCACTACCACCCAAATATCGGCTCCACGAATTCTCCAAGTTTAGTGGGTCGGATGGCTCCGGTTCAATCGAACACGTGAGCCGATATTTGGCGCAAGCTGGGCACGATCTCGGCATCGGATGAACTACGTGTGAGGTTCTTCGCACGGTCCCTCACGGGATCGGCTTTCGGGTGGTACACATCGCTGCCACCGGACTCAATCCGGACTTGGAAGCGGTTGGAAGAACAGGTTCCACATGCGGTATCACTCGGAGGCTTCAGAGGCTGGCATTGCCGATCTAGCACAAGTACGACGAAGCGCGGACAAACGGTGTCGGAATACATCCAGCGCTTCGGGACCGTTAGGAACCGATGCTATTCGGCTCGTGTGACTGAAAAGAAGCGGTCGAGTTGGCGGTGGTGGGTCTCGCATCACCGATCAAGGATGTGGCCTCCCAAGCAGACTACCCTTCATTGGCGCATATGGTGCAGAAGCTGTCGTTATATGAACAGCGCCACCCAGAGGTGTACCGGGATAAATTCAAGCGTGCGGTGGTCCTGGTTGAGGCAGATGAAGATGAAGGCTCTACGGGAGATCAAGAGGTAGCGATGGCTGAATGGACTCGGGGGGCAAGCCCCGTGTCCTGCAAATGGGTTAAGCCACAAGGTCCTCCAAGAGGGTTTGACTTCGACGTGACCAAGGCTGATCAAATTTTCGACCTCTTACTTAAGGAGAAGCAGCTAAAGGTACCTGAAGGCCACAAAATCCCCATGGCGCAGGAGCTGAACGGAAAGCCATACTGCAAGTGGCATAACACGTTCACCCATACCACCAACGACTGCAGGGTGTGGCGTCAGCAGATTCAAATGGCGATAGAACAAGGGCGTCTAATTTTTAGCCAGTACGCCATGAAAGTCGACACACACCCCTTCCCCGCCGTTAACATGGTGGAGTGCACTTACCCTGGGAGGTGCCAGCCAGGTTTCTCGTTCAGCATCAACATGGTAGGACCTGGGCACCACTCTAGTAAGGACAGAGACGAGGGCAGCTGCTCTCATAACAAGGACAAAGAGGAAGCTGTTCCACGCGACCGGCTCCGGCACGATGGAAAGCGCTACATCACAGAGGGAGAAGTGAAGAATGTGAGATATCAGCGACCTCTCTCTGATCACCTCCTCAACAAATACGTGAGTCAATACGACCAACGCCGACGATACGACAACGATGACGAAAGGGATCGTCTGGCTAACAGGGACGCTAGGAGACCTCGTCGGCATGATCGCGACGAGGAGAGATATGAGCGCCACGCCAAGGAAAAGTCAAGAGAGCAAGACGACGTGGATAGGTACTGGGACTGTCCCTTCTTCAGACACTGCTGGGATTCAGGAATGAGCCGATTGCCTACAATCGGCAGCCGCCAGAATGTAGACGGAAGAAGAAGGATGCGAGGTGACGTGTCCGTGTTCAAACGTCTAGGGCCTCTCCCGCCTCGGAACAAGCACGCCGAGTCCTCTCGGGTGGAAGATCTCGAGGAGTTAGAAGACGATGATGAAGAAGAAGAAGATAAGTAACACCGGCCAAGGTGGTGCCCCGATGGACTCGGCCGTTCCCAAAAGCGTAGGGTTCAGCGACTACGTGGTTTGGAGGAAGCCGAAAGGTTATACCTACACACGTTAAGGAAGGCGCGGCCTGATCTGGCCGCGAAAATTCAGCGAACTCTGGACGAAGAAGGTCCGCCACAAAAGAAAGAGTGGCGCCCCAGACAAAGGAAAGCCGATGATGAGACATCGGCTGGCACAAACATGGTGTTCATCCTTCCGGCGGAGTTTAGTGCTCCAGGATTAGACGAAGCACCTGTGGCACAACTTGACTGCGGCCCACGGCCAGTTATCTTTGAGAAGCCACGAGAAAGAAGCTACAGACACCTGAAGGCCCTGTACTTGCGAGGTTATATCAATGGGCAGCCTGTCAACAAGATGCTTGTGGACACGGAGCGGCAGATCAACATCATGCCATACTCCATGCTACGTCGGTTGGGACGCTCTAGCTCGGATTTGATCAAGACCAACGTTACACCGAGCGATTTCAACGGCCAAGCATCCGAAGCACAAGGTGTTCCGAACGTGGATCCGACCATAGGAAGAAAAACCATCCCTACGACGTTCTTTATTGTCGATAGCAAGAGCACCTATGCTGTCCTGCTAGGGAGAGATTGGATCCACGCCAATCGTTGCATTCCATCCACGATGCACCAATGTTTAATACAGTGGGATGGAGATGAAGTAGAGGTCGTCCAAGCAGATGACTCAGCCGAGATTTCAACGGCTGGCATGAACGTTTGGGAGACGACAGGCCAAGAGCCACTCTCAGGAATCACTTTGGACGACTGCGAGCGCATCGATGTGACGAAGGACGGGGTGAGGCTGGTCTTATCCACCGGCCTGACCGTGTAACAAGAGCAAAATCTATGGACGTACGTGGGAAGGCCGATCCTTGTGATCGGCCCCAAAAAATAAAAGGGATAATCTTGTCTCAAGCATGTCACGTGGTTATAGTAAAGCAAGACCAAGATGTAAACCTTCATTGAGCAATTCAATCAACATGGAGGCCGATTCCAGCAATCGGCCAAAATTATCCTCACCATACGTTCTGCCTGTGTTCAACGTCGATCTAACGGGCAACGGGTTTACGTCGGCTGATGAGTTGGAAGAAGTCAACATTGGTCCTGACGGAGCCGACGTTCAAGTACAGTGCCTTGGCTAACTACAGAACCGATATCTGCAGTTACCTGACAGATTCGGCTCGGGGGGCACCTAATCAGATGAACATGTGCGATACATGTGCATGAAATAGTGGGGGCCGATAGAAAAATCGGCCAGTAAAAAAAATGTACAGTATATAAGTACAGCCGATGCAAAGACATCGACTTCAGAATATAAAAAGCCGATGCACAGCCATCGACTCTAGTACAAATTACACAGGATCTACCAGCTGCGTGTTCAAGGCGCGGATTTCGGCCAAGTCGGTCTTCAGCTCAGCTTTGAGGCCTTCTGCTTCCTCGAGGGAGTGAACGATGAGAGCTTTCTTAGCTTCAATGAGCTGTTTTGTTGCCCGAACCTTCTCTTCGAGGACCTCCAACCCTTTGCGCCAGGTCGCCAGTTCAGCAGTGCTGTCAGATGTGTCAGTTTTGGCGTCCAAGGCAGCCTTTTGCTCATTAAGCCGTTGGCATTGGTCTGCAATATCAGCTTTCAACGGAAGAAGAGATGATCGGCTCTAGTGTTCTGCCGTCGATTTGGCCAAGTTGGCCACCTTCTCAACTACACTCGTAGAAGTTGCTAGGGCCAGAGTGGCGGATGGCATGGGTACCTCCTCGACTTCCCCATTGGAGGTGTCATCAGTCTGCAAATGGAGAGGCTTGCGGTTCCTTGCGGGCTCTCTTTATACATCGGCTCTCTGTGCGTAGACTGCCCTGCCCCGCTCTAATGGGAGTTTGGGAAATGGCGGGTTCAGTGGCTGACCTTTTCTTGGAAGCCGACGGTGGCAAGTCTGGCTGACTCTGCGTGGTGGTTTTCTCAGAATTGCCCGAGCTCGAGTCTCTTCGATTGAACTGTGTGTCCTCACTAGAGTTTTCTTCGATAGAGGTTTGTAGAAGAACTACGAGTATGCTTTGCAGAAGCCTAGAAGGATGAATGAAATCAGCCAAAGCATAGGCGGAACTTACGTGCAAGCCTTCTTTAGTCGGAGTAGGGCTTTGGCGCCTCGTAGTCTTCTCGGCAGCTACTTTCCTCACCGCTGTTCTCGCCTTGACTCAGGCTCGGGGGGCAGCTGACCTAGTAGACACTCTGCTTTTTGAAGCCGATTTAGGTGTCATCGGCTGGCTTATGCATCACAACCTTCTTCAAAGGAGGTGAGATTTTGCAAAAGAGGACCACCGGAGCTGTTGGGAGGAATCTGAAAGGGGAGTCGTCATCACCTACAGGGTCTGGACCGTCCTGTTGCTGCAAGGAGATGAAGGGACATGATCGGCAAAACTATCTAACCTGAAGGAGACGGGATTTTCAAAACAGCCGATGAACAGCCATCGGCTTTAGGGTTGCGAAGTATTATGGCCAGATATTAAATTACAGTCTGAATTTGAGGAGTGCTTGGATGACTGTCTAAATTGGTATTTGAGTCTGGCTTCATGGGCGTTTGAGGCGAAAAGTCCGATACGTTGCTATCGGTTCTTGGTGCGGCAAATGGAAGACTTGAAATTGGATAAATGGAGAGTCAAATTGGAGGAACAGTTCTTATTGATTCAAAGGAACGGCTTTACAAGAAAGAGCCGATGGCTCTCAAAAGGATCATCCGATGCCTAATGCACTACTACTACTAGTCCTATGCTACTAGTCTAAGGGCCGTTGCTGCCCTCGTCGGTGCTGTCGTGGCTGCCATCGGCGCTGCTGCCGGCGGGCTCCTCGTAGCTGCTGCCGTAACCTTCGGCAGGGGCCCCGTATTCCTCCTCGTCATCATCGTCGTCGTCATCATCATCCGACCCGGCGCGGAAGCGCTTCATCGGCGGGTACTCGTCGGAGGAGGTGTCCTCCTCCACTTCTTCATCCTCCTTATCGGAAGAGATGTCTTCGCCCCAGGGAGCATCATCGTCGTCCTCCTCCTCCGAATCCCCATCAATGAGGAAATGAAGGTTGTCCTCCCCATCGGTCAGGGATTCATCATCCTCTGACCGGACGGAGAAGTCCCGATCCGCCTCGTCCCATCGCTCCGGGGCGCGTATGTCCTCCGGCGTCGATTCGCGGGAGGAGGAAGACCGGTAGGAAAGACCGGAGGAGGAAGAGGAGAAGGAGTCCATGGTGGAAGAAGGGTTTTTCGAGTACTACAGAGGAATAGAGGATGAGGAGGGGATGAAGAAGCAAACTGCTCGGTGCGGTTAAATAAAAGGGGTATAGTGCCACTACGGTTTCCGAGGAAGTGATGTTAAAGCTATCAAATCTTGCAGAGAAGTTGATAAGGCAAGGCATCATAATGAAGGATACTGCGACGGTTCTGCTCTGCCACGACATGACCCGACGAAGAAAATAAACAGAGTGATTTTGGAATTGTCATTTCCAAAACCAGGGGGGCATGTGTTATCACCAGAATTTGACCGGATCGGAGGTGGGCCGCGATTAAGATGGGCTTGAAGAATATACCTGGAAGAAATAAATGAATCGGCCTTGTATACAAAGTTTGGGCTAGTTTGCCCGTGTATCTGTAAATATAGTAGGATACGTGTCGGTTAGATAGAATTTGGCTCGTGCACGGTTGGGATTATTCCCACGTTAGAAAGTCCACGGACTATAAATATGTATCTAGGGTTATTGAGAAAAACAACAATCACGTTCATCACAAACCAATCTAGGCGCATCGCCAACCCCTTGTTTCGAGGGTTTCTTCCGGGTAAGCATCATATCGCCTAGATCGCATCTTGCGATCTAGGCAAGACACGTTTATTCGTTGTTCATGCGTTGCTCGTGCTGAAGCCTTGTTGATGGCGAGCAACGTAGTTATCATAGATGTGTTAGGGTTAGCATTTGTTTCATCGTATCATATGCTTTCGTCCATGTAACCCTTAGACATCTAGCCGCCCTTACACCTATCTTAGGTGTAGGGGCGGCACCTCGCTTGATCATTATTTAGTAGATCCGATCCGTTATGATTGCTCCTTGTTCTTCAAGGATTAGTTTAATATCTGCATAGTTAGGCCTTGCAAACGGGTTGAAGGATCTAGTAGCACGTAGGGTGTAGTTTGCTAACCCTAGATGAGATGTTCCGGGGATCAACTTCATGTTGGTTTTTAGGCCTTGTCTAGGGTCGGTTTATTATCACCGTGCGTGGCTGCCATGCTCAATCACGCGTAGGATGTTCCGATTATGTGGTGAAAACCCTAAATCGTCGTAGGTCGTTTTAGCTTTATATTGATCAAGCAGGACCACCATGTGATCGTATACCTCATACGGATCATGGGTGGATCGGCTCCTTGAGCCGATTCACGGGACAACCTCGAGAGCCGATCGAGGCTCGTATTTAATGTTTACGTGTATGCCATGCAGGAAACTAAGCGAAGCAAATCCATCACCTTCCCGACCAGGTATAGGTCAGGTGGCACGCCCTTGCACCAAAGCATCGGACGTGCGTGCCGAGGCTTTGCGGGCCGTCGCTCGAGGGACCAGGGCCAGCCGCAGTCCTGGGAGCCTCCCGGCTCTACTGTGTTGCCCGTCGCTGCTCGCCGGTGGGTTTCTGACCGCAACAGTTGCTTCATATGATCATGGGCTAGAGCAAAGTATTGACTATATAGTCAAATTCTAGCCCATTTAAACTATTCCAAAATTAGGGTTTCAAATCTATGAGGTGTAGCACCTCATTTAAATCATATTCCCAAGTGGTATGAAGTAATGTGATGACCCTTATTGCTTGGTCTCATATGTGCTCACTTGAGGATATTAAATCAAATAGGATTTAAATTGCATGAGGTATGGAACCTCATTTAAATCATGTTTCTCAAATAATAAGTGTGAAGTGTTCACCTTGGTCAACATGGATCATACCTTGTTATTTGAGGAGATTAAATCTTAACAAGATTCAATGAGAGGAAATTATTTCCCCAAAGAACCAAAGAGAAAACCCTAAGTCACTAAGAGGAGTTGTTTTCTAAACACTAAAGAAGAAACCCTAGTCAACTGTTGAGTAAGGTAGATGATGATGCTAGATCATCTTGAGTGAGCCATTAAGGTTAGTTAGTTTCTTTAAGTATTGATTTGGTGTTTGTATCCTCGTATTCGTTTATAGACGCTAGTACCGGAGACTATCAAGAGGAGGAGGATTTCAACAAAGAAGAAGAAGGGAACCTTGATCACTACCCCAACCAAGGCAAGCTATTACCAATGAAAGCTATTTTGTTGCAAGCTAATATTCTTGCAAAGTGCAAAGCTCTACAAGAGCAAGGCACCATTACATATTACTTTATGCTTAATGATCCTATCCCAAGTTTTTACCTTACAAGTTTTTGATTATCAAAGTTTACTTTTTGGTTCATGATTCACTTGGTCTAGATATAGAGTAGAACAAGAGCATCAAACTTAGCCTAGAAAGCTATAAGCTAGTTAGCCCCCTCATGACTAGTTGCTAGTGCTAACAAATAAAATTGACTACTCTAGATGGGAACTTGTGAAATGAAATGACTTTGAAAACCTTGGAATGATGAGTCATTCTATTGAAAGATTTTGAAGGTGAATATGACTTGTGAATGACATGGTGAACTTTACAAAACCGATGGTTGGGTTCGGATGCGATACCATTCCAATTTTACAAGTACCCCCACAATACCTGATTATGGGTAAGGGCTTAACTAGAAGTTATGTATCTTAGTATGGGTTCCCTCTAAACAAGCGTCATCGGGGTTATGCCGAAAGCTGCCTCTACAACAAAAGAAATGATGTGAAATGACGTGAAATGAGGTGATTGTCCGGCCCAAGCCCTGTGCAGTTCCCAGGCTGACTGTCTGTCTTCACTGGGAGGCCAAGCTCATGGGGAGAGGTGCCTATACTAGGATATGTAAGTGAAAGGTTATGGTTGGTAGTCCGCACACGGAGTGTGATAAATCGAGGCGCTTAACCCCGACGGATTATTGCAAATGTTGTGGCACAAGTGTACGACCTCTGCAGAGTGTAGAACTATTCGAATAGCCGCGTCCACGGTTATGGACGGTTGGAAAGGCCATACTGTTCCGTCATCAGATCATTTTAAAAAATGTGACATGTGACTTGTGACTTGAACTTGAAAGGTTAATGGTGAATTTGACTTGAATCACAACCAAGTTGTGGGAATGACACTAATGTTCCCACTTGAGTTAGTTAGCAAATGAAGAGGCTTTACTAAAATGTTTGTGAACTAAAATTGGCTTTATGCAAATAAACTTAGAGCTTAGCACCCCTTTACTATAGTTGATAGTGCTTACATTAGTATGAGTTTGCGAGTACTTTAAAGTACTCACGGCTTTGTCCCTAGCTATTCAAATGGCCAGACTATGAAGGAGAACAGCAGTACGAGGAAGATGGACAGCAGGACGTCTACGACAACTAGGACCACTCCTGACGTCAACAGTTGCCTGTGGAATAGATGGACCACGACCGCTACTACTTCGCTTCCGCTATGTGTTTTGTAATAGGATCTCTAGATCCACTATGTTGTATTAAGACTGGATCATGTGATCCTTTGTTGTAAGATGATTATGTGTTGTAATGAATGATGTGTTGTGATATCAATCTATTATGTCTCGCAAAAACAATATTCCTGGGATTGCGATGAATGGCATAATAGGCATTTGGACTTAAATATCCGGGTGTTGACAAGTTGGTATCAGAGCCATTGTTGACCTTAGGAGACCCTAGTTAGAATGGACGTCTGAAAAACTTAGTTTCAAAACCAATGAAGTGAATACTTGTGAAAACTTATTCTCACTCTTATCCTTGAGATCTTTTTCAAAATGAGAAATTCATGCTCTACTTTTTCTTGTATTTCTACATAAAAGTTTGCACACTTGATCACTTCTCTAAACTTTCTCATCCTCATTGCTCACAGATGGAGTACCAATGTGAGTCCTATCAAGTTGGCCATGGAGGAAACCTGATGTTCGAGAAGGATTTGAAGCAACTAGTGGAGTATTTAGGACACCCGTATCCCGAGTTCTTCGGAATACCCCTCAATCATCCATCGGGAGGACCACCTCGGTGGGAAGTTACTGCAGATCTGAGAGGGAAGCTTGGAGCCCCAATATGGGAAACCATCTGGTTTTCTGTAACGGGAAACACTTGGAAGGAAGGAATAGCCAGAGCTATGCAGGAAGCAATTGCCCGTCTGTGCGGACAGAATGAGAACAAGATCAAGAATACCCGCTTCATTTACTACCCAAGACATGACCCCATGGGAAGACCATTAACCATGCCACCACACCCGGAGATGAACTACTATGTCGCCTGCCTGGACTTTCTGCTGTACAAGACCCGCAAGGAGTTGGACAACGCCCTCGCCTTTCGTCAAGCATATTACCCGTGAAGACGAAGAACCCACCCTGAAGAGTAGTATCACTAAAGCACTTAGTAGGTGTGAGTTTGTATCAGGATCCCCTTGTATCGTAGAGCGATGAATGGTTCTTCAAACCAACGGTGTGTTAGCTTTGTAATATGTGATGTTTGGAATGAATGAAAAAGTGTTATTGGTTTTTACCCCCGCAACACTACTCAATTTTTCAAGTTATGAACTTTTTAAACTTTAACAAAACAAACCATAGAAATTTCCCTCTTATCTTATCATCTACCTCAATGTTCAGATGGCCCCACCAACCCGCAGCACCAACCAGGACGCAATGATGCAGATGCTGCAGATGATGATGGCAGACCGAGAAGTCGAAAGAGCTGAACGCCAAGCCAACATTGCTGCACTACAGCAGATAGCACAGAACAATCAAGGCCATGGAAACCACGATCACCCTGGATCGAAGCTGAAGAACTTTCAGAACACCAACCCACCAATATTCAACAAGACTGAAGAGCCACTTGACGCAGATGACTGGCTCCAAACCATGGAGAACAACCTGGAAGTTGCGGGAGTTGAAGCCGCAGAAAAAGTACTGTTTGCCACCCACTACCTGTCAGGACCTGCAAGAGCCTGGTGGACAAGTGCCCGTGCAATGAATGCGGGGCAAATGATGACCTGGGAAGACTTCAAGCTGAAGTTTAGCAAGTACCATGTGCCCCAAGGGCTGATCAAGAAAATGAGAGACGAGTTCCGCGAACTCAAACAAGGAAGGATGTCCGTGGTGCAATACCGCGACAAGTTTCTTACTCTGTCAAGGTACGCCCCGGATGAAACCGACACCAACGAGAAAAGGAAGGAGAGATTTCTGAACGGACTGCACGACGAGATGCAAACTGTGTTGGTGAACATTCCGTTTGCTGACTTGGAAGCCCTGGTGGACTCTTCCATACAGATGGAAGGGAAGCTACACCAAGCCAATGAGAACCGCAAGCGCTGGATGATGAACCAGAATGGACCCCACCATACCCAGAAGTACCGCAACAACTCTGGAGGATTCACCCCAAGGCACAACAAGCCAACTACTCAGAATTATCGCCCCAACTACACCAACAACAACGGAGGACCCCCGAAGCCCGGAGGCAACAACACCAACAACCCCAGCAACAACAATAACAACCACAACAGCAACAACAATGGGAACAACAACAACACCAACACTGGCCCGAGGACGGGAAGCAATGCCATTCCCGTCACTCCCAAGGACAAGTCAACTGTAAACTGCTATGAATGTGGAGTTGTGGGTCACTACTCCAACGAGTGCCCCAAGAAGCTTGCCAAGATTGCCGCCAATACCGCAGCACCTGCTCAGCAACAGCGCCGCTTTGCAGGAAGAAGGAACCAGAACAAGAACAACGGTCGTCTCTACCACATGACTGCCACTGAAGCCCAGGAAGCACCCCAGGTCATGCCAAGTATGTTTTCCTGTTAATCCCATTGCTCAATCTTTCTTAGGAACCTAACTTTTCTTAAAATCTCGGGACAAGATTTGTTTAAGGGGGAAGGGTTTGTAACATCCCAAAAAAATTAAAAACTAAGAAAATGAATTTCCATATTTTCCAAATTTTGGAACCAACAAAAACTTTTATTAAATTAAGTTTGATACCTAGTGATCATACTTATATGTTGTGATCTTGTTGCGGTCAGAAACCCACCGGCGGGCAGCGACGGGCAACACCGTAGAGCCGGGAATCTCCCAGGACTGCGGCTGGCCCTGGTCCCTCCGAGCGATGGCCCGCAAAGCCTTCGCACGTCCGATGCTGATGCAAGGGCGTGCCACCTGACCTATACCTGGTCAGGAAGGTGTTGGATGATGCCTCGCTTAGTTTCCTGCATGGCATACACGTAAACATTAAATACGAGCCTCGATCGGCTCTCGGGTTGTCCCGTGAATCGGCTCAAAGAGCCGATCCACCCATGATGCGTACGAGGTGTACGATCAGATGGTGGTCCTGCTTGATCAAGATAAAGCTAAAGCGACCTACTACGATTTGGGGTTTTCACCGCATAATCGGAACATCCTACTCGTGATCGAGCCTGGCGGCCACGCACGGTGATCGTAAACCGACCCTAGACAAGGCCTAAAAACCAACACGAAGTTGATCCTCGGAACATCCTGTCTAGGGCTAGCAAACTACACCCTACGCGCCACTGGATCCTTCGACCCGTTTGTAAGGCCTAACAATGCAGATATTAAACTAATCCTTGAAGAACAAGGAGCAATCATAACGGATCGGATCTACTAAACAAAGATCAAGCGGGGTGCCGCCCTTACACCCAAGATAGGTGTAAGGGCGGCTAGATGCCTAAGGGTTGCACAACGATAGCATATGATACGAAGCACAATGCTGACCCTAAAACATCTATGATAACTACGTTGCTCGCCATCAAAAAGGCTTCGAGACGAGCAACGCATGAAGGACGAATAACGTGTAAGCTGCCTAGATCGCAAGATGCGATCTAGGCAGCATGGTGCTTACCCGGAAGAAACCCTCGAGACGGGGGAGTTGGCGATGCGCCGAGATTGGTTTGTGGTGAACGTTGGTTGTTGTTTATTTCATAAACCCTAGATACATATTTATAGTCCGGGGACTTTCTAATTCGAGCGTGCACCTAACCGTGCACGGGTTAAACTCTAACTTCTAAACGACACGTCTCCTACTATGTTACGTATACACGGGCAAACTAGCCCAAACTTGGTATAGAAGGCCGATTCATGTATTTCTTCTATGTATATTCTTCAAGCCCATCTCCAATCGCGGCCCACCTCTGATCCGGTCAAATTCTGGTGATAACACATGCCCCCCTGGTTTTGGAAATGACATTTCCAAAATCATTACGCTTGTCCTTCGTCGGGTCATGTCGTGGCAGAGCAAAACTGCCGCAGTATCCTTCATCATGATGCCTTGCCTCCTCCGCTTCTCCGCGTGGCCTGGCAATTTTTTTTTTCTGTGGGGCACCACTTCCTCGGAAGCTGCTGTGGCATTGAATCTCCACCATATCCCCTGTTATTTAACCGTTCCAAACAGTTCGCTTCTTCATCCCCTTCGCATTAGCACCCAAAAAACCCTCCTGCGCCACCATGTCTTCTTCCTCCTCTTCCTCTTCCGGTCTTTCCTATCGGTCTTCCTCCTCCCGCGAGCCGACGCCGGAGGACATACGCGCACCGGAAGAGTGGGACCAGGAGGACCACGCCTCCTCCGTCCGGTCCGAGGACGACAAGTCCTTGACCAGGCGGAGATGAAGATCTCCAGCTCCTCGCCGATGGGGAACTCGGAATCGAAAGCGAGGATGACCTCGTTCCCCCGGGACGGCTGCCCCTCTTCTCGAAGAAGAGGAGGAGGAAGACGACGACGACGACTCCCTCGAGGGCTACCCGCCGGCGAAACGCCTCCGCACCCGGTGGGACGACGACGACAGCCGATGATGACGAGGAGGATGAAGCTCCCGTAGAGGGCTACGGGAGCAGCGACGAGGAGCCCACCGGCGATGAGTGCCGATGAGAGCTCCGAGGACGACGACGAGGGCAGTGACGGCCCGTAGACTAGGATCTACTAGTGTAGGCCTAGTAGTAGTAGATTGGTCAACAGACCCTTCTTTTGTTCTTCCTTCTTTGAGCAATCGGCTCTTTCTTTGTAAGAAATCTTGTTTATCAATGAAGAATTCCCCCAATTTGATTTTGCCGATTTCCTTTAAGCTAATTTAGCCGATTTCCTTTAAGCTAATTTAGCCAATGCTCAATGAGCCGATGGCAACGCATCGGTCCTTCACAATCCATCCTTCAACTCTTCGACTGATGACTTTGAGACCTGGTGGACATCATGGAAGACCCTTGCCTTCACGAGGGACCTTAAATTCCTCTCACCAGCTCCGGTGATCCTCCTTTGCAAAAACTCACCATCCTTGAAGAAGGTTGCGAAGCAGGACCAGCCGATGATACTCCAATCGGCTTCTAGAAACAGAGCATCTACCAGGTCAGCTGCCCCCCGAGTCTCAGTCAAGGCAAAACAGAGACGAGGACACGCAGAGAAAACTGCCACGCAGAGTCAGCCAGAGCCGATAACCTTCCTTCCGTTGAAAGTCGACATTGCAGATGATCACACAACGGCTCAGAAACAGAACTCCTCTGACACAGAGCTGGAGGTCCTTGTGTTTTGAACACGTAACTGGTAGATCCTGTGTCATTGTGCTAGAGTCGATGGCTATGCATCGGCTTTGTTCCTTATGAGAATTTTTTTTACGGGCCGATTTTTCTATCGGCCCCCAATGTTTCACTGCACATGTATCGCACATGTTCATCTGATTAGGTGCCCCCCGAGCCGATTCTGCCAGGTAACTGCTGATATCGGCTCTGTGGTTAGCCAAGGCACTATATGTGAACGTCGGCTCGTTAGGACCAGTGTGGACTTCTTCCAGCTCATCAGCCGACGTAAACCCATTGCCCCTTAGATCGACGTTGAACCCAGGCAAAATGTATGGTGAGGATAATTTTGGCCGATTGCTGGAATCGGCCTCCATGTTGTTTGCTCAGGTTTTGTAATGTTCCTCCATAGATCCTTGGGGCCGATCACATGGATCGGCATCGCCACGTTTGTCCATAGATGTTGCTCTTGTTACACGGTCAGGCCGGTGGATAAAACCAGCCTAACCCCGTCCTTTGTCACGTCGATGCGCTCGCAGCCGTCCAAATTGATGCCTGAGAGTGGCTCTTGGCCCGATGTCTCCCAAACATTCATGCCAGCCGTTGAAATCTCGGCTGAATCATCTGCGTGGACGACTTCTACTTCATCTCCATCCCACCGTATTAGGCATTGGTGCATCGTGGATGGAATGCAACAGCTTGGCGTGGATCCAATCTCTCCCTAGCAGGACAAAGCATAAGTGCTCTTGCTGTCGACAATAAAGAACGTCGTAGGGACGGTTTTCCTTCCTACGGTCGGATCCACGTTCGTAACACCTTGTGCGTCGGATGCTTGGCCGTTGAAATCGCTCGGTGTCACATTGGTCTTGATTAGATCCGAGCTGGAGCGTCCCAACCGACGTAGCATGGAGTATGGCATAATGTTGATCGCCGCTCCGTGTCCACCAAAGATCTTGTTAACAGTGCTGCCCATTGATGTAACCTCGCAAGTACAGGGCCTTCGATGCCTCGTAGCTTCTTTCTCGTGGCTTTTCAAAGATGACCGGCCGTGGGCCGCAGATCAAGTTGTGCCACGAGTGCTTCGTCTAATCCTCGGAGCACTAAACTCCGTTGGAAGGATGAACACCATAGTTTGTGCCAGCCGATGTCTCATCATCGGCTTTCTTTTGTCCGGGGCGCCACTCTTTCCTTTGTGGCCGACCTTCTTCGTCCAGTGGTTCGCTGAATTTTAGCGGCCGGATCAGGCCGCGCCTTCCTCAACGTGTGCGGTATAACCTTTCAGCCTTCCTCCAAACCACGTAGTCGTTGAACCCTTCGCTTTTGGGAACGGCCGAGCCCATCGTGGCACCACCTTGGCCGATGACACTTGTCTTCTTCTTCATCATCGTCCTCTAGTTCCTCGAGATCTTCTACCCGAGAGGACTCAGCCGTGCCGGTTCCGAGGCGGGAGAGGCCCTAGACGTTTGAACACGGACACGTTAGCCGCATCCTTCTTCTTTTGTCTACATTCTGAGCGCTTGCCGATTGTAGGCAATCGGCTCATTCCCGAATCCCAGCAGATGTCCGAAGAAGGGGCAGTCCCGAGTGCCTATCCACGTCGTCTTGCTCTCTCGACTTTTCCTTGGCGTGGCGCTCATATCTCTCCTCGTCACGATCATGCCGACGTTGTCTCCTCGGCGTCCCTAGCCGGACGATCTCTTTCATCATCGTCGTTGTATCGCCGGCGTTGGTCATATTGACCCACATACTTGTTGAGAAGGTGATCGGAGAGAGGTCGCCGATATCTTACGTTCCTCACTTCTCCCTCTCGTGATGTAGCGCTTGCCATCGTGACGGAGCCGATCGCGTGGAGCGGCTTCCTCTCGTGTCCTTGCTATGAGAGCAGCTGCCCTCATCTCCGTCCTTACCGCAGTGGTGCCCAGGTCCTACCATGTTGATATTGCACGAGAATCCTGGCTGGCACCCTCCATGGTAAGTGTACTCCACCATGTTAACGGCGGGGAAGGGGTGCGTGTCGACCTTCATGGCATACTGGCTGAAAATTAGCCGCCCTTGTTCTATCGCCATTTGGATCCGCCGACGCCACACCCCGGTCAGTTGGTGGCGTGGGTGAACGTGTTATGCCACTTGCAGTATGGCTTTCCGTTCAACTCCCGAGCCGTGGGGATCTTGTGGCCTTCGGGTACCTTTAGCCGCTTCTCCTTGAGTAAGAGGTCGAAAATCTGCTCAGCTTTGGTCACGTCGAAGTCAAACCCTTTTGGAGGACCTTGTGGCTTAACCCATTTACGGGACACGGGGCTTGCCCCCGAGTCCATTCAGCCACTGCTACCTCTTGATCTCCCGCAGACACCTTCATCTTCATCCGCCTCAACCAGGACCACCGCACGCTTGAATTTATCCCGGTAAACATCCGGGTGGCGCTGTTCATATGTCGATGGCCTTCGCACCATGTGCGCCAGTGAAGGGTAGTCTCGCTTGGGAGGCCACGTCCTTGATCGATGATGAGAGACCCACCACCGCCAACTCGATCGCTTCTTTTTCACTTACATGAACCGAATAGCATCGGTTCCTAACGGTCCCGAAGCGCCGGACGTATTCTCGCCATCGTTTCCCCGCGCTTCGTCGTACTTGTGCTAGATCGGCAATGCCAGCCTCGGAAGCTTCGAGTGATACCGCACGTGGAATTGTTCTTCGAACCGGCTTCCAAGTCCGGATTGAATTTGGTGGCAGCGATGTGTACCACCCGAAAGCCGATCCCGTGAGGGACCATGCGAAGAACCTCACACGCAGCTCGTCTGACGCTGAGATCGTGCCCAGCTGTGCCAAATATCGGCTCACATGCTCGATGGAGCTGGAACCATCTGATCCATTAAACTTGGTGAAATCAGGGAGCCGATATTTGGGTGGTAGTGGGATCAATTCGTACTCATTGGGGTACGGCTTGGAATATCCGATTGTCCTCCTTTTCGGCATCATGCCGAACTGGTCCTGCAGGCGTCGAACTCTGAAGATTCGCCGGGGTGGCATACTTAGCCAGCCATGCTTGCTTTTCCAGCCTCGAGCCAACCGCAGGAGCTGAGCTTCGGAGGTTTGTCGGAGTGGCATACTTAGCTAGCCACGTCTGCTTCTCAAGATCCGTTCCCGACGTTCCTCCCGCTCGTTCCGAAGTCCCTGCTGTTGCGGCCTGGTTCGAAAGTGCCCGAGTCTATCGCAGTCCGGGCACGTATGCGCACGTGTATCCGTGGGGGATCTCCTTGGGCGCCTCATGTAAGAATTGGTAGTCACTAGGGTCACCACCAATCTTATAGACGACGTATGCTGATGAACTCGGCACTTCTGGTGCTGCCAACGCGAACGGCAGCGGTGGGCGGGACTGGAGTGGCATCTCCTTGGTAAGTCCCCAGAGCTGGTCCCGACGGAGAATACTGATGGCTCATGATTTCCTGGATCACGCGCAGAGCGACACGCTCCAAAGTGTTCACCAGAGCTCTCGTAATGGCGGTGCGGCGAATGAGCCACCATGAAGTTGATCTCTCGACGCAGCCGACCTCGGTGCGTTCTTCCGACGGGGTGGACAGGTCCACTCCGTCGAGCGCGCTCGGGCGAGAACCCTTTCCACCCGATGCCATGTGAGCGGGTTCCGTGAAAAGAGCCGATGAGGTCGGCTTCGAGGACCGGCTTTGATCTCGTCATGCTTCTTCTTGAGCTCCTCGGCCGATCCTCGTACTTGACCGGAGTGCCTTCCGCCATCTCAGATGTAGATGGCGATGCGGTTGATGTCGAAGATAGTCCCACCGGGCGTGCCGCGAATGTGTTGCGGTCGAAACCCACCGGCGGGCAGCGACGGGCAACACCGTAGAGCCGGGAATCTCCCGAGACCGCGGCCGGCCCCGGTCCCTCCGAGCGACGGCCCGCAAAGCCTTCGGCACGCAGTCCGATGCCGATGCAGAGGGCGTGCCACCTGACCTATACCTGGTCGGGAATGTGTTGGATGATGCCTCGCTTAGTTTCCTCGCATGGCATACACGTAAACATTAAATACGAGCCTCGATCGGCTCTCGAGTTGTCCCGTGAATCGGCTCAAAGAGCCGATCCACCCATGATGCGTACGAGGTGTACGATCAGTATGGTGGTCCTGCTTGATCAAGATAAAGCTAAAGCGACCTACTACGATTTGGGGTTTTCACCGCATAATCGGAACATCCTACTCGTGATCGAGCCTCGGCGGCCACGCACGGTGATCGTAAACCGACCCTAGACAAGGCCTAAAACCAACACGAAGTTGATCCTCGAACATCCTGTCTAGGGCTAGCAAACTACACCCTACGCGCCACTTGATCCTTCGACCCGTTTGTAAGGCCTAACAATGCAGATATTAAACTAATCCTTGAAGAACAAGGAGCAATCATAACAGATCGGATCTACTAAACAAAGATCAAGCGGGGTGCCGCCCTTACACCCAAGATAGGTGTAAGGGCAGCTAGATGCCTAAGGGTTGCACAACGATAGCATATGATACGAAGCACAATGCTGACCCTAAAACATCTATGATAACTACGTTGCTCGCCATCAAAAAGGCTTCAGTACGAGCAACGCATGAAGGACGAATAACGTGAGCCGCCTAGATCGCAAGATGCGATCTAGGCAGCATGGTGCTTACCCGGAAGAAACCCTCGAGACGGGGGAGTTGGCGATGCGCCGAGATTGGTTTGTGGTGAACGTTGGTTGTTGTTTATTTCATAAACCCTAGATACATATTTATAGTCCGGGGGACTTTCTAATTCAGGCGTGCACCTAACCGTGCACGGGTTAAACTCTAACTTCTAAACGACACGTCTCCTACTATGTTACAGATACACGGGCAAACTAGCCCAAACTTGGTATAGAAGGCCGATTCATGTATTTCTTCTATGTATATTCTTCAAGCCCATCTCCAATCGCGGCCCACCTCTGATCCGGTCAAATTCTGGTGATAACAGATCTTGCCATTTTTTGATTGTTAAAGTATTTTGAAATAACCTAAAACCCTAAACCCTAACTTTCTCCAAACCAAATAAGATAAAATAAGAAGAAACAAAAAGAAAATAAAAATACATATGTGGGCATATAGCCCTAATATGCCAACCTTGACTAGTACTCTTTTTACCTTTCTAAATGATGGGGAACCTTTGCTAAACCCCACTAAACCCTAAACCTCACCCCTCTTTTCACCATCTAAGCTAAAACAAAATAAAAATAAATAAAATAAGAAAAGGGCCTATGTGCCCATGGCTATTTTGGTAAAACTTTTACCTAGACCTTGCTACCTTGTGTAGATGTTTTGAAAACATTAAATCAACCCTACCTAGTGCTCAACAAATCAAATCCAAGGTGAAAACAAAATAAAGTAAAGGGAAAATAAAAATGCCATAGAGGCATATGAGAGTAAAGAGCCAATTTGTGAAATTAAGAATCTTGACTCTAAGACTTGTTGTTAATGGTTGGATCACTCCTATATACCATTTCAACAATCAACAACATCAATTGGGTCAAGAGAAATCAAATCAAATCAAAGAAAAATCAAAAACCATGTGGCATGTGATAATGGTCACTTGTGCCATTTTTAACAACATACCCACTTTGAGCCCTCTTATTAAGAGTTTCTTAAACCAAACCCTCACAACTCTTTGCACCTCATCCAAGACCTCATCAAGAGGAGCAACTTTGGTGTTGACCACTTTGACCAGATCTTTGACCATTGCTCAAAATAGTCAAGCCAAGATGCTAGGTTGAAACAGATTCTAGATTCCTCAAATTTTAGGATTTTCACAAATCCTTTCCAAAACTCAAACCAATGCCACAACTTGCTGCACAACATCATTTAGAACCCATCCATCACAAAAATGGGTCAAAAGTCCTCACACATGAGACCATAGCAAATAATCAAATTAATGCCATAGAGTACAAACACTATTCCAACCACTATTGCCTACCTCACCCTCTCTCTCTCTTTGAGCTCATCTATAGTGTCTTGTACTCCTAACAACTCCCTCTTGACCTCACCTAGTGTGCATGGTCACCTCACATCACCACCATGCCCAAAACTATGTCATGTGTCACATACACTTTGACAAATAATATATGTGCACACCCTAGACCCCTCTCACCTTGCCCACCATGTCTACTAGACTCACCTCACCCCCCTTAAGCTTGTAGCACCTTTGTACACAAGAAAAATATGCACAAAGCATCAATGCCATGCCATGCCACTCCAAATGACATCACCATGCCAACCCTTGTCCTTCTCCCTCTCTGGTCACCCTCCCCTTGTCAAGTTGACTCATCACACTCCCATGAGCACCACTCTGCAGGAATTGACCCAAGAATAGCCTTGCAAGGACCCTTGCCAACCCATGCCATTCACATGATCACCACCATGCACCCACTTGCCCTGGCCTTTTTCCCTCTCTCTCACCTTGTCACACACCTCACCCTGGACCCTAGACACCTGCCAGACATGGTCCTTGGTGGAGGAGAGCAAGGAATCGACCACCACACTCATGCCATGCCACTTGATCACCCACCCGTGGCCACCCTTGTCTCCCTGCGTGCACACTGCAACCCAACTGCTCCCACTGCGCCACCACACTCCTCTCACCTCAGAACACCTCCTAGACATCATCGTTGACCTACCCACGCACCAGGACGACGCCATGACATGAGGATGCCCACGTCGGCCTCGTCCTTGCGCGCCCTGTACACAACGCCAGCGACTCCACCACTGTGCACGCGTCCTCCTCTACCCCCTACCTCCCTGCTGACGCCATGGCACGGACTCGCAGAACCCCGCACATGACGCGCCCGACGACATGGCCACCATGTCGGCCATGTCGCGCCCCTTCTCTCTGGAGCCTATATAAACCCCCCTCCTCGCTTGGGACAGCACCACACCATCTCACCGCCTCCCTCTCTTCCCCCTAGCGCCTCCCTCTCGCCCTCCTCGCAGCAGCCACACCCAAAAGACGCCATTTTTCTTGCCACCATAGCCCCCGAGCCCTACACCAAAGTTGTAGCCCTTGGAAAGCCCTTTCCAACGCACCTAACCCCGCCTCAATCCAAGCTCCGAGGTGAGAGTTATGCCCCCCGCAAGCTAGCTGCGTCGGGAGGAAGACGACGGCCCAGCGCCGTCGGATCCTGATCCGACGCGCCGCGTGCTCCGCCTGCACCCGACGTGCATGCGCCATGCATGCGTGGCCCAGGCCGCAGCTGGGCCGGCCCAATCTCTTCCCGCCCCCGTTTAAAATTCGAATTTTCTTATTTCTTATTCTGTGATTTGCTTACTGATGCATTGCTAGAAATTATATGTTTTCAAATATACAAATCCAAATTTAGTGATTCAAAATGTTCTAGAAATCTTATGAAATGCTCCAACTAGTCCCACTGGTTTCACTCAAAAAGTCGTTATAGATCCTCTACAATAAAAATGACAAATCAGTAACTTTTCAAACTTCAAATAAATATCAAAAATCAACCATAAACTATTTTGAGGTGATTCCACCTCTCATAAATCAAATTTTATGTTGTCCAATTTATTATGTAAGAAAATACCATAGTTGCTTCATATGATCATGGGCTAGAGCAAAGTATTGGCTATATAGTCAAATTCTAGCCCATTTAAACTATTCCAAAATTAGGGTTTCAAATCTATGAGGTGTAGCACCTCATTTAAATCATATTCCCAAGTGGTATGAAGTAATGTGATGACCCTTATTGCTTGGTCTCATATGTGCTCACTTGAGGATATTAAATCAAATAGGATTTAAATTGCATGAGGTATGGAACCTCATTTAAATCATGTTTCTCAAATAATAAGTGTGAAGTGTTGACCTTGGTCAACATGGATCATACCTTGTTATTTGAGGAGATTAAATCTTAACAAGATTCAATGAGAGGAAATTATTTCCCCAAAGAACCAAAGAGAAAACCCTAAGTCACTAAGAGGAGTTGTTTTCTAAACACTAAAGAAGAAACCCTAGTCAACTGTTGAGTAAGGTAGATGATGATGCTAGATCATCTTGAGTGAGCCATTAAGGTTAGTTAGGTTCTTTAAGTATTGATTTGGTGTTTGTATCCTCGTATTCGTTTATAGACGCTAGTACTGGAGACTATCAAGAGGAGGAGGATTTCTACCAAGAAGAAGAAGGGAACCTTGATCACTACCCCAACCAAGGCAAGCTATTACCAATGGAAGCTATTTTGTTGCAAGCTAAATATTCTTGCAAAGTGCAAAGCTCTACAAGAGCAAGGCACCATTACATATTACTTTATGCGTAATGATCCTATCCCAAGTTTTTACCTTACAAGTTTTTGATTATCAAAGTTTACTTTTTGGTTCATGATTCACTTGGTCTAGATATAGAGTAGAACAAGAGCATCAAACTTAGCCTAGAAAGCTATAAGCTAGTTAGCCCCCTCATGACTAGCTGCTAATGCTAACAAATAAAATTGACTACTCTAGATGGGAACTTGTGAAATGAAATGACTTTGAAAACCTTGGAATGATGAGTCATTCTATTGAAAGATTTTGAAGGTGAATATGACTTGTGAATGACATGGTGAACTTTACAAAAACTGATGGTTGGGTTCGGATGCGATACCATTCCAATTTTACAAGTACCCCCACAATACCTGATTATGGGTAAGGGCTGAACTAGAAGTTATGTATCTTAGTATGGGTTCCCTCTAAACAAGCGTCATCGGGGTTATGCCGAAAGCTGCCTCTACAACAAAAGAAATGATGAGAAATGACGTGAAATGAGGTGACTGTCCGGCCCAAGCCCTCGTGCGCTTCCTGGGCCGATCGTCCGTCTTCACCGGGAGGCCAAGCTCATGGGGAGAGGTGCCTATACTAGGATATGTAAGTGAAAGGTTATGGTTGGTAGTCCGCACACGGAGTGTGATAAATCAGGGCCGCTTAACCCCGACGGATTATTGCAAATGTTGTGGCACAAGTGTACGACCTCTCGCAGAGTGTAGAACTATTCGAATAGCCGCGTCCACGGTTATGGACGGTTGGAAAGGCCATACTGTTCCGTCATCAGATCATTTTCAAAAATGTGACATGTGACTTGTGACTTGAACTTGAAAGGTTAATGGTGAATTTGACTTGAATCACAACCAAGTTGTGGGAATGACACTAATGTTCCCACTTGAGTTAGTTAGCAAATGAAGAGGTTTTACTAAAATGTTTGTGAACTAAAATTGGCTTTATGCAAATAAACTTAGAGCTTAGCGCCCCTTTACTATAGTTGATAGTGCTTACATTAGAATGAGTTTGCGAGTACTTTAAAGTACTCACGGCTTTGTCCCTGGCTATTCAAATGGCCAGACTATGAAGGAGAACAGAAGACAAGGAAGATGGACAAGCGAGACGTCTACGATAACTAGGACCACTCCCGACGTCAACAGCTTGCCCGTGGAATAGATGGACCACGACCGCTACTACTTCGCTTCCGCTATGTGTTTTGTAATAGGATCTCTAGATCCACTATGTTGTATTAAGACTGGATCATGTGATCATTTGTTGTAAGACGATTATGTGTTGTAATGAATGATGTGTTGTGATATCAATCTATTATGTCTCGCAAAAACAATATTCCTGGGATTGCGATGAATGGCATAATAGGCATCTGGACTTACAAATCCGGGTGTTGACAGAGGCGCGGCGGTCGGGCACGGGGCCGGCATGGGGCGGGGTGAGCTCGGCCGGGAGCGGCGAGGGGCGCGGGGCCAGGCGCGGCGAGGGGTGCGGGGCAGGGCGCGGGGCCGGGCACGGCGCAAGGCGCGGTGCGGGGGCACGGCGTGCTGCTGGCGGGGAGAGCCCGGGAGGAAGAAGAAGACAGGAAAAAAAAGAAAATTAGGAGAAAAAGGAAAAAAAGTCTGACAGTTGGGTCTTTAATGGCATATTTAAGTTGTTTTACAGTTGAATGTACTAGGACGTCGCTTAGAGGGGGGGTGAATAGGCGGTGTATAAGAACTTCTACTTGAGAGCTAAACTAGGCGGAATAAAACTACACATGTTTACTAGTTTAGCTCAAAGCCTATCAACTAGGGGATTGCCTAAGAGCACCAACAACCTATGCTAGCATGATGAGCAACAAGGTGATAACAAGATAGGTATAGCATCAAGCATGATAGATATCACAATGTAAAGCACATAGGTAAAGGAGCTTGGGTTGAGAAGTAACCGGTGCACGAGGAGATCAAGATGTATCCCGAAGGTCACACCCAAGGGTGCTACGTCTCCGTTGGAGCGGTGTGGAGGCACGAGGCACTCCAATGAGCCACTAGGGGCACCGTATTCTCCTCGAGCCTTTCCTCCAAGGGGGAAAGCCTCGATCCACTAAGGGACCCTTGAGGGTGGTCACCGAACCCGTAAAAGCTTGGGCAAACTCCCAAGTATCAAGCTTGAGGCAACTCCACAACACGGAGGCTCTCAAATACAAGGCCACAAGAGGCTACAACACGCCACACCGGCAACAAAGCCACCAATACACCAAAGCGCCACAACCGGCTCCAAAACCAAAAAGGCTACCACACTCCACAAAGGCAACAACGCCACAAAGGCTACAACGCCACAAAGACGTCAAGGCCACAAAGGCTACAACACCACAAAGGCAACAAGACTCCCTCTACGAGACCGAAACCCCGGAGAGAACCCAAACCGATGCACCTAATGCAATGGCTAAGAACACCACTAAGATGCCCAAGTCTTCTCTCCCAAATTCCAACAAAGCTACAAAAGTTATTGGGGGAATAAGGGAGGAAGAACAAAATAGAGGAGGAACACCAAATTACTCCAAGATCTAGATCTAGCAAGATCCCCTCACTTGAAGAGTGATTCAATTGGTGAAACTCTAGATCTAGATCTCCTCTCTCCTTTCCCCCAAAAATATGCAAGAAATAGTGGGGAATCAAGAGGAGGAAGAAACTCTTCAAGGCCAACAATGGAGGAGAGAGAATGGAGAGGAAGAAGTGTTTGGGTCGGAGGTGGAAGAGAGGTATAAATAGGGGCCCAGAAATATAGCTGTTGGTGCTAGGAAAACGGTCAGATTCGTGCAAACCGGTACTACTGCTTGTCAAAACGGGACTACCGTTTGCGTCAAAACTGTGCAGAAATAAGATAGAAAATCGGCCCAAACCCAGGTACTACCGCTCCGCTTATGTTCAGATCTGAGAAAAAATGCAAGAGAGAGAAGCAGAGCAGCAGCAGGGTGGGGCAGTGTGGTGCGGCGGCATGCGGTAGGGGTCCTCCTCCCTCGCGCCCGCGCGCCCTCTAACCTCTGATTCGCTGAAGTATTTTCTTAACTGGGCCTCTATTCGCGGCCCAACTCGTTCCCGCTGGTAAGTTCTGCGCGCGCATGGTTGCAGGCCTGGTTCCTTCGTTCTGGGTCCTGTTTTGCGCGTTCGGGCTTCTGGTGCCAACATTGGAGGTCGCTCGGTATATAAATCGGTCGGAATTCATCTCAGTTTCCGAGGTGGGACTATTCTTCCGGGATTTGTTCGGTAACAGCTGCCCCGATTCAGGAATCGTTGATTGGGCCTCTAGAGAATCTAAGCCCATGAAAAAATAACGCGTAAACGTTGGCTATTCTCTCGCTCGCTCTACTTTTTCGAAAAATACAAAGGCATGCATGCTCACGTCTCGCTAGACTGAAATAAAGTGCTGCCGCAGCATGCATGCACTCCATCATGTGCAACGCATCAGCTAGCTATTCTTTTTTTAAGGTAAGCCAGCTACGATTTAGAAACTAGATGATACCCCGCGCGATTGCTGCGGAAATTCAGGGCATCATATTTTGTTGTGGCTAAATTTAAATTAGAATATTGAGCTACAATTATGAATTACTTGGTTCAAAGAAAAAACATTTAGTATATAGGTGCATTAAGTGAACGCATTGGATTCATCATCAAACTTTCCATGCTATTTAGAATATAGTACTATAAAAAAAATAACAGGAAGGGGATATATTGGAAATGACACACGTTGAGCATGCCAAATTAATAGCATTTAAACTTGCAGCGAGAAACTATGTAATTAACACATTATATGCATATTTCTCAGAGCAAGATGAATTATTTCTTCCTTTCAACTGAAACACTTCCTCAGAACAAATTATCTAGGTGGATTATTTCTCCCCTTCAAGTAAAGCACTCTAAGTAATGAAATGAAAACAAAATGTAATAACACCAAGGACTTCAATTACCTGGACGCTGGACTAATGAGCAATGACAGAATCTATGGTGAAGCAGAACCTAGATTAAGCTAATCTTATTTAGAATGAATCGATGTTTGATGGTACCAAATGGGAATGAAATGCCAATAGATCTGATCATTTCTATCGGAATCCAATCAGGACAATTCCAACATTGTAACAATAAATATGTAGAACTCATCTAGCAGAATAGCATCTCAATATGAAATGTTTTGTTGTACTGTCGTCTATGTTTAGAAATTTGGGCTACCTGCAAGCAACATAAATAGCTTTAAAATTGTGATGCATTTTGCACATATCATGGTCCAAAAAGAGAAAGATAAATGTCAAAAAGAAGAACACAACAGGATATGCAAGGAACATAAAAGGCTTGGTATGTGGATGGAGCGGGAAGTCACCTGGTAGATTAATGACATGTGAGCGTGTGGAAATGTTCAATTTGATATATATGCTCGAGCAGCCCGATGGCCATGCTGCAGTGTTGAAGCAGGTATTTGTTTTTGTTTTTGTGAAAACGCTATTGTCAAACGGCACAACTTAATTGGAGAAAAAAAAGAAATGATCTGGTGAAAAAATTACTTGTTGAGTTCGTCGAACTCCCTGTGTGTGACTGTAGAAAGCGACAACATTCATTAGGATGGGAGAAAATAGGAGACATACAGTGGTAGTAGTATTCATCCAGTCATCCACACTCCATATGAAAAAGATTTGAATCCAACTGGAAGAAGCTATTGGAAGAAACAATGGCGCTAAAAGAGCACGCATCATGCGATGGCCACAAATCGCCCCGGGCGCGGGGATCATCGAGTTTGTCATACTGGACGGCTGCCAAATGCATTGGTCTTATATAAAGAAACCAACGATTGGGCTTATGGAGGAGAATTTAAGCTCATGCCTGTTTAGATGGCGTTGCTGGTCCATCTTCAGGTTACTGGAGATGAAGCAGCAGAGGCTGCACCTTTGCGGAGAGTTAAACGAACATTTGTGGCAGGGAAGGCAGAAGATTGGGTTGGCTATTATTCAGCGTCATGTGAACATGTGAAGCTGCTGAAGTTAATTCTGATTGCGCCGTATCAGCTAGCTTGCGCGAATGTGGGGTGTTGATGCTTGTGGAGATGGAATTTTTAGCGGCACTGGGACTGCAAGGTGTAGCGATTGTATTCAATGCCAGAATTAAAATGGGAAATACGTAGTGGGAATAAGAGGAGCCGTGGTGTGATTGCTCTGAGGAGGAAGACACACGTCTATAGCAGCAAAAAAATAGGAATAAATGTGTTGCTTTTTTTTTCCGGAGCTTCATGTATGGCACCAAAGTAAAACCAAATATGTATTAAAAAGTGACGTGGAGACCTGATGATGTGGCAGTTGGTGAGGTGGATAGCTTGCATGTTGAGAGAATTCAACTTAGTGGGTTGCTCCAATTTAGATATTATAGATAACACTATCTATCTCGAACGAAACTAGTGCAGCGCGTGTGTTGCTTTATGTAGTGGCAGCGTGTATGTTGCGTGGTAGGAAAATAATAGTACGATACGATCTGTTTGAACACACTAGACGGAGGGGAACAACAAACTATACAGAGTGGAACAACACACTATACGGAGGGGAACAACGAACTATACAGAGCGGAACAACACACTAGACGGAGGGGAACAATAAACTATACATAGTGGAACAACACACTATACGGAGGGGAACAACGAACTATACAGAGCGGAACAACACACTAGACGGAGGGGAACAATGACCCAAACTGAGGGGAACAAACGACCTACACGGAGAGGAACAACGGCCTAGTGAGAGAGGAACAACGACCTACATGTAGGGGAACAACGACCTACACGGAGAGGAACAACGGCCTAGATGGAGGGGAACAACGACCTACATGGAGGCGAACAGTGAACCAGACTGAGGGGAACAACGACCTACACGGAGGGGAACAACGGCCTAGGCGGTGGGGAACAACGATCTACATGCAGGGGAACAGTGACCCAGACTTAGGGGAACAATGACCTACACGGAGAGGAACAACGGCCTAGACGAAGGGGAACAATAGCCTGAACGGAGGGGAACAACACCTGAACGGAGAGGAACAATAGTCTGGACGGAGGAGAACAACATCATAAACGAAGGGGAACAACGACCTACACGGAGGAAAACAACAACATGAACGAAGGGGAACAACGACCTACATGGAGGGGAACAGTGATCCAGACTGAGGGGAACAGTGACCTACATGGATAGGAACAACAGCCTAGGCAGAGGGGAACAATGACCTACATGGAGGGGAACAACGGCCCAGACTAAGGGGAACAACGACCTACACGGAGAGGAAGAACGGCCTAGACGGAGGGGAACAATGACCTACACGGAGGGGAACAGTGACCCAGACTGAGGGGAACAATAACCTACACGGGAAGGAACAACGTACTAGGCGGAGGGGAACAACGACCTACATGGAGGGGAACAATGACCTAGACTCAGAAGAACAATGACCTACACAGAGGGGAACAACGGCCCAGACTGAGGGGAACAACAACCTACATGGAGAGGAACAACGACCTACACGGAGAGGAACAACGGCCTAGACTGAGGAGAACAACTACCTACACGGAGAGGAAAAAAAATGAAAACATGAAAAGAAAAAAGTAATAAAATAATGTAGGAAATAACAAAATAAAATAACAAGAAGCCGTACATGTAGAAAAGAATGTATAATAAGAAAGAAGAAAAATATAAATATTTAATATAAGAAAGAAGAAAAGAAATAATGGTAAGTAGAATGGAAAGATAACAATGTCGGTGAGCACTATTGATTAGTAACATCACGCTAGCGCAGCGGCAGCGGCCACCGGGTCAACATTTTGACGCCCCTTCGCCCCGGGATCGAATCCCAGTTCTGGCTTGTTTTTTACTACGTACGCTCTGCAGATGGGCCGGCCCAAAACCAAACGTCTTTCAGCGAAACAGTGCTCGGTAGCGCGCGCGCGCTAGCGAGCAATTTCCTGCGGTAGCAGCGCGGGCTGCAGGCGCGCGCATAGCAGCAGCAGGCGCACCGAGCGCCAGCAGCATGCGGTCAACGCGGCCTCTCCCCTCGATGGATGCGAGCGAGCGGGAGGCGAGCATGCGGCGCGGGGAGCAACGAGCGGGCGGCAGCAGCGCGCGGTGCGGCCAAGCACGGGCGGAGGCGAGCTGGGCCAAGGCGGCCCAGAGAAGAGGAGGCAGCTGCGGCGTGGCGGGCCGGTGGCTGGCCGCGGCCCAAGAGCGGGGCGGCCTGGTGCTGGGCTGTGAGCTGGAGAGAGGAAGGCTGGGAAAAAAAACTGGGCGGGCAGGCCGGTACTACCGGGCCCGGTACCGGCCTGGTACCGCTTCGGGTCCAGTACCTCGCAGAGAGGCTTACGGTACTGGGCCGGTACTGCGCGCGATAGTACCGCGGTCCACATGTGCTGTTTTTGTTTTCCAAATAATATGCAACACGGAAAACGCAATAACTCGAGCTAGACAACTTCGATTAAGATGAAACCAATTTTACTAGAAAGAGGACGACAAGAGCTATCTTCTCACATGGTAAAATAATGTAAAAGAGTGGATGGTGATTTTCTCATGGTCATGGAGGTGTAACCTCTCAATATGGTATATCGGAAAAATCATCACCCTCGCACATGCAACATGCGATGCATCCGGAATCCGTTTCGAGCTAGAGCTTGTCATGAGAATGAACACAAGCTCTAACCCATCTCATGTATAAGAACCAAGAACAACCAAGAAACACGATGCAAGCATTCAAGGTTTGAGCTCTCTCCGATGATGCGACCTACTATCCTATCGAGCACAAACCTTATCCTTGTGCGTTCCTCTCGAGTCGGCAAGCTCCGTCTTCATCCTTGTACATGCCACCTTCTTCTCCCAACATACATGTCACCATCTTCATCCATCTTGTACGCACGCCACCGTCTTCATCCATCTTCTACGCCGTCTTCATCTCTCTTCATCTTCTACACCATCTTCATCTCTCTTCGACACCGTCTTCATTGTACTCGATCTTCTCCATCTTGCAACCTTGAAACTGACACATGGATATGGACACGACCTAAGATATATTCTCAATACAACCGTTAGTCCATAGGGATTGTCATCAATTACCAAAACCACACATGGGGGGCTCCATGTTCTTTCAACAGTTTTCTTTTACGGGGACTGTTCTGCGCCATTAATTTTTCAACCCGTAAACACGAGTTCAGTGAAATGAACTCCGCATTTTTAGTTCGCGTATTTACGGACTCTGCTAGAGATGCTCTTAGACTACGAATGCAACCGTCCTAGATGTACATATATTCCCTGCAAAATTTCTCGAAACACCTGCATGTATAAAATCACATGATAATTACATCAGGAAATAGAGGATAGGCATTCTAACTAAAGGTATGTTGAATCCATGAACTAGCAAAAATAGAGGATATAAGTATTCTCTTAAATGAAAAGTAGCTGACAGGAAACTGGAAGCCAATACTTGTAGAAACAGCAAAAACTGACAGCTAAAGATTTGGCTGGAGGGTTTCGCTGCTCCTTATTGATGTCAATTTAATTATCACTTTATTATCATCGTACTCCCTCTATTTCCTTAAGAGGTTTTGGAAAACTAAATTAGTTTGCCAAAATCTCTTAGAGCATCCCCAGCCGTGTCCCCGACGAGGCCTCCAGGACGCCTTTTTTCATCCGGATGGACGAAAATGGCCCAGTCGCGTCCCCGGTTCCTCGTTTTCATCCGGATTAGGCATTTCATCCGTCCGGAGAGCCCAGGCCATCCCCGCCCCCGGGGAGCGCTCGGGGACTCCAAACGAGAGAAAAGCGGGGACGGGCCCGCTCTGTCGGTGAGAGAACAGACGAACCCCACCACTTTGTCGATGCAAATCCCTCCTCCCCTCCCTTTGCTCTCTCGCCGCCGGCACCACCCCTCGGCAATCCGCCGGCGGGTTGCCCCAACTCCGCCGTTCCTCCACCTAGCAGCCTATATTCCGCCGTTCCTCCACCCTCTGCCTATTTTTCGCCGCCGGGCAGCTCCCTTGCGTCGCTCATCGTCGACACGCCCGGCAGGTGTTCGTCCAACTGCCTGGCCGGACATGGACTCTGACGAGGAGGAGGAGGAGCAGATGTTCGCCGAGCTTCTTGAAGAAGAAACGGCGGCCGCCGCCCAAGACGAGGAGCACATACTCACCCTCGCTTGCCTATCTGGTTTGTACGCCGAGTCTATCATTGGTCGCCGTGGTGGGTGATGTCTACGGGTGCTTCTATTCTTGTAGACAGTGTTGGGCCTCCAAGAGCAGAGGTTTGTAGAACAGCAGCAAGTTTCCCTTAAGTGGATCACCCAAGGTTTATCGAACTCATGGAGGAAGAGGTCAAAGATATCCCTCTCAAGCAACCCCCGCAATCACGATACAAGAAGTCTCTTGTGAAACCCCAACACACCTAATACACTTGTCAGATGTATAGGTGCACTAGTTCGGCGAAGAGATAGTGAAATACAAGTAGTATGGATGTATATGAGTGGTAATAGCAATCTGAATAAAATATGGCAGCGAGTAAACATGCAACAGAACAGTAAGTAAACGGAGTTTCAATGCTTAGAAACAAGGCCTAGGGATCATACTTTCACTAGTGGACACTCTCAACATTGCAATCATAATTGGATATAAATATAAGCACTTCACTATGCTATTCTGAATTACTCTCTGGCAAGATAACGAACACTAATTCATCATGTAGGCAAACCTTAAAGATGTATTCCCAAGTACTAATAAACACCCCACGCTGTCACTGTGAGCATTCATAGGAGGTACTAACACACCACAATTTCATAGAGACATCCAACTCAAATCATAACTCAGTGAATAAGTATTCTGTGAAATATAGCCTAAGAGACCCACACGGTGCACACACCGTCACCTTTACACACGTGGGACAAGGAGTCTCCGGGAGATCACATAAGTAAAATCCACTTGAATAGCATAACGACATCTAGATTACAAACTCATCATATGGATCTCAATCATGTAAGGCAGCTCATGAGATCATTGTATTGAAGTACATGGGAGAGAGATTAACCACATAGCTACCGCAGACAACCCTTAGCCTCGGG
>NC_061514.1:132586810-132636508 GCF_022539505.1 Lolium rigidum
TGCTATATTTCTTTTAGGTTTATTATTATTTCCTTGCTTTAATTCTTGTGAATATGTATGCATGTGAACCCTCTAACTCTTTCCATTGCGTTATATACTAATATGCCTTGTGTCCATAGAGATGACGTACTACGTCGTGTTCGAGGGGAGGGTTCCAGGAGTGTACGAGGAGTGGGAGGAGTGCAAGAAACGAGGTGCACAAGTTCAGCGGCAAGCTGCTACAAAGGGTACCCGACTAGACACGAGGCGGTTGCCAAGTGGAGGGCGCACCAAGCTAACAAGAGCAAGATGAAGACCTTCCTTGTGCTCTCGCTCTTGCTCACCATCGTCGCGGCGGTACTCTATTTCATCCTAGTGTAGGCGGCGACCGGTGTCACTTCGTTTGTATCTAGAGATGATGAGAACTTTCTTAATTTGCATGGATTATGAGTTGTATGGAGCTATATGTATAACTCGATCGGGCTCTAAGTAATGTGATGATGATGTGATGATTATATATGTCCATATTATATCTGTCTATATTATATCAGTATATAACCTGTATACGGTGTATAAAACCGAGTATAAAACCTGTATAATACACCAGGGAGCACAAAATCGAGTATACCCGTACATAGTTCGCGTGGCGCACCAAAAAATAATTCAGTGGCGCACTCTGTTTCGTGGCGCAGCCTACACCACATGCGCCACGGAACTACTTATTTCCGTGGCGCACTCTGGCCCGGTGCGCCACGAAACCTTATTTCGTGGCGCACGACCAGGTGCGCCACAGAAAGCTTATTTTTGTGGCGACGTTTCTGTGGCGCACCACCCGTGCGCCACAGAATCACATTTTCGTGCGCCACTGATGAGGCTTTTCCTACTAGTGTTCATCCCACCATGCCACAAAGATGCAAAGTACTCGAACTAAAGACAACAAAGCATCAACACCCACAAAACAATTGTGTTCTACTCGTGCAACCATCTATGCATAGACACGGCTCTGATACCACTGTAGGGATTCGTAGCATAGAAAACAAAAATTTCCTACCGCGAGAACGCAATCCAAGCCAAGATGCAATCTAGAAGATGGGAGCAACGAGGGGATGAACGAGACTAACCCTTGAAGATTTCCAAAGCCTACGAGAGGAGGCTCTCGTTGCTACGGTAGACGATCACTTGCCGCTTTCAAAAGCGCGTAGAAGATCTTGACGGTGCCACAATCGGGCAGCACCTCCGTACTCGGTCACACATATGGTGTTGATGACGACGTCCTTCTCCCCGTTCCAGTGGGCAGCGGATGTAGTAGATCCTCCTCGGAATCCCGGCAGCACGACGGCGTGGTGGCGGTGGTGGTGGAGAACTCCGGCAAGGCTTCGCCTAAGCGTATGCGGGAGAAGTGGTGGAGGAGGAGAGGCTAGGGTTTGGGGAGAGGGGGTGGCTAGGGCGCCGGCCATGGGCAGCCCTAGGTGGTGCGGCCAAGAGTGGGCAGCCCCTCCCTCTCCTCCTCATTATATAGGTGGAAATCCCCAAGTGTTGGTATCCAAGTCTTCGAATAAGACCCGAAACCAAAAACCTTCCATAGGGACAAAACCTACCCAAGGGGGGAATCCCACTGAAGGTGGGACTCCCACCCCTTCCTTGGGGGGTTGGCCGGCCACCCTTGGGGAGTCCACCTTGGACTCCTCCCCTTTAGGGTTGGTTGGCCATGCAAGGTGGAGTCCCTCCGGGACTCCACTTTCCATGGTGATTTCTTCCGGACTTTTCTAGAACCTTCTAGAACCTGCCATAAATGCACCGGATCATTTCCAAACTTGGAATATGACTTCCTATATATGAATCTTATTCTCCGGACCATTCCGGACCTCCTCGTGATGTCCTGGATCCCATCCGAGACTCCGAACAAAACTTCGAACTCCATTCCTTATTCCATATCTACTTAAACGACATCAAACCTTAAGTGTGTCACCCTACGGTTCGTGAACTATGTAGACATGGTTGAGACCTCTCTCCGACCAATAACCAATAGCGGGATCTGGAGATCCATAATGGCTCCCACATATTCAACGATGACTTAGTGATCGAATGAACCATTTACATATGATACTGATTCCCTTTGTCACGTGATATTTTACTTGTCCGAGGTTTAATCATCGGTATCTCTATACCTCGTTCAACCTCGTCTCCTGACAAGTACTCTTTACTCGTACCGTGGTATGTGGTCTCTTATGAACCATTCATATGCTTGCAAGCTATTTAGACGACATTCCACCGAGAGGGCCCAGAGTATATCTATCCGTCATCGGGATGGACAAATCCCATTGTTGATCCATATGCCTCAACTCATACTTTCCGGATACTTAATCCCACCTTTATAACCACCCATTTACGCAGTGGCGTTTGATGTAATCAAAGTACCTTTCCGGTATAAGTGATTTACATGATCTCATGGTCGAAAGGACTAGGTAACTATGTATCGAAAAGCTTATAGCAAATAACTTAATGACGTGATCTTATGCTACGCTTAATTGGGTGTGTCCATTACATCATTCACATAATGACATAACCTTGTTATTAATAACATCCAATGTTCATGATCATGAAGCTATGATCATCTATTAATCAACAAGCTAGTTATACAAGAGGCTTACTAGGGACACCTTGTTGTTCACATAACACACATGTATCAATGTTTCGGTTAATACAATTATAGCATGGTATGTAAACATTATCATAAACACAAAGATATATTATAATAACCATTTTATTATTGCCTGTTGGGCATATCTCCAACACACCGATCTTTTGCTTGCAGGCCCTTAGCTGTTGTATGGATGCGGGCTTTTTACACGTGGAACGGAAATTCTTGATGAATAACTCCTGGAACGTTTCCCAGCTGTCGATAGATCCCACTGGTAACTTTTTTATACATGATCTTGCGGCTCCGCTGAGATGTACTTGAACACTCTGCATAGTTGTTGCTCTTGATCCACCCAGCAATTTTACTGTCTCCAAGAAATCAATCAACCAATCTTCGGGATCTTGCAGACCATCATATTTTTTTGTATCCGCCTGGCAATTTAAAACCAGAGGGAACCCGTATTCTGTGAACTCGTCGAGTGAAGCAGGGTAGTCCACACATATCCTCTTCCTCGACTTCTGGCGAATATCACATGTATCTACTTTCTCTTGCTCTGTCTACTCTATCTTGAGCTTCTGTATTCCTCGCCACGTCTGCTCGTGGAGGGTCTCGCGCCACTAGGGCGGGTCGAGGACTATTTCGCCTTGGAGCACTGTCGGGTTGTGGTGTGCTAGGTCCTGCGAACGTTGTTCCCATGAATCCAACTCCTGTTATGGCCATCTGATGCAGTGGTTCTCTAGGGTCTCTAGCTGGTGGCTTTGACGCTAATATAAAAGCTTGAGCCGCCATATACCATGCTTCCGGTGTTTTGGGGATAATGTTTCCTCTTGTGTCTATCGACATAAAGGACATGTCGAGATTCTGGATCAAGTACTCCCATTCGTGCTCGGGTATATGCTGCAGGCGGGATCTTCCTCTATCGCGCGCTGCTCTGTGGTTATCATCCGAAGTTCTTGACTGTTGACTTAGGTCATCTCTTCGCCTACTTGATGCAGAGGCTGCAGCTTTCCTTTGCTCAAGTACTATTTTTTCTTTTTCTATTTCTCGTCTGGCCCGAGCGAGTCTATATTGATACGCTTGCATCTCCTCTAAAGTGGCAGCGGTGGTCATCGGCTCCGCGCCACTCATGACTCTTGCCGCTTTATCCCAGGCTGCTTATGGAAGTTCTAACTTCTGACGAGGTGCGGTCCCGATATATTTGGTTCCCAATCCTCGTGTAAGATCTTCAGGATTGATGTATGGATGTCCCAAATCATCGAAAGCCTCTGATGTTTCCTCCTGTGAGCGACTCGTCTCTCCGATTACATAGACTTGATGATATTTTGTCGGGTTGTTCCTCCTGGATTTGGTGACACCGTCGCGCGGATCGGTGAGGACCGCTCGAACTGAGGTAGATCTGTCGATGAAGTCGAAGCTGTCGATGCTCTCTGAGTCGCTGCTCAGATCTGAGTATGCAGGCGACCCAAAGGACATGTTGCCAAAGATGTTGGCGAGTTTTCCAATTGACGCAGACTTGACGAAGAGTGGCGGCAAGATCTCCTCGGCACCTGTCTCGAACGATGATGATGATCCCGAGAAATCGGAGTCGACCGCCGACGGTCCGGATGAAACCGGTGTCGCGAGGCGATGCGATCCTTCCTTCCCGACGCGGAAGTGGAAACCTCTGAACTTCATCTCCATTGGCTCCTCCAGATGCGCATATGAATCCACACGGGCGGGAGGGTGAGGTTACAAAATCAACGAGACCAGTTTCGATCTGTTTACCTCCGTCCATCGCGTTTCTTGCCACCGAAGATGTCGACGATGTTGAACGTGCCATCGAGATCAGATCCTTGTCGCCTCTAGTCCCCGAGATCGGCGCCAATTGACAAGGTATCAACTTGTCAATTCCTACAAGTTGTAGACTTGGGTTTCGAGGAAGTAGAGGGCACGTAGATCTCGAAGGTTTCAGCCGGAAAAGGTGCTCGACTGCTAAAACTAGGGTTGGATTGACAATAAGATCGGTCCTTTCTTTGTCCCTCGACTCCCCCTTATATAGGAGGCGGAGCCGAGGGTTTCATATTACACAAGTTACAATTGCCGGGGAACTCTTTGAATCCGACCCGTAAAGTTACAAATCTCCATATTCTTAATCTATCTCTACTTGCCATAGTCGACGTCTTCATGGGCTTCCAGGCTTCATAAACTTCGGGTAATGGGCTTCCAATAAACCCTGGGTACTATCTTCGGTAGGTCCATTTGGGATGCCTATGTCATCGGCGATCGAAACCAACAATGATGTCGACCTCGATGCCCCTACACCGGCACTGGCGATAAAAATGGAGGGCACCAACGAGAGCAGTAGCGACTTTGGCTCTTCCTCCGACCGTGACGGCGCTGACAACCTAGAATTCAACGCGTTCGACCGCCACCGTTAGATTAGGTGTTTCCGTTTTTTGTGAAACTTGTCAAACTTTATACATATTCTAATGAAATTTGCTGAGTTTTAAATTTGAGATTATTTTAATTGTCTATTGGGAGCATCGGTTTGGGATGGCCAGTGTGTGCAACCTCTCCCCAAATTGGGGAGCAGGTGTCGACACCCCCCCCCATAGAGCTCTATCGGCGCACCTACCGGCGCCTATTTGGGGCGCACCGGTGGAGATGCTTGATACGTCTCAAACGTATCTATAATTTCTTATGTTCCATGCTACTTTTATGATAATACTCACATGTTTTATACACACTTTATGTTATTATTATGCATTTTCCGGCACTAACCTATTGACGAGATGCCGAAGAGCCAGTTGTTGTTTTCTGCTGTTTTTCGTTTCAGAAATCCTACAAAGGAAATATTATCGGAATTGGACGAAATCAACGCCCAGGGTCTTATTTTTCCACGAAGCTTCCAGAAGACCGAAGGGGATACGAAGTGGGGCCACGAGGGCCCGTACCCATAGGGCGGCGCGGCCAGCATGGGTCCCGCGCCGGCCTATGGTGTGGGGCCCCCGCTGCCGCCTCCAACCCTACCCATCCGCCTACTTATAGCCTTCGTCGCGAAAACCCCTGTACCGAGAGCCATGGTACGGAAATACTTCCAGAGACGCCGCCGCCGCCAATCCCATCTCGGGGGATTCAGGAGATCGCCTCCGGCACCCTGCCGGAGAGGGGAATCATCTCCCGGAGGACTCTTCATCACCATGATCGCCTCCGGATTGATGTGTGAGTAGTTCACCCCTGGACTATGGGTCCATAGCAGTAGCTAGATGGTTGTCTTCTCCTCATTGTGCTATCATGTTAGATCTTGTGAGCTGCCTATCATGATCAAGATCATCTATTTGTAATGCTACATGTTGTGTTTGTTGGGATCCGATGAATATTGAATACTATGTCAAGTTGATTATCAATCTATCATATATGTTGTTTATGTTCTTGCATGCTCTCCGTTGCTAGTAGAGGCTCTGGCCAAGTTGATACTTGTAACTCCAAGAGGGAGTATTTATGGTCGATAGTGGGTTCATGCCTCCATTGAATCTGGGACAGTGACAGAAAGTTCTAAGGTTGTGGATGTGTTGTTGCCACTAGGGATAAAACATCAATGCTTTGTCTAAAGATATTTGTGTTGATTACATTACGCACCATACTTAATGCAATTGTCTGTTGTTTGCAACTTAATACTGGAAGGGGTGCGGATGCTAACCCGAAGGTGGACTTTTTAGGCATAGATGCATGCTCGGATAGCGGTCTATGTACTTTGTCGTAATGCCCCGATTAAATCTCATAGTAGTCATCGTGATATGTATGTGCATTGTTATGCCCTCTCTATTTGTCAATTGCCCAACTGTAATTTGTTCACCCAACATGCTATTTATCTTATGGGAGAGACACCACTAGTGAACTGTGGACCTCGGTCCATTCTTTTACATCTGAAATACAATCTACTGTAAACTCTGTTCTTTACTGTTCTTCGCAAATAAACATCATTTTCCACACCATACGTTTAATCCTTTGTTTACAGCAAGCCGGTGAGATTGACAACCTCACTATTACGTTGGGGCAAAGTACTTTGATTGTGTTGTGCAGGTTCCACGTTGGCGCCGGAATCCCTGGTGTTGCGCCGCACTACACTCCGTCACCAACAACCTTCACGTGTTCCTTGACTCCTACTGGTTCGATAATCTTGGTTTCATACTGAGGGAAAACTCGCTGCTGTACGCATCACACCTTCCTCTTGGGATTCCCAACGGACGTGTGTTAAACTACCACGCCAACAGCAAGGATTTTTCTGGCGCCGTTGCCGGGGAGATCAAGACACGCTGCAAGGGGAGTCTCCCACATCCAATCTCTTTACTTTGTTTTTGTCTTGCTTTACTTTATTTTATTTACTGCTTTGTTTGTTCTCTATATCAAAAATACAAAAAAATTAGTTACTAGTTTTACTTTATTTACTGTCTTGTTTGCGTTCTCTATATTAAAAACATAAAAAAATTAGTTACTTGCATTTACTTTATTTACCTTTTGTTTATTTCATCATGTTTCCTCCTAAGTTCACTCTGAAAGATATACCGTTAGGACAAGGATCTATCATTGGAAGAGATAATATATAAGCATTTTTCACTCATGTTAGTATGGTTGAAGATTTTGAAGATAGATCCTTGGTAAAAGCTGTTCCTACTTATGAAAGTGCTTCTGCCTCTTTAGTACGCATGTTGGAAACTAGATTCGTTAATCTTAATCCTATAATCCAACATATGTTTCTTACACTCTCTGATATGGAAAGGGGAGAAAAGAGAGATTTTGTTTTAGATGTCCTTCTTAGAGAATTTGGTGATATAGCTAAAGAAGCTAGAAAAGTTTTTATTAAGCATAAGAGGCTTGGCTTTTATACCGATTTTGCAAAAACACTTGAAAAGATGGATATGGATAGAATAAAGTACACTAATAATGTTAATGATGGTGGGGAAATTAAAGTACCGATACCTAGTAAGCTCCTAGGAATGCATGAAGCTCTAGAAAATAAATATGCTTGGCTTGTTCTCGAAAATTTGTTTGATGAGGATAGTAAGCCTAAAAGCAACGAAAGAGGAGTTACTTATATATACAAGATACAATGCATTGTTGAGAAAACTCCCAACTCCCCTGGTAATGATGTTGATGCTTCATCTCTCGATAATACTTGATTCACACTTTCTGCGCCTAGCTGAAAGGCGTTAAAGAAAAGCGCTTATGGGAGACAACCCATTATTTTACTACAGCACTTTTGTTTTATATTTGAGTCTTGGAAGTTGTTACTACTGTAGCAACCTCTCCTTATCTTTATTTTATTGCATTGCTGTGCCAAGTAAAGTCTTTGATAGTAATGTTGATACTAGATTTGGATTACTGCGCAGAAACAGATTTCTTACTGTCACGAAATTTAGCAGCCCTGTCTGTAGGTAACTCAGAAAATTCTGCAAATTCACGTGCGTGATCCTCAGATATGTACGCAACTTTCATTCAATTTGAGCTTTTTCATATGAGCAAGTTAAGTGCCCCCAAAAAAATCGTCTTTACGGACAGTTCTGTTTTGACAGATTCTGCCTTTTATTTCGCATTGCCTGTTTTGCTATGCTTGATGGATTTCTTTGTTCCATTAACTTTCAGTAGCTTTGTGCAATGTCCAGAAGTGTTAAGAATGATTATATCACCTCTGAATATATGAATTTTCAATTATGCACTAACCCTCTAATGAGTTTGTTTTCAGTTTGGTGTGAAGGAAGTTTTGAAGGGTCAAGAGAGGAGGATGATACAATATGATCAAGAAGAGTGAAAATTCTAAGCTTAGGGATGCCCCCGTGGTTCAACCCTGCATATTTCAAGAAGACTCAAGCATCTAAGCTTGGGGATGCCCAAGGCATCCCCTTCTTCATCGACAACTTATCAGGTCACCTCTAGTGAAACTATATTTTTATCCAGTCACATCTTATGTGCTTTACTTGGAGCGTCTGTTTGCTTTTATATTTGTTTTTGTTTGAATAAAATCAGATCCTAGCATTCTTTGTGTGGGAGAAAGACACGCTCCGCTGTTGCATATGAACACATGTGTTCTTAGTGTTACTTTAAATGTTCATGGCGAAGGTTGAAAACTGCTTCGTTCATTGTTATATGGTTGGAAACGGAAAATGCTTCATGTGGTAATTGGTATAATGTCTTGAATAATTTGATACTTGGTAATTGTTGTGCTCATATAGATCATGTTTAAGCTCTTGCATCATGTACTTTGCACCTATTAATGAAGAACTACATAGAGCTTGTTAAAATTTGGTTTGCATGATTGGTCTCTCTAAGTCTAGATATTTTCTGGTTAAGGTGTTTGAACAACAAGGAAGACAAGTGTAGAGTCTTATAATGCTTGCAATATGTTCTTATGTAAGTTTTGCTGTACCGGTTTATACTTGAGTTTGCTTCAAACAACCTTGCTAGCCTAAGCCTTGTATTGAGAGGGATTCTCGTGCATCCAAATCCTTGAGCCAAAAACTATGCCATTTGTGTCCACCATACCTACCTACTACATGGTATTTCTCTGCCATTCCAAAGTACATTACTTGAGTGCTACCTTTAAAATTCTATTCTTTGTCTTCGCAATACATAGCTCATGGGAATATAGCCTTAAAAACTATTGTGGTATTGAATATGTTGCTATGTATCTTATTTCTTATAAGTTGCTTGTTGAGCGGTAATCATGTTTTTGGCGATGCCATCAACTTTTACACCTTTGTTGAATATCATGTGAGTTGCTATGCATGTTCATCTTGTCTGAAGTAAGGGCGATTTTCATGATCAATGGTTTGAGTATGCATATTGTTAGAGAAGAACATTGGGCCGCTAACTAAAGCCATGAATCATGGTGGAAGTTTCAGTTTGGACACTAATCCTCAATCTCTTATGAGAATATTATCTGTTGTTGAATGCTTAAGCATTAAAAGAGGAGTCCATTATCTGTTTTCTATGTTGTCCCGTATGGATGTCTAAGTTGAGAATAATCAAAAGCGAGAAATCCAATGCGAACTTTCTACTTAGACCTCTCGTACAGGCGGCATAGAGGTACCCCTTTGTGACACTTGGTTGAAACATATGTTATGCAATGATAATCCGTGTTAATCCAAGCTAATTAGGACAAGGTGCGAGCACTATTGGTATTCTATGCATGAGGCTTGCAACTTATAGGATGTCTTATACATAACACATATGATTTATTACTACCGTTGACAAAATTGTTTCTATGTTTTCAAAATGAAAAGCTCTAGCACAAAAATAGTAATCCATGCTTCCCTCTGCGAAGGGCCATTCTTTTACTTTATGTTGAGTCAGTTTACCTACTTCCTTCTATCTTAGAAGCAAACACTTGTGTCAACTGTGTGCATTGATTCTTACATGTTTACCTATTGCACTTGTTATATTGCTTTATGTTGACAATTATCCATGAGATATACATGTTGAAGTTGAAAGCAACCGCTAAAACTTATATCTTCCTTTGTGTTGCTTCAAAGCTTTCTACTAAGAATTTATTGCTTTATGAGTTAACTCTTATGCAAGTCTTATTGATGCTTGTCTTGAAAGTACTATTCATGAAAAGTCTTTGCTATATGATTCAGTTGTTTAATCATTGTCTTTACCATTGCTTCGAATCGCTGCATTCATCTCATATGCTTTACAATAATATTGATCAAGATTATGATAGCATGTCACTTAAGAAATTATCATTGTTATCGTTTACCTACTCGAGGGCGGGTAGGAACTAAGCTTGGGGATGCTTGATACGTCTCAAACGTATCTATAATTTCTTATGTTCCATGCTACTTTTATGACAATACTCACATGTTTTATACACACTTTATGTCATTATTATGCATTTTTCGGCACTAACCTATTGACGAGATGCCGAAGAGCCAGTTGCTGTTTCTGCTGTTTTTGGTTTCAGAAATCCTACAAAGGAAATATTCTCGGAATTGGACGAAATGAACGCTCAGGGTCTTATTTTTCCACAAAGCTTCCAGAAGACCGAAGGGGATACGAAGTGGGGCCACGAGGGCCCGTACCCATAGGGCGGCGCGGCCAGCATGGGGCCCGTGCCGGCCTATGGTGTGGGCCCCCCGCGCCGCCTCCAACCCTACCCTTCCGCCTACTTATAGCCTTCGTCGCGAAAACCCCTATACCGAGAGCCACGATACGGAAATACTTCCAGAGACGCCGCCGCCGCCAATCCCATCTCGGGGGATTCAAGAGATCGCCTCCGGCACCTTGCCGGAGAGGGGAATCATCTCCCGGAGGACTCTTCATCACCATGATCGCCTCCGGATTGATGTGTGAGTAGTTCACCCCTGGACTATGGGTCCATAGCAGTAGCTAGATGGTTGTCTTCTCCTCATTGTGCTATCATGTTAGATCTTGTGAGCTGCCTATCATGATCAAGATCATCTATTTGTAATGCTAAATGTTGTGTTTGTTGGGATCCGATGAATATGGAATACTATGTCAAGTTGATTATCAATCTATCATATATGTTGTTTATGTTCTTGCATGCTCTCCGTTTCTGGTAGAGGCTCTGGCCAAGTTGATACTTGTAACTCCAAGAGGGAGTATTTTTGCTCGATAGTGGGTTCATGCCTCCATTGAATCTGGGACAGTGATAGAAAGTTCTAAGGTTGTGGATGTGCTGTTGCCACTAGGGATAAAACATCAATGCTTTGTCTAAGGATATTTGTGTTGATTACATTACACATCATACTTAATGCAATTGTATTTTGTTTGCAACTTAATACTGGAAGGGGTGCGGATGCTAACCCGAAGGTGGACTTTTTAGGCATAGATGCATGCTGGATAGCGGTCTATGTACTTTGTCGTAATACCCTGATTAAATCTCATAGTAGTCATCGTGATATGTATGTGCATTGTTATGCCCTCTCTATTTGTCAATTGCCCAACTGTAATTTGTTCATCCAACATGCTATTTATCTTATGGGAGAGACACCACTAGTGAACTATGGACCCCGGTCCATTCTTTTACATCTGAAATACAATCTACCGCAAACTCTGTTCTTTACTCGTTCTTCGCAAACAAACATCATTTTCCACACCATACGTTTAATCCTTTGTTTACAGCAAGCCGGTGAGATTGACAACCTCACCGTTACGTTGGGGCAAAGTACTTTGATTGTGTTGTGCAGGTTCCACGTTGGCGCCGGAATCCCTGGTGTTGCGCCGCACTACACTCCGTCACCAACAACCTTCACGCGTTCCTTGACTCCTACTGGTTCGATAACCTTGGTTTCATACTGAGGGAAAACTCGCTGTTGTATGCATCACACCTTCCTCTTGGGGTTCCCAACGGATGTGTGTTAAACTACCACGCCAACAGCAATGCTCTAACAGGCCAGTCTTTTGGGGAGGGCCCAAAACCTGATGTAAATCTGTGTTGGACTTCGGTGGGCTGAGTGATGATAGCTCCAAATTTCGATGCTTTTTACTATGGATTTTCCACCATTTATCACTTGGATTCATTGGGTTTTCATTGGATTTTGTGTTTCAACTAATGTTAATATTGCAATCCAGGCGAAAACCTGTTTTGAATTATATATTTCACAAAACCTTCATTTCTGGAGGATCCGAGGACATTTATGAGCTGATTGCAATAAAATAAAGACATTTCCTTTAAAGGTGAAATAAAACCTAACAAAGCAGAGGGTTTAGCGGGCATCTATACGGGCGGGGCCGACCGTACCGCCCACCCTAACTGCACGCCACCACTTCCCCATATCAAGGCAAACCTTTTTCATAAAGGGGGGACAATCAAAAAAATGCAACACATTAGCCACCATTCGCCCCATAATAGAAAAGTTCATATCTGAAGAAGGAGAAGACCATCCTCGACTCCATCCAAGATCACTCTCATCAAGATCACCACCTCATCCATCACACCCCACTTGTACTGAGAGAGAGAGAGAGAGATTCATACTTGTAAGCTTGGTTTGTATTTGACCTGATCTTCAACTATTGTGGCTTGCTACGGCAATATAGAGATGAGCGCCATTAACTTTGTTGTGATATCATTATATTATTCTCCTCTCATGTGTGAGTAGAACCCCTTGGCCTGAGAGATGTAGGGGATTCGTGAGATGTAATGTACCAATTCTATTCCATCTATTTGTGAATTTATGATTAAGATGATTATATATGGGTAAATTACTGTAACAACTTCGGCCTTCCTTTCCTCTTGAACTATATTAATTTCTTGTTCTTGCCTTCACTTCTATAGGAGCGGCCGATATACATGCAAATCTCGTAGGCAAGCCCCCGGTCGACTCCGCAACCGATGCTATCTCTTTTGCTGTCAACTCCAGCGAGCTCGTTCAAGTTCTTCTTCAGAAGAACAAGGCGGCCTTGTCAAGGCTCTTCGCCCCGATCTTTCCGAAGATAGATCACAACAAGACTCCGGGACAGCTCGCGGACGCATTCTCTGTCGACACTGACGACACCATCGGGGTATTCAAACGCACCTCGCGTACATATGGAGCACTTCTTGCATTCCAACTCTTGATGGGAAATGGATTCGAAGTCGACATGAAAATGCTGACGAAGGAGCTGCCGAAGGATCAAGAAGGCATGGCTATTGATCTTAGATATTTTAGCAGGCCGGCGCGTAAGTGCACGCGCCAACTTCTTGATTTAGTAGAGGCCAACAAGCAAATGGTTGATGAAGTTGCCCCAAGCATTTCGACACAAACCCAAGCTCCATGAAGAAGTGTGTTGTGTTGTAATCGATACTCTTAACATTGGATTTTAAAGTCTTGCTTTGTAATGAATCCTTGCTGGCAATTTTGCCAGAAATTTCTTTTGTGGTTGCAATGTTAATTTTGATTGTGCGCTCCCGATGGGAGTAATTAAAGTCCTCGATATTGCGTTTTTTATCTGAATATGCGTACTCGATGCTTTATTGCAGGTGAAACCAGTTGTTCCTTTTGCCGAATGTCCTTCGGGTGTTGCAGCTGGCTCTGAGTCTGGCCTTGTGCAACAGATGAAGAGCATAATATCTCGCATGGAGAAGGATCTATTAGGTATCCACACCATGGAAACAGTGATAAAGAAGAAGGTCGAATTAGCCATTGAAGCAGAGCAGTATGCGCTGAACGAATTACAAAAGGCCATAGAAAGTTTAAACTGTGAGTATCCAATAACACTTCATCTTCTTCATATCTGCGAGTGCATCTTCTATATTAGCTGATCTTCCTTTCATTTTTTCTTAGTTATTGCCCTGAACTTGTCTGAGGAAAATAAGCGAGTTCACGAACGGGTTGAGGTACTGACAGATTTGTCACAAGCACATGGCGTATTCTAGACCAATAAATCAAAGGATGGGATTGTTGCAAAATTGCAAGATCGGGTGCAAAAGGTGCACCGATTCTTTGATAAATTTCAAGAAGGTCTGAAGATGATATGGAAGACCATGTTTTCACTTAACCCAGCTCCTCCAACACTGCTTGCCCTGATGTCGAATTTCAGAAATGCCGCATGGGTTCGAGCTTTAGTGCGGAGTCAGCTTCTGGCTGGGGCTAAGACAACTTTTGCCCTTGTATTGGCTCAGCATCCTTCACTCGATTTGGAGTTGATTGCCAAATCTGATGCTGATGTAAACCAATATTTTCCTGTCGTCGGGCATCCCACCTCAATTATAGTCGACAGATTAGAAGTGAGATCTGAAGAAAACCAATTATAGTCGACAGATTAGAAGTGAGCTCTGAAGCAAACCGTGGAGCTCAAGTGCCGAACGAGTAGGCTAAACTTTGAGCAGTTATGTAAATGATGCAATTTTTGTATGTTGTTGTCGATGATACTCCGTCTTCTCCCGAATGTTCGGGTACTTCTAGTTCAAAGTTTATTCGTGAAAACCATGTAACTTGTTTGTCCAACCTATGCTTTTGTACATAAGTAATGTTAATGTCGATGCCCACGAAGATGAGCAAACCTCTGATGGTGATGAATTTTCATCACATAGCTTTACTCGTTACTATAGCTATGTAAAACAACCAAGCCAGAAGAGTGGACGAAAGGTTCCCATGATCCTGGTGGATATGAGGAATAACACATGTGTGAAACACTAAGTCGTTGACGACCCACGTAGTGTCATACCGAGGGCAATAGCCATGCACCATCACAAGACAATCATCTGCTTTGCATACCATTGTCAAATATTTTTTAGATGACACGATTGTCTTGAAAACCCTTTGCGTGGACATTGCCCATGCAATGATCGCGTCCTGCAGATGTATCGTGTCCGGATATCTTACCCCCTTGGCGATGTGTTGTACTGGTGATACTCCTATGCAGAATCATGGCCATGGTTCATGGTCATTCTAGACGAGAGGTCCTGATTCCATGAATCATGAATCAGAACCCAGCACATCCTCTTTGTTCTCTTCTTCATCCGGAATCATTTGAATTACCACTATCACCATTTGTATCTTCCTTTTCCATCTTCCTCTGCAAGGTGCCATCTTCATCGTCAGCCTCTGCCTCTTCACTATCACCGTCTCCTCTTGTTGCCTCACTGCTCTGACGTGATTCGTAACCACAACCTCTAGTGTGTGCTTCATTGCTCTACCCTGATTCGTAACCACCACCTCCATAATGTGCATGGATCCTCTGTCTCGATTCATAACCACCACCTCCAGTTGGTTCACTTCTCCCTATCCAGAATCGTACCCACCTCGCATTCAAGCGAAGAGAAATCCTTCGTGACAGGAAGAAGTAACGCGATGGGGTGAGTTCCCCTATTTTCGGATCCTTGTAACTAGTGCATCTGCAGAGATGTCTGATCTATCGGCCTCAATTACTAAAAAAAATAGTTTCAAGATTTAGATCGAAACTTGGGCTACTGCATCTAAATTGATTTTGTAAAACTGATTAAGTTACAAGATGAAAACTTATATTTAAGGACGTAGTCTTAGGACAGTAGATACTAGTAGAATGAACAGTAATTATGTTCGTGTGGAGACACACAAAAATACAAATGTCGGAAGGAAAGTTACAGCTGAAAGATACACAACATGATGCTGCAAGTGCAACCTTATGTTCTCGTCTCACGTATAATTCAGAGAATTAGATGTTCCACCCTGACATATCAAAACATCAATGCATACATATAAATCATCAAAACGGACCAAAGAACTGATCATGCAGATGTCGAAGAAGGCAAGAACCCAGGCTAGCAGAAAGCAATGCAGAGTGACTTGCATTGGTAGACTAAGACCTAAGAAGATAGGTGGTAGTCATCCACGAGTTCTATCAACTTGCTGGCCACTGCGCTTGCAAATACCGGAGATCCTTGGTGAATCTGCATCCAGATAGATAAACAAGGAAACAACGAAGATTATCATCTTAAAGTGTTGAAACGACAAGGTAAAGGCCAGTGAGATTGGTTGTGACCTAAATTAATCAAAGTGTTAAATAGCACGCTATCTTGACGGCATAGGGTCGCTATAGCAGATTTAGAGGACTCTCGCTAACGCTATGCACTTTTAATGTTAAATAGAAACTCCCGCTAATAACTCGCTAAATCGGGCCAAAACATTAAATTGGGGGAAAATAGTGCTATTTCTCCCTCTAGATCCAAAAATTTTGAGACTTGAATTTGAACAAGGCTAGATAGACCTAGTTATGATATGCATTTAGGCGCTACTTTTATTGCTACAAACATCATGGTTACTCCCACTAATGGAGTATTCAGTACACATTTGTATAATTGCACCATCAAGTTTATATCAAAATTATTTCGATGATATCGATACATGATGACTAAGTTTTCGGAAAGTTCTCTAGTTTTTAGGGAAAACCCTAAATGGCTGCGGTAGCTATAGCTTTATCGTCTCGAAAATGCCGCTGCTAAGAAGTCTTAAACTTTGTAATTAGTTAGTTACCTTAGTGTTGAACATGTAGACGTGACAATCGTCGATCTTGCCGCCAGAGAGGTGGACGAGGTCGAGGCCGAGGTGGTCCAGCGCGAGGGAGGCAGCGGCGAGGCACCCGTCGCTCCGGCTGTTGGTGAGCCTGATGTTCACCTCGTCCTCCACGATCCGCACGTCCACGGACGTCTCCATGCTCTTCCGCTGGATGAACGTGCTCCGGATCGGTACCACTGCCGCCTCGCCCACGGAGCTCTCCGATTCTCCCGCCGAGGCGTCCACCACGTCCTCCTGGTGCTCCCTCTTCTTCTCCACCAGCAACGACAGCTCCTCCACCGTCCTCCCCAGCTCTTGGATGTACTCAATCGCGTCGCCGACTATCGTGGACCGATCCTCCTACGAGAAAATTAACGTATATTAGAAGTTTAACACACAGGTAATATTTTCGAAACAAAAGATGAGTATACACGAGAGATCGATGAAAGATAGACCGTACATACGACGTAGGTAGGCCACTGCGCCAAGTAGCTAGCTAGATGACGAATTAGGAAGAGGTACGAACGTGCCAAACAAACCTTGGTACGGTTGGGGATGAGGATCATGAGGGCGGTGAACTTGTCACTGAGCCGCATCCGGCGCTGCTTCTCCTTCTTCTCGCCACTGCCATGGCCGCCGATGATGCCGCAGAGGCTCCGCTTCCTGGCCCGTGGCTTCGGCGAGCTCTCGACCAAGCAGGTCAACTCGTCGTCTGCGGCGCCGAACAAGGACCTGGTCCTCGGAACGCCGTGGAGGTACATCTCGGTGGTGGCGGGATAGTAGTCAGGCAGTTTGCTCATCGCCTGGTGGCTGGTGGAAGCCAGCTGCTCAAACTGCACCGGCGGCTGCTGCTCGAAGAAGTACTCCATGGTGAGCTGCGGCGAGACGTATGAGAGGAGGTGGAAGTTGAGCTCTGCCGGGATGAGGTGCGACTGGCCGGTGTCTATGTCCTCGCAATTGAGGGTGGTACATCGATCTTTCCTTAGTTTTTCAGATTTATAAACCTGTACACAGCTACGTACGTACATAAGATATTTCCTTGCGGCCAGCGGGAGTAATTAATACGGTTGTCCAACTTGTGTGTGAAATCTCCTTACATGCAAAAATGGGAGTATGGGACTAGATAGTTTGAGGTCTAAGGAAATATATTACAGAATACTACCTCTGATCATGTTTAATCGACGCAGCTACGTACGTACATAAGACTAGTCATAGTGGGAAGTAACATAGAGTAGTAACATGCACATATTACTACTCTATGTTACTACCTTCAGAGCAAGTACAATAGAGTCCAGTCAGCTGACTATAAGACATTAAATAATATATTTTAGATGAGTTGAAGGAGAGAGAAGTAGCCAGCTCTTGCACGTGCTCCTAGGCACCTTGTGAGAGTGAAAGGTGGGTCATATATTAGTAAAGTACTACATTCTTATAGCTAACTATTGTACATGTTAGCTATATGATGACCAGAAATGATATGACATCTTGTTATAGCCAACAGTTGGCTATACTATTGGAATTGCTCTCATAGTGGTTACTAACATCAAAGTAGTATCATATATGTCTTCATTAATTAGCTTATAGACTCATTGTATCTTGAGAAGTGTGATGTTACAGTAACTAGCTATGTTACTCCATCCTCCTCTCTTCTCATTAACTCACTGCCACATAAGCAAATTTGTTGAGTTGGACTTTTAGTTACTAGTGAAGTTACTCAGTCTAAGATATTTCCTTGCGGCCACCGGCCGGCACGCGTGTCGATTAAATCCAGACAGAGAGAGCAGATATTTAGGGTTGGGTAGGAGAAAGAAGCAAAGGTATTTTGGGTAGGACAAAGTGGCGTTCACTGTGGGATTGGCAGCGTGAAAGGGACACTTGTACAACGAAAGTTGCCCGGCCTCTTTTTCAGAAGAGTGGTTTGTTAACCTCCTGCAACGAGTGGTAAGAGCAAATATAGTGGCAACGCTACCCGACCTTAGTTTCTTTTTAGAAAATAGCGTTTCATCCGATATTAAATTAATGATGCCCTCGGCGTTGCAACTTGATGCTGAGATACACCAACTTTCTCCGGTGTGGAAACCTATGATCTATGATCACAACGATAACGCTGCTTGTGCACTGTTCCCTTCTTAGAGGCGTCACGTTTGGAGAAGATGGATTTTTGGTGTTGTTTTGGTGGTTTTTGTTTCGTTGCTACAAGGAACAGTTTACTGTAGCAGGGTTTTTCTTTTCTGTAATTCTTCTACTCCCTCCGGTTCATATTAATTGACTCTAATATGAATGTATCTAGACACATTTTAGTTCTAGATACATCCATATTGGAGTCAATTAATATGAATCAGAGGGAGTATCTTTTTTGGTTAATTGTGTGCATTCGTATTGCCATAAGGTCACTATACGTTGTTGCAGAGGCCGAGTGTAGTTGGCATCTTCATGATGTTAATATATTTTCTTTGTCGATTTTTTTAGGTATAACGTATACACTACACTACAGACCACCCGACCCCTCCCCAACCCCTTCTCCTCCCGACCCCTCCCCGACCCTAACCGCCGCCGCCGGTAGCGCCGCCGGGGCAAAGACCCTCGGGTCGTGGCGGCGGCGGGGGCCTTTCCTCGCCGTCGTGGGGGACGGTGGACGGGCTCTCCCCTCCTCGACGCGTACGGCGGCCGGCGCGGATGGTGATGGGCGGCGGCGGCTCTTGCGCTGCGGTCCCCCTCCCCTCCCGAAGGCTTCCACCCGCAGCACACCGGTAGGGGCTGGTGGTGGGCGGCGGCCAGGCCCTCGGTCTGCGCCATGCCCTCCCCCCCGCCTCTCATCGGTGCGAGGAGGCGATCTCGGGCTTCTTCCGCGACACGAGGGCGCCCGGGGCAGCAGCCTTGGGTTCGATGGAGGAGGTGGCCCTCTTCTTCGCCGGAGAGGGTCGGCTTGCGGTTGGTGGTGGTGGATCTTTTGATCTATCACCGCGATCCGGCGGCGAGATGGAGGTGCATGGAAGCCGGCGATGGTGTCGCCGGTGGAGGGTTGGTTCCGCCAGCCCGGGATGGTCGCCGACGTGGGGGTCCGACCTGAATAAAGGCGGCGGTCCTAGGGCCTCTCTTGCGTGAAGAGGAGGACCTACCGGAGGCCTGGACTCGTGATCTGGCCGGAGGGTTGAGTTCCGGAAGGCTCTGCCAGCGAATGTAACAGTGCTTTGCCTGGAGTTTGCTGGATCGGAGGTATTCGGTCGCGCGCACCCATGCTTTTATTCCGACCGATTGGTTCTGGAGGGAGCGGAGCGAAGCTTTTTTTCTGTGTTGACATCAAGTGACTATGGATCCATGATGAAAGACGGAAGAAGAGAATTTCATGAAGGCCGGAGGGGAGGACTAGCTAAGGGAGGTTCAAGTCTCCGCGCTGTTGAGGGACTTGCTTGGTGTTCCGGGCTTCACAGCAGCGGTATGAAAGTGGGGGCGACAACACAGGTGAAGTGCAGAGTCCTACCTTTCAGGGTGAAAACCCAAGGTCCGGCCTTAATTGGTTGTGCCCGGCAATGACCTTGGTGGAGGCATTGTTTTGAGAGCGGGGACTATCTTCAGTGGTGAAAACCTAAGATCTTTGATCGGGCGACGACGGTGTTTGAGCACTGTTCCCTTCTTGGAGGCGTCGTTTTTGGAGAGTCCGTAATTCAGGTGTTGTCTTGGCGGTGGATGTATTGCTGTTGTTAGGCCCGAGATACTCGTAGCGGGACTTTTGTTTTTTAGTTTTCTTTTCTTGTTTTTGGCTGTGTGCATCCGTAGTGCCATTAGGGCGGTGCGTTGTTGCAGAGGCTGGGTGTAATTGGTATCTTCTTGATATTAATATATTCCCTTTATCGAAAAAAAAACGTATACACTACAGGAATGGACGCATACGCCGACGGCCGGCTGCCCTCGGCGTAGGCTACGCCAACGGCAGCCCTCGGCGTATGGCGTCGGCGTCTACCTCCCTCGGCATAGACAATATTGCCGTCGGCATAGCCCGGCCCTCGGCGTAGCACGCTACGCCGATGGCAAAACCGTCGGCATGCAAATTTTAAAAATTCGAACTTCCTTTTTCCAAAAAAAATTAAAAAAAATTCGAAAAAAAATACTTTTCTTGATATGCCGACGGCATAGAGTTTTAAAAAATTTCAAATTTTAATTTTTTTACACCATTTTTTTCTTTTTTTACTTGTTTATCTTTCACCCATACACTTTTAACTCTAAGTACACTTAATCTTAGGTCAAATTACAATCATGGTTAAATTTCTCAGTCGGTCAGCCATCCTCACACTACTCCAACCTTAGCACTCTTAACTTCCTGGTTCCATTCGGATGAGCTTCCCTTAAAGAATTGACACCTTGCTGATAATAATAGCCTATCAACCCTATTAACCATTGGACCGTGATGTCACAACTCTTTATTTTTGAATTCCAAACAATTACGTAAGTAAACAATAATGAATATATAAGTAACAATAAATAATAATATTCAATTCAAATATCAATAAAATGATTTTATTTTTTGGTTTTTATCTATTTAATATGGAATAATTAATATCTTTAAATCGAAAATCAAAATTCCACAAATAAAATGTCTAAATCGATCAGAAAAATGAGAGGAATCTAAATATAACATCCATATCATAATTTGAACCTAAAAATTAGAGGAATCCAAATATGACATCCAGTTTTCCATCTGGCCAAAACGGCCCCCCTCGGGAGATGCGAAATGGCCGTATCGGGCGCTGGTGCACCGTTCGCCAACACGCTAAACGGGAAAAAAAATTAGCACATAAAGTGATGTGCTATAGACCTAAAAACATTTTTTGCGGAATTTATTTAGTGATGGAAAGTGTACCCCTAGTAAAAATCCGGTCAGTTTCCAGCGGATTCAGCGGGACACCGCAGGAAGCCGCAGGGATTCATAGATAGCTAGCGCGCACATATGTCATTTGATATGTGGTGCGGAGGCGGTGTCCTACCAATATGCAGAGGTCTCGCGTAATACTAAAATACGCCCCATGTAGCTGCTTGATGACGCGTGAAGCACACGTCCGTTGGGAACCCCAAGAGGAAGGTGTGTGATACGTCTCCAACATATCTATAATTTCTTATGTTCCATGCTAGTTTTATGACAATACCTACATGTTTTATTCATACTTTATATCATTTTGATGCATTTTTCGATACTAACCTATTAACAAGATGCCACAGTGTCAGTTCCTGTTTTATGCTGTTTTTGGTTTCAGAAATCCTACACAGGAAATATTCTCGGAATTGGACGAAACAAAAGCCCACGGTCTTATTTTCCACGGAGGCTTCCATAACACCGAAGAGGAGACGAAGAGGAGCCACGAGGCATCCACACCCTAGGGGGGCGCGGCCCCACCCCTGGCCGCGCCGCCCTATGGGGTGGGCCCCTTGGGACTCCACCGACATCGCCCCTTCGCCTAGATATTCTCCCAGAAGTGAAAACCCTAAAACAATCGACGATATTCCACGAAGAGTTCCGTAGCCGCCGCCATCGCGAAGACACGTTTTGGGGGACAGAAGTCTCTGTTCCGGCACGCCGCCAGGACGGGGAATTGCCCCCGGAGTCATCTCCATCAACACCACCGCCATCTTCATCGCTGTTGCTGTCTCCCATGATGAGGAGGGAGTAGTTCTCCCCCGAGGCTGAGGGCTCTACCGGTAGCTATGTGGTTCATCTCTCTCTCCCATGGTGTGATCTTTATGTGATCATGAACTTTGTATCACTATTAATCTATGTGTTACTCTAGTGATGTTATTAAAGTAGTCTATTCCTCCTCCATGATGTAAAGTTGACAGTGTGTACATCATGTAGTACTTGGCGTAGGCTATGATGGTAATCTCTTGTAGATTACGAAGTTAACTATTACTATGATAGTACTGAAGTGATCTATTCCCCCTTTCATAGCTATTGTTGACAGTGTGTATGCTATGTTAGTACTCGGTCTAAATTGCAACGGTCTATTATGCACTCTAGAGGTTACTTTAATATGAACTCCGGACGTTGTGGAGCTTGTTTACTCCGGCTTGAGGTGTGCTTTTATAGCCCTACACAATGAATGGTGTTTGTTATCCAACAAGAGAGTGTTTGAAAGTAGCACAAGTGAAGAGAAGTTATTTATTTATTTATGTGATCATTGTTGAGAGTGTCCACTAGTGAAAGTATGATCCCTAGGCCTTGTTTCTAAGCATTGAAACACCGTTTCCAACAAGTTCTGCTACATGTTTGCTTGTTGTCATTTTTATTTCAGATTGCAATTACTACTTACAATCATCCATATTACTTGTATTCCACTATCTCTACGCCGAACTAGTGCACCTATACATCCGACAAGTGTATTAGGTGTGTTGGGGACACAAGAGACTTCTTGTATCTTAATTGTAGGGTTGCTTGAGAGGGATATCTTTGACCTCTACTTCCCTGAGTTCGATAAATCTTGGGTGATTCACTTAAGGGAAACTTGCTGCTGTTCTACAAACCTCTGCTCTTGGAGGTCCAACACTATCTACAGGAATATAAGTGTGCGTAGACATCAAGCTATTTTCTGGCGCCGTTGCCGGGGAGGTAAGGTAAAAGGTATTCACACCCTCCGACTACTAAGCTATTTCCTAGCACTGTTGCCGGTGTGTGAGTGCTCGAAGCTATTTCCTTTAGATCCTGCAATTATATCTTTTTGTTTCTTGTTTTTATTTCCACTAGTTAGGCTTAATGGAAAACAACAAAAAAATTAGAGATCTTTATGAACTTTATATTGAATTAGGACATGATGTGTTTGAAGAGAGAATTAAAAACCCATGAAACTTTGTTTGCAAAATAGTTGTAGCAATGTTATTAGCATGAACTCTTTGAACACTATTATCGCTAATGCTATGGAATAATTTAAGCTTGGGGAAGCTGGTTGTGACATTTTTAATCCCCCAAGTTTTGAGGAGAAAATTTTCTTTGATGATACTTTGCCTCCCATTTATGATGATTATAATGATAGTGGTATTTTAGTGCCACCTACTATGGAGGATAAAGTTTATTATGATTATAACATGTCTGCAATTTATGATGATTACAATGATGGTTGTGATAGTTTTACTCCCACTATTACTAATAAAATTGTTTATGCTTATGTGGAGAGTAATGATACTTTTATGCATGTGAATAAGAATGCTTTATGTGATAGTTATATTGTTGAGTTTGTTCATGATGCTACTGAAAGTTATTATGAGAGAGGGAAACATGGTTATATGCATCTTAATAATATTAAGTTTCCCCTCTTTATGTTGAGAATCTTGAAGTTGCGCTTGTGTTGCCTTTCTATGTTTGTTGCTTTGTGCTTACATGACTTGTTTATTTACAAGATTCCTTTTCATAGGAAGTGGGTTAGACTTAAAAGTGTTTCTTATTTGCTTTTGATGCTCGCTTTTTCTTCAACTCTTATTTCTTGCGAGAGCATCATTAAAATTACTAAGCCCATCTTAATGGCTATAAAGAAAGCACTTCTTGGGAGATAACCCATATTTTTATTTTGCTACAGTTTTGTTGTGTCTTGGAAGTTGTTACTACTGTAGAAACCTCTCCTTATCTTTATATTATTGCATTGTTGTGCCAAGTAAAGTCTTTGATAGAGAGTTGATACTAGATTTGGATTTCTGCGCAGAAACAGATTTTTAGCTGTCACGAATTTCAGTAGATCTCTCTGTAGGAGACTCTAAAAAATCTGCAAAAATTCATGAGTAATCCTCAGATATGTACGCAACTTTCATTAAATTTGAGCTTCTTCATCTGAGCAAGTTAAGTGCCTCGAAAAAATTCGTCTTTACGGACTGTTCTGTTTTGACAGATTCTTCCTTTTATTTTGCATTGCCTCTTTTACTGTGTTGAGTGGATTTCTTTGCTCCATTAACTTTCAGTAACCTTAGGTAATGTCCAGAAGTGTTGGAAACGATTGTGTCCTCACTGAACATGTGAATTTTTGATTATGCACTAACCCTCTAATGAGATTGTTTTGAGTTTGGTGTGGAGGAAGTTTTCAAGGATCAAGAGAGGAGGATGATAAAATGTGATCAAGAAGAGTGAAAAGTCTAAGCTTGGGGATGCCCCGTGGTTCATCCCTGCATATTTCAAGAAGACTCAAGCATCTAAGCTTGGGGATGCCCAAGGCATCCCCTTCTTCATCAACAACTTATCAGGTCACCTCTAGTGAAACTATATTTTTATTCCGTCACATCTTATGTGCTTTACTTGGAACGTCTGTGTGCTTTTATTTTCGTTTTGTTATTTTCATTCTCTGAATAAATACGGATCCTAGCAATCCTTGTGTGGGAGAGAGACACGCTCCGCTTTCATATGAACACTTGTGTTCTTCGTTTTACTTTTAATGTTCATGGCAAAAGTTAAAAGCTGCTGTATTTATTGCTATTTGGTTGGAAACATAAAATGCTTCATGTGGTAAATGGTATATTGTCTTGAATAATTTGATACTTGGCAATTGTTTTGAGCTCTCAAGTAGATCATGTTTAAGCTCTTGCATCATGTAGTTTAAACCTATTAGTGGAGAACTACTGTAGAGCATGTTGAAATTTGGTTTGCATGATTGGTCTCTCTAAAGTCTAGATATTTTCTGGTAAAAGTGTTTGAACAACAAGGAAGACAGTGTAGAGTCTTATAATGCTTGCAATATGTTCTTATGTAAGTTTATCTGTACCGGTTGATACTTGTGTTTGCTTCAAACAACCTTGCTAGCCAAAGCCTTGTACTGAGAGGGAATGCTTCTCGTGCATCCAAAACCTTGAGCCAAAACTTATGCCATTTGTGTCCACCATAACTACCTATCATGTGGTATTTTTCTGGCATTCCAAGTAAATTGCTTGCGTGCTACCTTTAAAAAATTTATTCCTTGTCTTTGCAGTACATAGATCATGGGAAAGTAGCCTAAAAAACTATTGTGGTAATGAATATGTCGCTTATGTATCTTATTTCTTATAAGTTGCTTGTTGAGCGGTAACCATGTTATCTGGGACGCCATCAAGCTGTTACACCTTTGTTGAATATCATGTGAGTTGCTATGCATGTTCGTCTTGTCTGAAGTAAGGGTGGTTTGTCATGATTAAATGGTTTGAGTATGCATATTGTTAGAGAAGAACATTGGGCCGCCAACCAAAGCCATGTATCATGGTGGAAGTTTCAGCTTGGACATTAATCCTCAATCTCTTATGAGAATATTATCTGTTGTTGAATGCTTAAGCATTAAAGAGGAGTCCATTATCTGTTTTCTATGTTGTCCCGGTATGGATGTCCTCAAGTTGAGATCTATCAAAATCGAGAAATCAAATGCGATCTATCACCTTGGACCTTTTTACAGGTGACATAGAGGTACCCCTTTGTGACACTTGGTTGAAACATATGTAATGCAATGATAATCCATGGAAATCCGAGCTAATTAGGACAAGGTGCGAGCACTATTGGTATTCGATGCATGAGGCTTGCAACTTATAGGAGGTTTTATGCATAACACCTATGAATTATTACTACCGTTGACAAAAAAATTTCCATGTTTTCAAAATAAAAAGCTCTAGCACATGAGTAATCCCTGCTTCCCTCTGCGAAGGGCCTTTCTTTTACTTTATGTTGAGTCAGATTACCTACTTCTTTCTATCTTAGAAGCAAACACTTGTGTCAACTATGTGCGTTGATTCTTACATACTTGCTTATTTGCATTAATCATATTACTTTGTGTTGACAATTATCCATGAGATATACATGTTGAAAGTTGAAAGCAACTACTGAAACTTAAATCTTCCTTTGTGTTGCTTCAAAACCTTCTATTAAGAATCTATTTCTTTATGAGTTAACTCTTATGCAAGACTTGTTGATGCTTGTCTTGAAAGTACTATTCATGAAAAGTCTTTGCTATATGATTCAGTTGTTTAGTCATTATCTTTACCATTGCTTTGAATCACTTCATTCATCTCATATGCTTTACAATACTATTGATCAAGATTATGTTGGTAGCATGTCATTTCATAAATTATCCTTGTTATCGTTTACCTACTCGAGGGCGAGTAGGAACTAAGCTTGGGGATGCTTGATACGTCTCCAACGTATCTATAATTTCTTACGTTCCATGCTAGTTTTATGACAATACCTACATGTTTTATTCATACTTTATATCATTTTGATGCATTTTCAGGTACTAACCTATTAACAAGATGCCACAGTGCCAGTTCCTGTTTTCTGCTGTTTTTGGTTTCAGAAATCCTACACAGGAAATATTCTCGGAATTGAACGAAACAAATGCCCACGGTCTTATTTTCCACGGAGGCTTCCAGAACACCGAAGAGGATATGAAGAGGAGCCACGAGGCGGCCACACCCTAGGGGGCGCGGTCCCACCCCTGGTCGCGCCGCCCTATGGGGTGGGCCCCTCGGGACTCCACCGACATCGCCCCTTCGCCTATATATTCTCCCAGAAGTGAAAACCCTAAAACAATCGACGATATTCCACGAAGAGTTCCATAGCCGCCGCCATCGCGAAGACAAGTTTCGGGGGACTGAAGTCTCTGTTTCGGCACGCCGCCGGGGCAGGAAATTGCCCCCGGAGTCATCTCCATCGACACCACCGCCATCTTCATCGCCGTTTCTGTCTCCCATGATGAGGAGGGAGTAGTTCTCCCCCGAGGCTGAGGACTCTACCGGTAGCTATGTGGTTCATCTCTCTCTCCCATGGTGTGATCTTTATGTGATCATGAGCTTTGTATCACTATTAATCTATGTGTTACTCTAGTGATGTTATTAAAGTAGTTTATTCCTCCTCCATGATGTAAAGTTGACAGTGTGTACATCATGTAGTACTTGGCGTAGGTTATGATTGTAATCTCTTGTAGATTACGAAGTTAACTATTACTATGATAGTACTGAAGTGATCTATTCTCCCTTTCATAGCTATTGTTGACAGTGTGTATGCTATGTTAGTACTCGGTCTAAATTGCAATGGTCAATTATACACTCTAGAGGTTACTTTAATATGAACTCCGGACGTTGTGGAGCTTGTTTACTCCGGCTTGAGGTGTCCTTTTATAGCCCTACACAATGAACGGTGTTTGTTATCCAACAAGAGAGTGTTTGAAAGTAGCACAAGTGAAGAGAAGTTATTTATTTATGTTATCATTGTTGAGAATGTCCACTAATGAAAGTATGATCCCTAGGCCTTGTTTCTAAGCATTGAAACACCGTTTCCAACAAGTTCTGCTACATGTTTGCTTGCTGCCATTTTTATTTCAGATTGCAATTACTACTTACAATCATCCATATTACTTGTATTTCACTATCTCTTCGCCGAACTAGTGCACCTATACATCTCGACAAGTGTATTAGGTGTGTTGGGGACACAAGAGACTTCTTGTATCTTAATTGCAGGGTTACTTGAGAGGGATATCTTTGACCTCTACCTCCCCGAGTTCGATAAACCTTGGGTGATTCACTTAAGGGAAACTTGCTGCTCGTTCTACAAACCTCTCGCTCTTGGAGGCCCAACACCGTCTACAGGAATAGAAGCGTGCGTAGACATCGGTGTGATGCGTACGACAGCGAGTTTTCCCTCGGTAAGAAACCAAGGTTATCGAACCGAGTAGGAGATGAAGGCCACGTGAAGGTTGTTGGTGAAGGAGTGTAGTGCGACGCAACACCAGGGATTCCGGCGCCAACGTGGAACCTGCACAACACAATCAAAATACTTTGCCCCAACTTAACAGTGAGGTTGTCAACCTCACCGGCTTGCTGTAAACAAATGATTAAACGTATGGTGTGGAGAATGATGTTTGCTTGCAAAGAACAATACAGAACAATGATTGCAGTAGGTTGTATTTCAGATGTAAATGAATGGACCGGGGTGCACAGTTCACTAGTGGTGTCTCTCCAATAAGATAAATAACATGTTGGGTGAACAAATTACAGTTGGGCAATTGACAAATAGAGAGGGCATAACAATGCACATACATATCATGATGACTAGTATCAGATTTACTTAGCGCATTACGTTAAAGAACATAGACCGCTATCCAGCATGCATCTATGCCTAAAAAGTCCACCTTCGGGTTAGCATCCGCACCCCTTCCAGTATTAAGTTGCAAACAACAGATAATTGCATTAAGTACTGTGCGTAATGTAAACAATACAAATATCCTTAGACAAAACATTGATGTTTTATCCCTAGTGGCAACAACACATCCACAACCTTAGAACTTTCTGTCACTGTCCCAGATTCAATGGAGGCATGAACCCACTATCGAGCATAAATACCCCTCTTGGAGTTACAAGTATCAACTTGGCCGAGCCTCTACTAGCAACGGAGAGCATGCAAGATCATAAACAACACATATATGATAGATCGATAATCAACTTGACATAGTATTCCATATTCATCGGATCCCAACAAACACAACATGTAGCATTACAAATAGATGATCTTGATCATGATAGGCAGCTCACAAGATCTAAACATGATGGCATAATAGGAGAAGACAACCATCTAGCTACTGCTATGGACCCATAGTCCAAGGATGAACTACTCACGCATCGGTCCGGAGGCGGGCATGGTGATGTAGAGCCCTCCGGTGATGATTCCCCTCTCCGGCAGGGTGCCGGAGGTGATCTTCAGAACCCCCCGAGATGGGGTTGACGGCGGCGGCGTCTCAGTAACTTTTCTCGTATCGTGGCTCTCGGTACTAGGGTTTTCCGATACGAAGGATTATATAGGCGAAGATGCAGCGTCGGGGGAGCCAGGGGGTGGCCTCCCCATAGGCCGCGCGCCTGGGCGCTTGGCCGCGCCGCCCTGTGGGGTTGGCCCCCTGCTGGCCGCCTCCGACTCTTCTTCGGTGTTCTGGAATCCTCCGTGGAAAATAGGGCCGTGGGCTTTTGGTTCGTCCAATTCCGAGAATATTTCCTGTGTAGGATTTCTGAAACCAAAAACAGCAGAAAACAGGAACTGGCGCTTCGGCATCTTGTTAATAGGTTAGTACCGGAAAATGCATAAAAATGATATAAAGTGTATATAAATGAGTATTGCCATAAAACTAGCATGGAACATAAGAAATTATAGATACGTTTGAGACGTATCAAGCATCCCCAAGCTTAGTTCCTACTCGCCCTCGAGTAGGTAAACGATAAAAAGGATAATTTCTGAAGTGACATGCTACCATCATAATCTTGATCAATACTATTGTAAAGCATATGAGATGAATGAAGTGATTCAAAGCAATGGTCTATAGTTTACTAACAAAAAGATAATGAATAAACAACTGAATCATATAGCAAAGACTTTTCATGAATAGTACTTTCAAGACAAGCATCAAAAAGTCTTGCATAAGAGTTAACTCATAAAGCAATAGATTCTTAATAGAAGGTTTTGAAGCAACACAAAGGAAGATTTAAGTTTCAGCGAGTTGATTTCAACTTTCAACATGTATATCTCATGGATAATTGTCAACACAAAGTAATATGATGAGTGCAAATAAGCAAGTATGTAAGAATCAATGCACACAGTTGACACATGTGGTGACCCAGCGTACCACTGCATGGTGTAGTACACAAGTCGTTGACATAACACAAGTGAAACACCGTTCCACTCATATTACATCTCTCAGAGCGGTACAACAGAAACATATGCGAGTCCAAGGTATGTCTATAGAAGCACACACGAACTGTTTACATAAGATCAACACAGCCTCTTACTTTACAGTGAGGTAAAACTTCAAATAAAGCTCCAGAAGAACGACTCGTAGTCTATCTTATTGCTAACTCAAGTTTAAGAGCTAATTGGCTTGCTATAGAACTCTAGCTACTTAGGTGCTAGGATTAGGGAAAGGTTCCCTTTTATTACTAGTCTAGGTTTCCATTATAGCTCATGCAGAAGTTGACTCCATTGACTTCTTTGATTGGATTCTTCATCTTGTTGCAGTTGACTCCTTTGTCTTTGAGTTCCACGGTAGTTTCTCCTTCTGTGCCTTGATCTAAGAAGGGGGTTCAAATGGGAGGGAATGAGTACGAGCGTACTCAGCAAGTTCATATTAGGAAATAGGTGTATTATGCACTAGCTACAGCCATAGACCAGAAAGTCATAGGCCAATGCAAGTTTTCATAATTTTTTTTTCAAAAGGTTTATTTTATTCTGAAAACTATGCCCGTCAGTCTTCACAGGTTGACCAGAACTTCATGGAGTTCCTTTCCTGCCGCGTTCGCAGTTCCCTTCCCGGAACAGGGAGTGACAAGTCACAATTTGATACACTCTGCAGAGGTGCGTTACTTTTCCCATAAGAGAACTTATCCTTGATACCAACCGGGTGTACTTTCCCGTCCACACTTCCTTGGTGTAGGGCCAGGTGTAAGGTCCAAGCCAATCACCGCCTTCTCCGCGATCGCAAACCCACCCTTTTGTCCAACCGCACACCCCCAGTAGACTTCTTCCGATAATACGGCTTTACTCACAGTGTACTTTGGACAATCCATCATAGACCGTAGAGCTCAACATCACACACGGATGGGGCTTTAAAAGGCTATCCCAACCTACGGCAGTGCCTCCAACACCCCGCAGCTCTACCAGTCCGTTGGCGTGCAGAAGGGAAAAGATACAGCTGACTTCCCCAGAGCCATTATAGATCTTATGGTCAACGCGATATGTACGGCGCTAGAATCACTGGACGGCATTGGTATTTAGTCCTAGATGAGTAGTACCCATGCAATGGAACCTCCACCATATCAACACATACCATGGTTCCATTGCCCACCACATAGTCATATTCATAATTGTAAAATAATACTTTGCTTTTCAATGCATGAGTGATAAGTATAGTACTTTGCATATAGTTTGATACAAATAATCAAATGACATGAGCAAGCGATGAACTTGCCTTTCTTGACTGCAAGATTATGCAGGCAAAAGCTTCGATACGTGAGAATTCCAAATTCTGAAATACCATCATTGTCCGGTAAGGACAATGTTTAAAGAACTGGCAAAGATGCTATAATGCATAGTATGAGATGCAATCGCCCCGAGCGTAACCTAATCCCGATGATTTAGGATTGATGAGTTGTAAAGATTTCTTTAGGGTGTGTTGCACTTTTAGAATGGTTCTCAAACAAGGTTATTATTAGGGTTGGTGATATTAATAGCATAAACAAGTAATATAAGGTATTATAACAAGTATACACATAAAGGAATAGTGATTGCATAAGAAATCAAGATTAGTTGTCCATTTTAAGTTCTACAGGTCATGGTTGACGATTACTTATATTATACTTCAAAAGAATAACTTTTGAAGAACATGTTGATTAAGAAATAATGAGGATTTCAAAGATGAATTAGGGCTTCTAAGGTTTGATTGACATTGGTACTTCAAAAGAATAACTTTTGAAGAACAGGTTAAATAAGAATATGAACTACTATACATAGGAGCTATGGCTTTCTAGGGTTTACTATTGGATTCATTTAGTTCACTAATAGAAACTAGTTGGGTTCTTTAAGTAGAATGGGTTTATAGGTAGCAAGTATGGATAGGGTTATTACCATGGTTTCCCATATACATCATATCAAAGGATGGTTATTAAGATGGTTCCATAGGTTTGCTATTAGGTTTACTATGGTTTCATATTTGCTTTACCAAATAATCTCTAATGGTTTCTAAGCTAAGTGGCTTATCATTTCCTAAGTAGGGTTTAGTGGAATAGAAGCATGTGTTGTGTATTGCTACATAAGGTTGGTACTAGGGTTTATCTTATGGTTCTACTAGGGTTTGATGATTAAGGTTTATCCTAATGGTGTGGTATAATGGAGTGGTAATCAATGGTACTAATCCAATTAACAAGCTAGGGTTTGCATCTAGGTGGCACTAGTGAATCATATAGGTTTTAATTAAGAATAGGAACATGAAATGATAATCTCATGTGACTTGGTTTTATGATAGTAGATCATAAGCATGCATTCATTGGTCATATATTATGGTTCTCTATGTAAGGGAAATTTCACATGATCACATGGGTTAAATCTTTAGGGTTTTAGAGTTAAAGCATTTTCAAATGATCACATGACATAAACCCCGAGGGTTTTAGGATTGAAACTATTTTAGGGTTTTTAATTTGAAGTAATGGTCAATTAGGATTTTCATGTGATTAAATATAACCATAAAGAAACAATTTATGATGAACACATAAAATAATGGGTTCAAGGTCTTACTTATATTAGAACTAGGGTTTCTAAATTATGGTACAGCTCTTAAAATGATAATTTACAAATGAGATGTGGTTACTAATTATTTTGAAATAAAATAAATAAGGAATTTAACATTATATTATTTTTACAAAACTTAAGTAAAATATGATGAATACTATTAGGGTTTAGGGGTTTTAAATAATAATTTAAGTAATGATTAATTTAGGATTTTCATAGGTTTAGTTATAACCATCTAGAAATATTTGTTGTTTTATATGGCATCTTAATGCAAAGTAATATTTAATATTTTATTTATGTAAAAAGAAAAATTAAAACAAGAAATTATATGTTTAGTATTTAGGACTTAATGATTAAAGATTTAAATTAGCCTTCTAACATTTAGAGGAAAATTCAAATTATTGTTCCTTTGATTTTAAAGTATTTTCTTTATATTATTATTATAAAGGTAAGTTTATGTTACTCACTTTTATTTATGGGTTGTTATTTATTTAATCTTTAGATGATATAATTTTATAGGGAAAAGAGAATAAAATAAATAAAAAATGGACCAAATGGCCCAATGGGCTGGCCCAGCTAGTCTGGCTGGACCAGAACGACTCACCCTGGTCTGGGTCAAACCCAGACCCGATGCTCCCTCACTCGTTGCCCTCTCCTTCTCTCATCTTTACGCACACGCATGCACACGCTCCCATGGCCCCTGCCGCCTCGACGATCTTCCCCGGCCACCACCGGCTCATCCAGGCGTCGGCGAGATGGGGATTTGCTCCGCCTTGACCAGCTCTGTAACTACTTCTCGCCGATTTAATTTCCGTGGCTTTTTCCGTTCGCCCCAACCTAGGAACCCTAATTCCCCCCATGCGATTCCGGCCACCGCTGTCTTTCGCCGCCGCCGCTCCCCGGCGTGGCTCCGCTCACTCGCTCTACTCCGCTTACTGTGAGCTACCCTCACCCTTCTCTGTTTATGATTATGCATTGGTGGCTTGTGTGATTATGGTATAGCTCTTATCTACTAAACATACACTGTTTTGTTAACTGAAAGAGTTCAGTGGTACTACTGTTTAGTCTTAATTGAGCTCAAACATGCCGGTGATTTCAATGCTGCTACTATTGTTGTATACTTTCCTTGATGGCTGCTTGTGAACTGATAATTGGAGGTGGTATCCTGTGTTGGTTGACTAGAACATGGCTGGAATATCACTACTACTTGTATAATACTTGGTTGGCCTGAGATTATTTCCTAGGCGCTATGTAAATCCTGGTGACATGTTAATTAATAGTGGCTGTTTATGGTGATGACTCAATCAAATGCATAAATGGTACTGGACAGATCCTTGCTTAATAAATACAGTGATGCCTCTAATTGGATAATTAGTCATCCAGACATGTGTGGCTGGTTGTATTTCTTTTACTGATGAAACTGTACATATACTACAACATGCACTATTGATTTGAGGTTTGGTTTGGGGTTTGAATATGATATAAATTGATGCCCCATTTAATTCATGGTTGAATTCAAGCAATGAAATAGATGTACTATTGCTGGATGATTTATTTGTTGAATTCTGGTGAGCTTATGGTGTGCTTATTATCCTCTAATTGATAGGGATACTTACTGGATCATGTGCATACATGACATTGTGGTTATGTGGATGGCTTGCTTATACTTAAGCTGATGATTTTGTAGCTTTGATTTGCTGCCTTTTCTTCTTCTGCATAAGTGCCCATGTGCCTCTTACCAACATATCTACCCTGTGGTGCCTCAATGAGTGTGCACATGGTATGAATCTGTTAGAGTGAGACCTGGTGCTGTTGTGCTTGTGTAAAATGAGAAATAGGCATTGGTCATAGCTGTAGAGTCAGTTGATGCAATCTGTCCATCCAAGCTCCTAATGATGCTTGAATTAACTTGAATGGACAGATCGATGCTTGCTTTAGCCGATGATGCAAAGGCCGAGGCTCAATATTGGATAAGGACAGATACTAAAAGATGGCTTTCCCAATCTCGATGATGTTGCAGCATAGCACCTCTATGCCTATCTGAGAAAATAGATCCCTCCAACCCTCCTAGATCAAAATCTAGCTGCAGGGTATAAGGACCTGATGGCTTCATGTTTTCCCCCGTATTTCACTTCATGTGGTTATGCAAATGCAAGAACAGATATTTGCATTTCTGGTGGATTCCTACCTTCTGATCTTGATAGCTTGAGCTTCTTGATTACGGAGTAAAACCTTTTCCTTGTGCTAGCCTGTAGCTCCTGATGGCTTGATTTGCTTCCTGATGGTTTTGAGTGGCCAACTATGGGTGTTCCTGAGTTCTACCTTTTCTGGATAACTACTGATGTGTGTGTGCTAGGAGAACTGCTGGTACTATTTATACTGTTGTAGCTGTGTTGACAACACACCAAACTGCATGTGTGTGTGAGCTTCCTGCCTGTGTGGTGCAAGTTTCCACCAGGTGCATCTCCCCTTGAGGATCAGCTCGGCCACCAAAATATCTATACTGTTTATCTTATTCTAACCTTGCCATTTCGCAATCACTTCCCTTTTTGTGTTTTGTTTGTTTTGCAGGTGATTGAGTTGTACAAGAAGATGATGTTGATCTTCTAGATTTAGTTTAGGATTTAATTTTCCTTTTCTCATACTTGTAATTGTAATTAAATTATTTCCCTTATTCACTTTGTAAAGACTTTGTATTATTGTGTCAATATTAATAAAGAAATATTTTCCTTAATGTGTAATGTCTTCGTTTGTGAATCACTTGACTGGTTTTATAATTCAACTTCATCTGTAACTTTATTTCTTTTGATGAGAATTGGAAATAATTGAATGATACAAATTGTAATAGGATTTGAATTCCTTATTTATTTTGAATTTCACATAATATTTGAGTAAACCTATTGTAATTTATAAATGGTTAGGAATTCAAATTTCAATCTGAATTCTTATTTGAATTTATGTCTTTCATATTTGAATTTGAATTCAAACTATTTCCCTCGAAAACATAACAATCAATAAAGGTCATGTCAAAATTTATCGCACTTGTGTCGATGACATACATCAGTTCCATCGACACAAGAGAAACCTTGCTCACTTTGTGTCTTAGATGAACGCGCGAAAATTCCCCGGATTTTCTATGCATGAATGAAATGCACACTCTCGTGTTCTCTCTTTTTCTTGTCTCTAATCCTGGGATATTACAGCCTCTCCCCCTTAAACTGAACTTCGTCCCGAAGTTCGAACGCTCTCATGTTTCGGAAGGTGGAATTGATTTGATCAGATCACGATCTCTTTCAACTCCATGGTGATCTCATTTGATACAATTGGATATATAATTTGTCGAGATCCTTCTTGGAGTTTTCTGATGTCTGGCACTGATACTTTCTTCCATTCTATGATTTCTTCCAACACTCCAAGCTTATTGTCTTGCTCTTCAACGATTCTTGGATTAGGACATCTTATTGTGCTAATGGACTTTATTATTGGTTGTGATGACAACTTCCTATCTGGGTACTCAAAGGTTGGTTCCACCAGTTGCGGCAATCCAGCTGCGGTGCCCAAACCTTAAGTCTAAAGGATTGGTTTAAAGTAAGGTATTGTTTTCCCTTACTACCATAACGAAAGTAATGGTACTTAGTAAGGTATTTACAATAGGCATGGTCCTGGTGGTTTATTCCTACGAATGGATTAGACTCATTTAGTCCATCCAATCATTGCTTCTAGTTTATGCTAGTTATCCTTCTTTTGGTTTCTTTAGGTTCCATGAAAGGAATCTTTCTAATAGGCTTATGTTTTAGTATAGTCAAACTCCTTTGGTATTCTAGCTTCTCAAGCTTTGATTGTCCTCCGACATCTTCTTCATCCAACTTCATTATCTTGGACTTACTTGAGTTCTTCTACTTTTGAGTAATTATCAATTACCCACTCAAGTTAGGGTCTAACCCTTATTTCCTCGAGATATGAACCCCGGCTTCTGGTCTGACAACCTCCTGAGAGTACTATTATATGGATACTTCCCAACAACCTTATAAAAATAAGATCGGACTTCCTCTCAGTTCAGACCTTTTTCTTCGTCTACTACAAACCATAACTTATTACTTCTCCTCCAGCCTTCCTCTCCCCCTTGGAGTTTACTAATGATCTTCAAACTTCCTTTCTTCTAATCATTAAACTCCAAGGTTAGGTAGTTGGTCTAAGTTTGGTTTAGGTTTGTACTTTTCTAGAGTTTCACGAAGAATTCTTTGCGGTGTATCCACACAGTTGTGGGTATCCGATGTGAATCCTCCAACTATATATTTACTAGCTACGGAATACCAGTTATGGAATACCAGCTACAGAATTCCTCTTTCTTTTTGGGTAAAGAAATGTTGAAGCTGCGGACTATCTGTGGCTATGTTATGGTTGTCAACATCTACCTACCAGATGCGGATACTTTTATGGTTTTAGTTAAGATCTAGCTCACTTTCAATACTTTCTCTTCATGACTATCTATATCAGTTGCGGTCTTATTATACCAGCTGCGACTTCACTTGTCTATTTTCCTTCTTCTAGGGTTTGTTTTGCAAGATAACCACTTGTTGACACTATGAAGATAGTATCGTAAGTGACTTCATTTGCATTCCCTTCTTCCATAATGAATATGGCTCCACTTTTACTTCTCCATATTCACTATTTTTCTCACTTTCATGGTACTTCCATGTTGAAGTACTCCTTGATTAAGGATAAAAGTGAGTTTTGTTTGGTCCTTCCTTTAGAGTATTGTGGTTACTTTCCACAATTTGACTTCCTTCTTTAAGTGAACCTTCATTTTGTCTTCAACATTTTCAGAATTCGTCACTTCCTTACACAAATACCTTTACCCTCTAGATCTATAACATCAAGTAAGAGCTTGATATTGCAACATGCATTTGCATATCAAAGTCAAACTTCATGTATGGATCTAGTCAATCAATGAAAATCCAATAAAATACAAGAAAATCCAACTTTGTGTTTATAATACACATCCTTATATGCCTGAATAAAATAGTTGGGTAGGACATCCCTAAACATCAGGCTCAGATGTGTAGTATATAACACCACATAAGATAAGTTTAGGTTGTGATATTTAGCACTTATATATGGATTACTACTATTTGTCTCAGTATTTACTTTGATTGCTCATTTGCAATCAAATAAACTTGAGCAAATTAGTCCAGAATAGTTGTGGTTGACCTAATTTCCTTGGGAAGTACTAACTTACCTTCCATTTAATTGAAAACTAACCTCATATGATCTCTCGAGACCATAACATGGCTACTCTAAACATATGGTTGTTAGAATATACCACCTATAACTCTAGGATTTCTCTACGTGATATGCTCTAAATAAGCCTTCTTTAAATTAAGGACTATGGTTCTGACATACTTGGTACAGTTATTAGGATTTTAAGGCCTAAGCTTTCGAACTATTCCTTAAATCCTACTCCTCATCATACTTCTGTTAACTCACTTATGATGTTCTACTCCCTCACATCATGATTCTCAAGTGAATCATATATGATTACTAACTTTACCATGAAAAGTAAACTTGTATAACTCCTATCACTCTACCTTACCTCCTATGATTGACTCATCATAGGTATTTACTACCTCATACTCCCTCTGGTCCATTCTATAGTGCCTATAGTTTTTTGGCACGGAAATTAGCGCAAGAGTATTTTTTACACAAGACCCCTAGCTGAACGATTTGAGATCAACGTAAAATTTGGGAAATCCATATCTTACTAACTTACCATAACAAATTTGGGTGCTGAACGATTTGGGAGCTGAACGGGGAGGGGGTAAATGAAAAAAAGCTAAGCTACAACCTTATATTCTGAAACAAATGCCAAAAATCTATAGGCACTATAGAAATGAACGGAGGGAGTATAACTTACCTCCTTTACTTAACATCAGTCATTTGACTTTTTACATGACTCTTACTCAACCATATTTGTATTGGTATACTTCTTCCAATATGATATCTTCCTTATGGTTGTATCCTTTCTTTGGACTACCATGTGTGGTATACCAACTGTGGTCTACTACCACCCTTTATCTTAAGCTTCAATGGTGTTCTATTAATTTGGAATGAAGCAAGATAACTAACTAACTTTATTTAAGAAATATAGATAAGAAAGATTGACTCAAGCGTGTCAGGATTATTCTCAAGTGAATACCCATCTCAAATCAAAAGAATAGTTGGTTTAGCATAGTTGGCTTAGCTAAGATACTTCCTATAGACACTACCAAACCTATAGGTCTCCTTTAAAGGGTTTTAATCCTAGGGTCAAAGCATTTGCTCTGATACCAGCTGTGGTGACCCAGCGTACCACTGCATGGTGTAGTACACAAGTCGTTGACATAACACAAGTGAAACACCGTTCCACTCATATTACATCTCTCAGAGTGGTACAACAGAAACATATGCGAGTCCAAGGTATGTCTATAGAAGCACACACGAACTGTTTACATAAGATCAACACAGCCTCTTACTTTACAGTGAGGTAAAACTTCAAATAAAGCTCCAAAAGAACGACTCGTAGTCTATCTTATTGCTAACTCAAGTTTAAGAGCTAATTGGCTTGCTATAGAACTCTAGCTACTTAGGTGCTAGGATTAGGGAAAGGTTCCCTTTTATTACTAGTCTAGGTTTCCATTATAGCTGATGCGTAGTTGACTCCATTGACTTCTTTGATTGGATTCTTCATCTTGTTGCAGTTGACTCCTTTGTCTTTGAGTTCCACGGTAGTTTCTCCTTCGGTGCCTTGATCTAAGAAGGGGGTTCAAATGGGAGGGAATGAGTACGAGCGTACTCAGCAAGTTCATATTAGGAAATAGGTGTATTATGCACTAGCTACAGCCATAGACCAGAAAGTCATAGGCCAATGCAAGTTTTCATAAACATTTCTTCAAAAGGTTTATTTTATTCTGAAAACTATGCCCGTCGATCTTCACAAAGTTGACCAGAACTTCATGGAGTTCCTTTCCTGCCGCGTTCGTAGTTCCCTTCCCGGAACAGGGAGTGACAAATCACAATTTGATACACTCGCGAGAGGTGCGTTACTTTTCCCATAAGAGAACTTGTCCTTGATACCAACCGGGTGTACTTTCCCGTCCACACTTCCTTGGTGTGGGGCCAGGTGTAAGGTCCAAGCCAATCACTGCCTTCTCCGCGACTGCAAACCCACCCTTTTGTCCAACCGCACACCCCCAGTAGACTTCTTCCGATAATACGGCTTTACTCACGATGTACTTTGGACAATCCATCATAGACCGTAGAGCTCAACATCACACACGGATGGGGATTTGAAAGGCTATCCCAACCTACGGCAGTGCCTCCAACACCCTGCAGCTCTACCAGTCCGTTGGCGTGCAGAAGGGAAAAGATACAGCTGACTTCCCTGAGCCATTATAGATCTTATGGTCAACGCGATATGTACGGCGCTAGAATCACTCGGACGGCATTGGTATTTAGTCCTAGATGAGTAGTACCCATGCAATGGAACCTCCACCATATCAACACATACCATGGTTCCATTGCCCACCACATAGTCATATTCATAATTGTAAAATAATACTTTGCTTTTCAATGCATGAGTGATAAGTATAGTACTTTGCATAGAGTTTGATACAAATAATCAAATGACATGAGCAAGCGATGAACTTTCCTTTCTTGACTGCAAGATTATGCAGGCAAAAGCTTCGATACGTGAGAACTCCAAATTCTGAAATACCATCATTGTCCGGTAAGGACAATGTTTAAAGAACTCGGCAAAGATGCTATAATGCATAGTATGAGATGCAATCGTCCCGAGCGTAACCTAATCCCGATGATTTAGGATTGATGAGTTGTAAAGATTTCTTTAGGGTGTGTTGCACTTTTAGAATGGTTCTCAAACAAGGTTATTATTTGGGTTGGTGATATTAATAGCATAAACAAGTAATATAAGGTATTATAACAAGCATACACATAAAGGAATAGTGATTGCATAAGAAATCAAGATTAGTTGTCCATTTTAAGTTCTACAGGTCATGGTTGACGATTACTTATATTATACTTCAAAAGAATAACTTTTGAAGAACATGTTGATTAAGAAATAATGAGTATTTCAAAGATGAATTAGGGCTTCTAAGGTTTGATTGACATTGGTACTTCAAAAGAATAACTTTTGAAGAACATGTTAAATAAGAATATGAACTACTATACATAGGAGCTATGGCTTTCTAGGGTTTACTATTGGATTCATTTAGTTCACTAATAGAAACTAGTTGGGTTCTTTAAGTAGAATGGGTTTATAGGTAGCAAGTATGGATAGGGTTATTACCATGGTTTCCCATATACATCATATCAAAGGATGGTTATTAAGATGGTTCCATAGGTTTGCTATTAGGTTTACTATGGTTTCATATTTGCTTTACCAAATAATCTCTAATGGTTTCTAAGCTAAGTGGCTTATCATTTCCTAAGTAGGGTTTAGTGGAATAGAAGCATGTGTTGTGTATTGCTACATAAGGTTGGTACTAGGGTTTATCTTATGGTTCTACTAGGGTTTGATGATTAAGGTTTATCCTAATGGTGTGGTATAATGGAGTGGTAATCAATGGTACTAATCCAATTAACAAGCTAGGGTTTGCATCTAGGTGGCACTAGTGAATCATATAGGTTTTAATTAAGAATAGGAACATGAAATGATAATCTCATGTGACTTGGTTTTATGATAGTAGATCATAAGCATGCATACATTGGTCATATATTATGGTTCTCTATGTAAGGGAAATTTCACATGATCACATGGGTTAAATCTTTAGGGTTTTAGAGTTAAAGCATTTTCAAATGATCGCATGACATAAACCCCGAGGGTTTTAGGATTGAAACTATTTTAGGGTTTTTAATTTGAAGTAATGGTCAATTAGGATTTTCATGTGATTAAATATAACCATAAAGAAACAATTTATGATGAACACATAAAATAATGGGTTCAAGGTCTTACTTATATTAGAACTAGGGTTTCTAAATTATGGTACAACTCTTAAAATGATAATTTACAAATGAGATGTGGTTACTAATTATTTTGAAATAAAATCAATAAGGAATTTAACATTATATTATTTTTACAAAACTTAAGTAAAATATGATGAATACTATTAGGGTTTAGGGGTTTTAAATAATAATTTAAGTAATGATTAATTTAGGATTTTCATAGGTTTAGTTATAACCATCTAGAAATATTTGTTGTTTTATATGGCATCTTAATGCAAAGTAATATTTAATATTTTATTTATGTAAAAAGAAAATTTAAAACAAGAAATTATATGTTTAGTATTTAGGACTTAATGATTTAAGATTTAAATTAGCCTTCTAACATTTAGAGGAAAATTCAAATTATTGTTCCTTTGATTTTAAAGTATTTGCTTTATATTATTATTATAAAGGTAAGTTTATGTTACTCACTTTTATTTATGGGTTGTTATTTATTTAATCTTTAGATGATATAATTTTATAGGGAAAAGAGAATAAAATAAAAAAAATGGACCAAATGGCCCAATGGGCTGACCCAGCTAGTCTGGCTGGACCAGACCGACTCACCCTGGTCTGGGTCAAACCCAGACCCGACGCTCCCTCACTCGTTGCCCTCTCCTTCTCTCATCTTCACGCACACGCATGCGCACGCTCCCATGGCCCCTACCGCCTCGCCGATCTTCCCCGGCCACCACCGGCTCATCCAAGCGTCGGCGAGATGGGGATTTGCTCCGCCTTGACCAGCTCTGTAACTACTTCTCGCCGATTTAATTTCCGTGGCTTTTTCCGTTCGCCCCAACCTAGGAACCCTAATTCCCCCCATGCGATTCCGGCCACCACTGTCTTTCGCCGCCGCCGCTCCCCGGCGTGGCTCCGCTCACTCGCTCTACTCCGCTTACTGTGAGCTACCCTCACCCTTCTCTGTTTATGATTATGCATTGGTGGCTTGTGTGATTATGGTATAGCTCTTATCTACTAAACATACACTATTTTGTTAGCTGAAAGAGTTCAGTGGTACTACTGGTTAGTCTTAATTGAGCTCAAACATGCCGGTGATTTCAATGCTGCTACTATTGTTGTATACTTTCCTTGATGGCTGCTTGTGAACTGATAATTGGAGGTGGTATCCTGTGTTGGTTGACTAGAACATGGCTGGAATATCACTACTACTTGTATAATACTTGGTTGGCCTGAGATTATTTCCTGGACCCTATGTAAATCCTGGTGACATGTTAATTAATAGTGGCTGTTTATGGTGATGACTCAATCAAATGCATAAATGGTACTCGGACGCATCCTTGCTTAATAAATACAGTGATGCCTCTAATTGGATAATTAGTCATCCAGACATGTGTGGCTGGTTGTATTTCTTTTACTGATGAAACTGTACATATACTACAACATGCACTATTGATTTGAGGTTTGGTTTGGGGTTTGAATATGATATAAATTGATGCCCCATTTAATTCCCTGGTTGAATTCAAGCAATGAAATAGATGTACTATTGCTGGATGATTTATTTGTTGAATTCTGGTGAGCTTATGGTGTGCTTATTATCCTCTAATTGATAGGGATACTTACTGGATCATGTGCATACATGATCAGACATTGTGGTTATGTGGATGGCTTGCTTATACTTAAGCTGATGATTTTGTAGCTTTGATTTGCTGCCTTTTCTTCTTCTGCATAAGTGCCCATGTGCCTCTTACCAACATATCTACCCTGTGGTGCCTCAATGAGTGTGCACATGGTATGAATCAGTTAGAGTGAGACCCGGTGCTGTTGTGCTTGTGTAAAATGAGAAATAGGCATTGGTCATAGTCTGTAGAGTCAGTTGATGCAATCTGTCCATCCAAGCTCCTAATGATGCTTGAATTAACTTGAATGGACAGATCGATGCTTGCTTTAGCCGATGATGCAAAGGCTGAGGCTCAATATTGGATAAGGACAGATACTAAAAGATGGCTTTCCCAATCTCGAGGATGTTGCAGCATAGAACCTCTATGCCTATCTGAGAGAAATAGATCCCTCCAACCCTCCTAGATCAAAATCTAGCTGCAGGGTATAAGGACCTGATGGCTTCATGTTTTCCCCCGTATTTCACTTCATGTGGTTATGCAAATGCAAGAACAGATATTTGCATTTCTGGTGGATTCCTACCTTCTGATCTTGATAGCTTGAGCTTCTTGATTCTGGAGTAAAACCTTTTCCTTGTGCTAGCCTTTAGCTCCTGATGGCTTGATTTGCTTCCTGATGGTTTTGAGTGGCCAACTATGGGTGTTCCTGAGTTCTACCTTTTTCTGGATAACTACTGATCTGTGTGTGCTAGGAGAACTGCTGGTACTATTTATACTGTTGTAGCTGTGTTGACAACACACCAAACTGCATGTGTGTGTGAGCTGCCTGCCTGTGTGGTGCAATTTTCCACCAGGTGCATCTCCCCTTGAGGATCAGCTCGGCCACCAAAATATCTATACTGTTTATCTTATTCTAACCTTGCCATTTGGCAATCACTTCCCTTTTTGTGTTTTGTTTGTTTTGCAGGTGATTGAGCTGTACAAGAAGATGATGTTGATCTTCTAGATTTAGTTTAGGATTTAATTTTCCTTTTCTCATACTTGTAATTGTAATTAAATTATTTTCCTTATTCACTTTGTAAAGACTTTGTAATCAAACTATTTACCTCGAAAACATAATAAATCAATAAAGGTCATGTCAAAATTTATCGCACTTGTGTCGATGACATACATCAGTTCCATCGACAAAAGAGAAACCTTGCTCACTTTGTGTCTTAGATGAACGCGCGAAAATTCCCCGGATTTTCTATGCATGAATGCAATGCACACTCTCGTGTTCTCTCTTTTTCTTGTCTCTAATCCTGGGATATTACAACACAAGTGTTTGCTTCTAAGATAGAAAGAAGTAGGTAAACCGACTCAACATAAAGTAAAAGAAAGGCCGTTCGCAGAGGGAAGCAGGGATTACTCATGTGCTAGAGCTTTTTATTTTGAAAACATGGAAACAATTGTGTCAACGGTAGTAATAATTCATATGGGTTATGTATAAAACTTCCTATAAGTTGCAAGCCTCATGCATCGAATACTAATAGTGCCCGCTCCTTGTCCTAATTAGCTCGGACTTCCATGGATTATCATTGCATTACACATGTTTTAAGCAAGTGTCACAAAGGGGTACCTCTATGCCACCTGTACAAAGGTTCAAGGAGATAAATCACATTTGATTTCTCGATTTTGATAGATCTCAACTTAAGGATATCCATACCGGGACAACATAGAAAACAGATAATGGACTCCTCTTTTATGTTTTAAGCATTCAACAACAGATAATATTCTCATAAGAGATTTGAGGATTAATGTCCAAGCTGAAACTTCCACCATGATACATGGCTTTGGTTGGCGGCCCAATGTTCTTCTCTAACAATATGCATACTCAAACCATTTCAAATCATGGAAAATCTCCCTTACTTCAGACAAGACGAACATGCATAGCAACTCACATGATATTCAACAAAGGTGTGACAGGTTGATGGCGTCCCCAGATAACATGGTTATCGCTCAACAAGCAACTTATAAGAACTAAGATACACAAGCGACATATTCCTTACCACAATAGTTTTTTAGGCTACTTTCCCATGAGCTATGTATTGCAAAAAACAAGGAATGAATTTTTTTGAAAGGATTTAAAGGTAGCACGCAAGCAATTTACTTGGAATGGCAGAAAAATACCACATAGTAGGTAGTTATGGTGGACACAAATGGCATAAGTTTTGGCTCAAGGTTTTGGATGCACGAGAAGCAATCCCTCTCGCACAAGGCTTGGGCTAGCAAGGTTGTTTGAAGCAAACAAAAGTATGAACCAAGACAAAGCAAAACTTACATAAGAACATATTGCAAGCATTATAAGACTCTACATTGCCTTCCTTGTTGCTCAAACACTTTTACCGTAAAATATCTAGACTTTAGAGAGACCAATCATGCAAACCAAATTTCAACAAGCTCTACGGTAGTTCTCCACTAATAGGTTTAAACCACATGATGCAAGAGCTTAAACATGATCTACTTGAGAGCTCAAAAAAATTGCCAAGTATCAAATTATTCAAGACAATATACCAATTACCACATGAAGCATTTTCTGTTTCCAACCAAATAGCAATAAGTGCAGCAGCTTTCAACTTTCGCCATGAACATTAAAAGTAAAACTAAGAATACCAATGTTCAATATGAAAAAGTGGAGCGTGTCTTTCTCCCAAACAAGAATGTTAGGATACGATTTTATTCAGAGAATGAAAATAACAAAACGAAAATAAAACACACAGACGCTCCAAATAAAGCACATAAGATGTGACGGAATAAAAATATAGTTTCACTAGAGATGACCTGATAAGTTGTTGATGAAGAAGGGGATGCCTTGGGCATCCCCAAGCTTAGATGCTTGAGTCTTCTTGAAATATGCAGGGATGAACCACGGGGGCATCCCCAAGCTTAGACTTTTCACTCTTCTTGATCATATTATATCATCCTCCTATCTTGATCCTTGAAAACTTCCTTCACACCAAACTCAAAACAATCTCATTAGAGGGTTAGTGCATAATCAAAAATTCACATTTTCAGCAAGGACACAATCATTCCCAACACTTCTGGACATTACCCAAGGCTACTGAATTTAATGGAGCAAAGAAATCCACTCGAACACAGTAAAAGAGGCAATGTGAAATAAAAGGCAGAATCTGTCAAAACAGAACAGTCCATAAAGACGAATTTTTTCGAGGCACTTAACATGCTGAGATGAAAAAGCTCAAATTGAATGAAAGTTGCGTACATATCTGAGGATTACTCACGAAGTTTTGCAAGATTGTACGATGTTCCTACAGAGAGAACAGCTCAAATTCGTGACTAAAAATCTGTTTCTGCGCAGAAATCCAAATCTAGTATCAACCTTCTATCAAAGACTTTATTTGGCACAACAATGCAATAAAGTAAAGATACAAAGGTATTGCTACAGCAGTAACAAGTACCTTGACTCAAATATAAAACAAAAATTGCAGAAATAAAATAATGGGTTGTCTCCCATAAGCGTTTTTCTTTAACGCTTTTCAGCTAGGCGCAGAAAGTGTAAATCAAGTAACATCAAGAGAAGAAACATCAATATCAGAGTTGGGAGTTTTCTCAACGATGCATTGTATCTTATCTATGTAAGTTTCAGAAGCTCCTCTTTCATTACTTTTAGGCTCACTATCCTCCTCAAATAAATTTTCAGGAACAATCCAATCAAAATTCTTTTCTAGTGCCTCATGCATTCCTATGAGCTTATAAGGTATTGGTACTTTAGTCCCCCCTCACAATTGGCTTCATTAGTGTATTTTAGCCTATCTTTTTTCCACCCTTTCAAGGGTATTTGCAACATTGATATAAAAGCCAAGCATCTTATGTTGAATAAAGACTTTTCTAGCTTCTCTAGCTACATCACCAAATTCTTTAAGGAGGATAGACCCACTCCCTACCGATATATCTTTCAAAGTGAACTTAGGAGAAGCATGGTGAAATAAACAAGGGTAAACCGATAAAGTAAATGCGAGTAACTAATTTTTTTAAGTTTTTGATATAGAGAAAGCAAACAAGACAGAAAATAAAGCAAGACAATAAACAAAGTAAAGAGATTGGGTGTGAGAGACTCCCCTTGCAGCGTGTCTTGATATCCCCGGCAACGGCGCCAGAAAAAGTGCTTGATGACGCGTGAAGCACACGTCCGTTGGGAACCCCAAGAGGAAGGTGTGATGCGTACAGCAGCGAGTTTTCCCTCAGTAAGAAACCAAGGTTATCGAACCAGTAGGGAGATGAAGGCCACGTGAAGGTTGTTGGTGAAGGAGTGTAGTGCGGCGCAACACCGGGGATTCCGGCGCCAACGTGGAACCTGCACAACACAATCAAAATACTTTGCCCCAACTTAACAAAGTGAGGTTGTCAATCTCACCGGCTTGCCGTAAACAAAGGATTAAACGTATGGTGTGGAGAATGATGTTTGCTTGCAAAGAACAACAGAGAACAATGATTGCAGTAGGATGTATTTCAGATGTAAAAGAATGGACCGGGGTCCACAGTTCACTAGTGGTGTCTCTCCAATAAGATAAATAACATGTTGGGTGAACAAATTGCAGTTGGGCAATTGACAAATAGAGAGGGCATAACAATGCACATACATATCATGATGACTACTATGAGATTTACTTAGGGCATTACGACAAAGAACATAGAATGCTATCCAGCATGCATCTATGCCTAAAAAGTCCACCTTCGGGTTAGCATCCGCACCCCTTCTAGTATTAAGTTGCAAACAACAGACAATTGCATTAAGTACTGTGCGTAATGTAAACAATACAAATATCCTTAGACAAAGCATTGATGTTTTATCCCTAGTGGCAACAAAGACATCCACAACCTTAGAACTTTCTCACATCGTCCCGCATTCAATGGAGGCATGAACCCACTATCGAGCATAAATACCCCCTCTTGGAGTTACAAGTATCAACTTGGCCGGAGCCTCTACTAGCAACTGAGAGCATGCAAGATCATAAACAACACATATATGATATATCGATAATCAACTTGACATAGTATTCCATATTCATCGGATCCCAACAAACACAACATGTAGCATTACAAATAGATGATCTTGATCATGATAGGCAGCTCACAAGATCTAAACATGATGGCATAATAGGAGAAGACAACCATCTAGCTACTGCTATGGACCCATAGTCCAAGGATGAACTACTCACGCATCAGTCCGGAGGCGGGCATGGTGATGTAGAGCCCTTCGGTGATGATTCCCCTCTCCGGCAGGGTGCCGGAGGTGATCTTCAGAACCCCCCGAGATGGGGTTGATGGCGGCGGCGTCTCAGTAACTTTTCTCGTATCGTGGCTCTCGGTACTAGGGTTTTCCGAGACGAAGGATTATATAGGCGAAGAGGTAGCGTTGGGGGAGCCAGGGGGTGGCCTCCCCATAGGCCGGCGCGCCTGGGGGCCTGGCCGCGCCGCCCTGTGGGGTGGGCCCCTGCTGGCCGCCTCCGACTCTTTTTCGGTGTTCTAGAATCCTCCGTGGAAAATAGGGCTGTGGGCTTTTGGTTCGTCCAATTCCGAGAATATTTCCTGTGTAGGATTTCTGAAACCAAAAACAGCAGAAAACAGGAACTGGCGTTTCGGCATCTTGTTAATAGGTTAGTACCGGAAAATGCATAAAAATGATATAAAGTGTATATAAAACATGTGAGTATTGTCATAAAACTAGCATGGAACATAAGAAATTATAGATACGTTTGAGACGTATCACTTCTTCACAACAAAAAAACGATTTGGCACCCCGAAAATGAAAAAACCATCGCCCATGGGTCGGATTGGAAATCCGCTCCCGGGGCCATGCCTTCCTTCCTAGGGACCACGCACGTGCCAAATATGGCCTCGTTCCGACAAACTATGCGGTGTCACATGCCAGTTTCCTACTCATTTGCCTAAAATCCATAGAACTTCGGACGTGATAGCCCTGTTTGTGAAGGGTTTTCCAAAATAATTGCCGTATTCTAATTCCGACTTTTCGAGTGGTTACCAGGACACATAAAATGATGTCATGCGGCTCCAAGGGACTTTTTGACTTCGTTTAAATTGCCATTTGACCAAAACGGCCCCCACGGAGATGCGGTATGGCCGTACAGGGCGCGCTGGTGCACCTGTTCACCATCACGCTAAACGGAAAACATTTAGCACATAAAGCGATGTATCATAGACATAAAAACATTTTTCCTAGAATTTATTGAGCGACGAAACACTACAAGA
>NC_061514.1:132636608-132659739 GCF_022539505.1 Lolium rigidum
CATAGTTTAGGGGTAGATACATGATTTTCATGCTAGTTAGTTTGAATATGTCTAGACCTTGTTTATCAATTTAATTGAATGCTTACTATATGACATGAGCAGACCTTGGTTTTAATTTTTTTATACCCATTTGAATCTTCGTCAAATCCTAGGTTTGTTGACCAAGATTTGAACAAGTTTAAAACATGAATATGAAAAAGTAAGCATGTATCCTTCTTAGTCACTCCAAAATGAAGCTCTTGGGAGGGTTTTTGAAATTTCCATGTTTGAAACCAAAAACCACATATCTTCATGCTTGACTTCATGAGACAGAGTTTAGGGTTAGGGGGTAGATACATGATTTCTCTGGTTTGAATATATCTAGACCTTGTTTATCAACTTAATTGAATGCTTACTATGTGACATAAGAAGACTATGTGCCTTGATTTTCCATTTTTTGTTTTTCCTGAATTTTTATGCCCATTTGAATCTTGGTCAAATCCTAGGTTTGACCATGATTTAAACAAGTTTAAAACATGAATATGGAAAATTAAGCATATATCCTTCTTAGTCACTCCAAAATGTAGATCTTGGTAGGGTTTTTGAAATTTCCATGTTTGAAACCAAAAACCACTTCTCTTCATGCATGCTTGACTTCATAAGATAGAGTTTAGGGATAGGGGTAGGTAGATACATGATGTTTCTGGTTTGAATATGTCTAGACCTTGTTTATCAACTTAATTGAATGCTTACTAGATGACATAAGATGACTATGTGCATTGGTTTTTCATTTTTTTGAATTTTTATGCCCATTTGAATCTTGGTCAAATCCTAGGTTTGACCATGATTTAATCAAGTTTCAAACATGAATATGAAAAATTAAGCATCTATCCTTCTTAGTCACTCCAATATGTAGCTCTTGGGAGGGTTTTTGAAATTTCCATGCTTGAAAACCAAAAACCACTTCTCTTCATGCATGCTTGACTTCATAAGACATAGTTTAGGGGTAGATACATGATTTTCCTGCTAGTTTGAATATGTCTAGACCTTGTTTATCAATTTAATTGAATGCTTACTATATGACATGAGCAGACCTTGGTTTTAATTTTTTTATACCCATTTGAATCTTCGTCAAATCCTAGGTTTGTTGACCAAGATTTGAACAAGTTTAAAACATGAATATGAAAAAGTAAGCATGTATGCCTTCTTAGTCACTCCAAAATGAAGCTCTTGGGAGGGTTTTTGAAATTTCCATGTTTGAAACCAAAAACCACATATCTTCATGCTTGACTTCATGAGACAGAGTTTAGGGTTAGGGGTAGATACATGATTTCTCTGGTTTGAATATATCTAGACCTTGTTTATCAACTTAATTGAATGCTTACTATGTGACATAAGAAGACTATGTGCCTTGATTTTCCATTTTTTGTTTTTCCTGAATTTTTATGCCCATTTGAATCTTGGTCAAATCCTAGGTTTGACCATGATTTAAACAAGTTTAAAACATGAATATGGAAAATTAAGCATATATCCTTCTTAGTCACTCCAAAATGTAGATCTTGGTAGGGTTTTTGAAATTTCCATGTTTGAAACCAAAAACCACTTCTCTTCATGCATGCTTGACTTCATAAGATAGAGTTTAGGGATAGGGGTAGGTAGATACATGATGTTTCTGGTTTGAATATGTCTAGACCTTGTTTATCAACTTAATTGAATGCTTACTAGATGACATAAGATGACTATGTGCATTGGTTTTTCATTTTTTTTGAATTTTTATGCCCATTTGAATCTTGGTCAAATCCTAGGTTTGACCATGATTTAATCAAGTTTCAAACATGAATATGAAAAATTAAGCATCTATCCTTCTTAGTCACTCCAATATGTAGCTCTTGGGAGGGTTTTTGAAATTTCCATGCTTGAAAACCAAAAACCACTTCTCTTCATGCATGCTTGACTTCATAAGACATAGTTTAGGGGTAGATACATGATTTTCCTGCTAGTTTGAATATGTCTAGACCTTGTTTATCAATTTAATTGAATGCTTACTATATGACATGAGCAGACCTTGGTTTTAATTTTTTTATACCCATTTGAATCTTCGTCAAATCCTAGGTTTGTTGACCAAGATTTGAACAAGTTTAAAACATGAATATGAAAAAGTAAGCATGTATGCGTCTTAATTAGTCACTCCAAAATGAAGCTCTTGGGAGGGTTTTTGAAATTTCCATGTTTGAAACCAAAAACCACTTCTTCTCTTCATGCTTGACTTCATAAGTCAGGGTTTAGGGATATATAGGGGGTAGATACATGATTTTTCTGGTTTGATATGTCTAGACCTTGTTTATCAACTTAATTGAATGCTTACTATATGACATAAGAAGACTACGTGACTTGTGCTCACTGAAGTGTGGGACCTCACGCATGGGAACCACACGTAAGTGACAAACTTGTTGCTCTAATAACTCGGGTGATCATTATACTGTATTAGTACTCCTATGGATCCTTCTTAGTCACTCCAAAATGAAGCTCTTTGGGAGGGTTTTTGAAATTTCCATGTTTGAAACCCAAAACAACTTCTCTTCATGCTTGACTTCATAAGACAGAGTTTAGGGTTAGGGGTAGATACATGATTTGTCTAGTTTGAATACGTCTAGACCTTGTTTATCAACTTTAATGCTTACTATATGACATAAGAAGACTATGTGCTTTGGTTTTTCATTTTTCTGTTTTTTTATTTTTGATGCCCATTTGAATCTTGGTCAGATCCTAGGTTTGACCAAGATTTAAACAAGTTTAAAACATGAAAATGAAAAGGGAAGCATTTATCCTTCTTAGTCACTCTAAATGAAGTTTTTGGGAGGTTTTTGAAATTTCCATGTTTGAAACCCAAAACCACTTCTCTTCATGCTTGACTTCATAAGACATAGTTTAGGGTTAGGGGTAGATACATGATTTGTATGGTTTGAATATGTGTAGACCTTGTTTATCAACTTGAATGCTTACTATATGACATAAGAAAACTACGTATGTGCTTTGGTTTTTCATTTTTCTGTTTTTTTTTTGAATTTTCCGCCCATTTGAATCTCTGTCAAATCCTAGGTTTGACCAAGATTTAAACAAGTTTAACACGTGAAAACGAAAAGGTAAGCATGGATCCTTCTTAGTCACTCCAAAATGTACCAATTGATAGATGTGTTAACTTTGCTTCATGGAAAAAATAATGTCATGTAAATGAGTTAACTTGGATTTCCTACCCTTGAATCCATAGGAAACTTTGTTCTAATGCACTATAATAATCAACCGAGGTTTTTACACCAACAGGTCTGTCACTTACGTGTGGTGCCCATGCGTGAGGTCCCACACTTCAGTGAGCACAAGTCACGTGCAATAGGTACGCAAACTCCCAGCCATTTTCTTTGTCAAGAGAAGACGCATCAGGATGCGTATTGGAAGTCTCCGGGTCCTTCCGGATCCTTCGGTTGTCCCTCTCACAAAAAACAAATCTCTCTCATTCTCGGCCTCGCTCGACTCGCTCGCTCGCTCGCACCTCCTGCTCACCGACAAACCCCGCACAACAGTCAACATCATCGCTCGAAAAAGGGGAGACACCATAATGCTCTCCCTCCTTCTTCTCTCCTTCCGAGTTTCACTCGACGGGCAAACACATATGTGCTGCATAGTAGAGTAATAATAAAAAGGTACGTAGAAAAATCGACCTACGAATCTATAATTAAATAGGTTAAACTAGGGTTTTGCCCAAGTACTACGGATCAAGGTTCAAAAAATCCAACTACGGGGTTCGAACAACCCCATTTCTAATCAAAGAATTTTTTCGACGTCATCCAAATGGCCTCAAACTATAGCATGGGCGGATCCGGACTATAGCCAAGGGGGGCAGCCGCCCCCACTCAATTTTCTGAAACCTTGTACTTAGAAATATGTTAAGCTAAAGGCTGGTTTGCCCGCACTTAGAAATGATATTTGCATCACTTATCATATGTTTGCCCATTTGAATCTTGTCAAATCCTAGATTTGACCAAGATAATTTAAACAAGTTTAAAACATGAAAATGAAAAGGGAAGCTTGTATTCTTAGTCACTCTAAAATGAAGTTTGGGGAGGTTTTTGAAATTTCCATGCTTGAAACCAAAAACCACTTCTCTTCATGCTTGACTTCATAAGACAAAGTTTAGGGTTAGGGGGTAGATACATGATTTTTCTGGTTTGAATATGTCTAGACCTTATTTATCAACTTAATTGAATGCCTACTATATAACATAAGAAGACCTTTTTTTTGAATTTTTATAAACCATTTGAATCTTGGTCAAATCCTAGGTTTCACCAAGATTTGAATAAGTTTAAAACATGAATATGAAAAACTAAGCATGCATGTATGGTTCTTAATTAATCACTTCGAAATGAAGCTCTTGGGAGGGTTTTTGAAATTTCCATGTTTGAAACCAAAAACCACATATCTTCATGCGCTTGACTTCATGAGACAGAGTTTAGGGTTAGGGGGTAGATACATGATTTCTCTGGTTTGAATATGTCTAGACCTTGTTTATCAACTTAATTGAATGCTTACTATATGACATAAGAAGACTATGTGCCTTGATTTTTCATTTTTTTTAAATTTTGCCATTTGAATCTTGGTCAAATCCTAGGTTTGACCATGATTTAAACAAGTTTAAAACATGAATATGAAAAATTAAACATGTATCCTTCGTAGTCACTCCAAAATGAAGCTCTTGAGAGGGTTTTTGAAATTTCCATGTTTGAAACCAAAAAACCGCGTACTTCTCTTCATGCTTGACTTCATAAGACAGAGTTTCGGGATAAGGGTAGCTTGATACATGAATTTTCTGGTTTGAATATGTCTAGACCTTGTTTATCAACTTAATTGAATGCTTACTAGATGACATAAGATGACTATGTGCATTGGTTTTTCATTTTATTGTTTTTTTTGAATTTTTATGCCCATTTGAATCTTGGTCAAATCCTAGGTTTGACCATGATTTAAACAAGTTGAAAACATGAATATGAAAATTAAGCATATATCCTTCTTAGTCACTCCAAAATGAAGCTCTTGGGAGGGTTTTTGAAATTTCCATGTTTGAAACCAGCCAAAAACCACATATCTTCATGCTTGACTTCATGAGACAGAGTTTAGGGTTAGGGGGTAGACACATGATTTCTCTGGTTTGAATATATCTAGACCTTGTCTATCAACTTAATTGAATGCTTACTATGTGACATAAGAAGACTATGTGCCTTGATTTTCCATTTTTTGTTTTTTCTGAATTTTTATGCCCATTTGAATCTTGGTCAAATCCTAGGTTTGGCCATGATTTAAACAAGTTTAAAACATGAATATGAAAAAATAAGCATATATCCTTCTTAGTCACTCCAAAATGTAGATCTTGGTAGGGTTTTTGAAATTTCCATGTTTGAAACCAAAAACCACTTCTCTTCATGCATGCTTGACTTCATAAGACAGAGTTTAGGGTTAGGGGTAGCTAGATACTTGATTTTTCTGGTTTGAATATGTCTAGACATTGTTTATCAACTTAATTGAATGCTTACTATATGACATAAGAAGACTATGTGCCTTGGTTTTTCATTTATTTTGATTTATTTTGAATTTTTATGCCCATTTGAATCTTGGTCAAATCCTAGGTTTGACCATGATTTAAACAAGTTTAAAACATGAATATGAAAAATTAAGCATGTATCATTCTTAGTCACTCCAAAATGTAGCTTTTGGGAGGGTTTTTGAAATTTCCATGTTTGAAACCAAAAACCGCGTACTTCTCTTCATGCTTGACTTCATAAGACAGAGTTTGTTGGGGATAGGGGTAGCTTGATACATGAATTTTCTGGTTTGAATATGTCTAGACCTTGTTTATCAACTTAATTGAATGCTTACTAGATGACATAAGATGACTATATATGTGCATTGGTTTTTCATTTTATTGTTTTTTTTGAATTTTTATGCCCATTTGAATCTTGGTCAAATCCTAGGTTTGACCATGATTTAAACAAGTTTAAAACATGAATATGAAAAATTAAGCATGTATTGATACGGGGCGACCTTCGGTCTCCACCGCATCATGTGCGTCAACATCTACACGTCACGCAAAGGTATGCATCGCCGAGTATGGAGGAAGTGGATGACGCCATGGAGGCTCGAGGACTCAAGGTCAACGTCAAGGTCATGGGAAGCATGGAAGAGATCGTCAAGGAGAAGGGGACGCGCCGCGAAGGCCGCAGATCGCTGTTCGGGACGACCGGCACCGCCGCCCATCTCCACCGCACCGCCGCCCTACCACTACACCTGAGGATGATGGCCCTGTCGCCCTACCTGCGCCGGCACTACCGCCCCACTGCAAAGAGCATCAAATATGAACCCTTTATCCCTTTGTATGCCTAAACTACCCCTCCTTTGGTGGCTCCCTATATATAGGCTCCCACCTCCCCCTTCATTAGGTAGAGTTGAACTTGAGAGAACCTAGGCTCATGCCTCCACCATCCCTTTGGGATTAGGGAAACCCCCTCCTTAGATTATCCAAATCTATTGTACAAGGCACTCCTTATATGATTAGTCTCTCACACTTGTGATTCTACCACCGGTCTCTCACTCGTGTGATTCCACCGATCGTATACCGATCTTCCTCTCGGGGATTCTACCGCGTGTCTCTCCCTTGAGAGATTCTATCGGGATAGTGGTTCGGGCTATCGGGAGTAAACCGGAATTGTATCGGGTTGTGTTGCGTGCGTTCGCGTGTGTTCATCGTGTTCTTCGCCGTGTTCTTCGTGTTCTTCCTCTCCCTCGCCTTTTCCTCGGTCAATTCGTGAGATCGGGCAACCCACGTGGCCTTAGGCCGCATCATATGGTATCAGAGCAAAGGTTGCCATGAATTTGACCCTCGAATCTCTCCAATTTAGTCCGAAAAAATTTCCCAAAAAATTGCCCCAAAAAATAGCTCGAAATTTGATCTCCGAATTTGTTGCATTTTTTGTGGTTTTGATCCACTGGTTTGATGTCTTTAGTGCTGATCTACAAATCCTGTCCAATTCCATCAATTTCGTGCAGATCTGAGCAGTTTTGGCTCATTTTCGTCAAGAACAGTTCATCGGGGATGAACTCGATCGTCTCCTTGCTCGCTTGGTCAACGCCTCCCTCCTGCCCGTCACCCACCAAGCCAGTCGCGCGCAGCAAGCAGCAGCAACCGCCGGCCGCCCTCTAGCTCGCAATCGCGTAGCAACCGCCGACCGCCGGGCCCGCGGTCCCACCTCGCTGGGCGCCCGCCTACGCCAACAAACGCCCGCGCCCCTGGTTTCCCGGCCAAGCCCTGCTCGCCGCACTGAACCACCACGCCGCCGCACAGCTCCTCGCCTGGCTCCCTCCCGACGCCCCCACAAGCCGCCGCCAGGCCGCCCGCAACAGCGCAGCGCGCGCCAACCGCTCCTCGCGCCCTCCACCAGCACGGCCGCTGGCCACACTCCGCAGCCGAGCCGCCGCTGCTCCATCTGCCCTCAGCTCCACGCACGCGCGCACACAGACCAGGCCAGGCCACCAACCGCCCCAGGCTCCATCGATTCCGCTGGATTTTCCTCCGATCCCAATTGACATCAGCTTTCAATTTCTCTCTGTTTCCTCCGTGCTCACGAAAACCATCCACCTCCTCCCCGCACGCGCTGCTCCAACCCGACTCGGCCGACCGGACGGCACACCGGACAAAATTGCTCGGACCGGAGCGAGACCGGGCGGCAACCGGACGGTCCGGCCCAGGATCCGGTCCAACCGGCCCCATGACCGGATTTCCCAGTTTTGACCCAATTTTCATCCAATTTTGACTCCACTTTTTGCCCCAAATTTTGACAACTTTCTGGAGCCCGTTTGACTCCAAATTTTAACAGCATCCCCCAAATACTCCACATATCCCATCTCTAATTTTTGACGATTTTTGGAGCCCAACTTTTGACCGCTCGTTTTGACCCAGCTTTTCGGGCATTGACTTAATTTGCTCGGTTTCCGATTTGGCGTGCATCGGTTGTCTATTCCGCTTCCGCGCCTACATCAACACCGCGACGACACCGTTGGCACCCCGGATTTCGGCGCAACTTCGCCACCATCATCGACACTCCTTCGTCATCGCAAGTTTGTGTGCTTGACACCGCCTAACCTTTTCATCTAGGTATAACTTGCATCCCCATCCCTTGTAACCCCCTTTCTTTCTTTGTGTACCTATCCCATTGAGAGTGGCTTTCCGAGTGTTGCGAAGCATTGCACAAGTGTCACGACCGTGAGAGGGTGTGTGTGTGCGTTGTGTTGAGCAAAGCTCCGAAGCAAGCTCGGTGAGAAAGATACACAAAACAAGAAAAAGTGTGACATATACATAGAGAAAAATAAAGCTTCTAAGCAAAAAAAAAAAGTGAAAAAAAAAGAGAAAAAAAAAAGATAGAAAAGAGTGTGTGTCCACCGATACCGAGAAGTGCAAAGCTTGTGCGCACTAAGAGAGAAAAGAGAAGAGTGGCATTTGTGCAAATCTTGTTGCTTCCCTCTTATGCAACCGAGCTACCGTCTCTCTTGTGTTGGCGTGACACCGAGCATATAGTCTTCGCTAGGACCATCTTTGTTACTTGCTCACTTCCTTGGTCGCGCTAACCACATTGTTCTTCTTGTGTGTGTTTCCGTGTTTCCTTACATAGATCACCACTCTTGACATTTGACTTTGGATCTTACCCACATTTGACAATAGACTTTTCCGTTGATCTTTTTCGTTTGCTATCCACCCCTTACCCACCACATATAGTGTTTCTTAGCCTTTTGCGTGTGCTTTGAGTGTGTGTGTGAGTAACCCCGATACATTTTGGCTTTGCTCTTGAATTGAACCATTTTTCCGATACTTTCTTGAAAGGTGGGATACTTGTGTAGTTTTCCTTCCACCATACATATACACCTATCCTAGTGCGATATACATGATGACCCCACAAGAACAAGCCGAGATGAGAGCATACTTCGCCGAGCTAGATGCTCGAGAAGCCCAAATGACACCCAAAGATAAATCCGAGTGCAACGCATACTTCAAACACCTTGAGAGCATGAGTGACACAACCCATGAGTTGAGTGAGGACACTTTGATTTCTAACAACTTAACCTCTACTCCTCTTGTGTTGTCTTCCTCTTTGCTAGGTTGCTCGGACATCGACGACGCCATTGCCATGGAGATGAGGGACTCCACTATATGTGAGATGAGCGACTCCACTATAGGTGAGATGAGTGACTCCACTATATGTGAGCTTGAGTGCCTCCACTTCGAGAGCATGAGTGATACACCAAGTGAGATGAGAGTGGTAGTTGATAGGTCATGTGAGGCCATTTCGAATTCTAACAACTTACCCTCTACCTCTAGTGCGTTTCCTTGTGTCTTATTAGGTCCCATGGATGACGAGACGCCGATCATGGAGAAGATGTACATGGTGCATGAAGATGATGCTATCACACCATGCTTGATTGAAGATGAACATGGAGGCCACATCGAGCCTACCTCTTCCACAACACCTACCTCATATGAGCGGGACTACAAAGGTACCTATATGGGTGTTGATGATGCCATGATCCCACTAGTGGACATGATGATTTGTGAGTGCTTGCATGAGTTGGATGATCCTATTGCTATGTCATATGCTTCTTTCACTTTCCCTTGTGATACTTGTGATACCACCATTGTTGATCATGTGGAAATAGTTGCTTGTGACAATTTGACCATGCCATGCTATGATACAAACTTGAACATGTTTTGTGCTACATGCTTGCAATATTCTCCCATTAATACAACCAAAATATTGAACACTTGCTCTTTCCAATGCTTGGTTTGCAATGATGTTAATATGCTTGTGAATGAGATTGCCCCCATAGCTCTCTCACCTTTTGGAGACTTTGCATATATCCATGTTGAGCATGTTCTCATGTTTACTCCGCATATTCACCATCTCTATTATGTTGCTTGGCTTAATGCTAATGGTGATGTGCAAAAGAAATGGACCATCATGATGGATGACGTGTTCATATACCATGCACACACGTTCTTTGCTTTGCCTATTATGTGTGTAGGTACAAGAATGCCAATGTCAACCTCGATTGAGCACGAGTTGACAAAGCGAGCTCTTGAAAGCATAATACAAGTAAGTTCAAGATCGAACCCGGCTCTAATACCTTTCCCATGCTTTGCATTGAACATGCCGAACAATTTCTCTTTCTTGTGGTTCTTTTGCAAGCATGATGATGTGATTCTTACCGTTGGTGTTGCCTCAAACAAGTTGACCAATTGCTCTTTCATTTGGTTTGTTGGCACGCACGGTTGTGCAAATGTTTTGGTGAACTTTTTGGAAGATATGTTGTGTGTTGCACCAAATATGAGGACAAATTTCTCTTTCCAATGGTTTGTGTGCACACATGTTGATGATATTTTGGACACTTCCTCTTATGCGTTTTGGCCAAATTCTCCACTTATTGCTTCAAGGATGTTGAACAATTTCTCTTTCCGATGCCTTGAGTGCAATAATGCACATGAGTTTCTACATGAGATGGACATCATAGTCGTCTCACAATTTGGAGTTTTTGTGTTTCCGCATTTGGAAGATGTCCATACGGAGTTCTTACACATTGACCTTGCATATGCATTATTCTTGTTATATTTGTGTTGTGCTAACGGTGTTGTGAACATGAATGGACATGTCCTTGATGATATGCTCCTCTATCACGCACACATATACTTTGCTTGGTCTTTGTTGTGTGAAGGTACTCGTGACTTGTGGATGAGCGTCAATGAATGGGTTCAACCCCACACGTCTACTACACAAGATCTCTCGATGAGAGCACACCGGTATCTTGCTAAGGTGACCTCCTTCTACTTGCGCTCCCTTGCTAAATCCATTGAAATTTGGCTACTCTTTGAGTGTTGCGTTGCTTCTCTTGTGCTATTGATAGGGTTCATGATAAGTGATGCCACATTCAAGAGTTGTTGTCATCTCCCACCTCTACCCGGTCATGATGAGTTATCGTCGAGGACGACTCTTTTTCAAGTGGGGGGAGATGATACGGGGCGACCTTCGGTCTCCACCGCATCATGTGCGTCAACATCTACACGTCACGCAAAGGTATGCATCGCCGAGTATGGAGGAAGTGGATGACGCCATGGAGGCTCGAGGACTCAAGGTCAACGTCAAGGTCATGGGAAGCATGGAAGAGATCGTCAAGGAGAAGGGGACGCGCCGCGAAGGCCGGCACTGCCGTTCAGGACGACCGGCACCGCCGCCCATCTCCACCGGCACCGCCGCCCTACCACTACACCCGAGGATGATGGCCCTGTCGCCCTACCTGCGCCGGCACTACCGCCCCACCGCAAAGAGCATCAAATATGAACCCTTTATCCCTTTGTATGCCTAAACTACCCCTCCTTTGGTGGCTCCCTATATATAGGCTCCCACCTCCCCTTCATTAGGTAGAGTTGAACTTGAGAGAACCTAGGCTCATGCCTCCACCATCCCTTTGGGATTAGGGAAACCCCTCCTTAGATTATCCAAATCTATTGTACAAGGCACTCCTTATATGATTAGTCTCTCACACTTGTGATTCTACCACCGGTCTCTCACTCGTGTGATTCCACCGATCGTATACCGATCTTCCTCTCGGGGATTCTACCGCGTGTCTCTCCCTTGAGAGATTCTATCGGGATAGTGGTTCGGGCTATCGGGAGTAAACCGGAATTGTATCGGGTTGTGTTGCGTGCGTTCGCGTGTGTTCATCGTGTTCTTCGCCGTGTTCTTCGTGTTCTTCCTCTCCCTCGCCTTTTCCTCGGTCAATTCGTGAGATCGGGCAACCCACGTGGCCTTAGGCCGCATCATGTATCCTTCGTAGTCACTCCAAAATGAAGCTCGATCTTGAGAGGGTTTTTGAAATTTCCATGTTTGAAACCAAAAAACCACGTACTTCTCTTCACGCTAGACTTGATAAGACAGAGTTTGGGGTTAGGGGTAGCTTGATACATAAATTTTCTGGTTTGAATATGTCTATACATTGTTTATCAACTTAATTGAATGCTTACTAGATCGATGACATAAGATGACTATGTGCATTGGTTTTTCATTCTTTTTGAATTTTTATGCCCATTTGAATCTTGGTCAAATCCTAGGCTTGACCATGATTTAATCAAGTTTAAAACATGAATATGAAAAATTAAGCATATATCCTTCTTAGTCACTCCAATATGTAGCTCTTGGGAGGGTTTTTGAAATTTCCATGCTTGAAAACCAAAAACCACTTCTCTTCATGCATGCTTGACTTCATAAGACATAGTTTAGGGTTAGGGGTAGATACATGATTTTCCTCGCTAGTTTGAATATGTCTAGACCTTGTTTATCAATCTAATGAATGCTTACTATATATGACATGAGCAGACCTTGGTTTTAATTTTTTTATACCCATTTGATTCTTCGTCAAATCCTAGGTTTGTTGACCTAGATTTGAACAAGTTTAAAACATGAATATGAAAAAAGTAAGCAGGTACGCTTCTTAATTAGTCACTCCAAAATGAAGCTCTTGGGAGGGTTTTTGAAATTTCCATGTTTGAAACCAAAAACCACTTCTTCTCTTCATGCTTGACTTCATAAGTCAGGGTTTACGGATATATAGGGGGTAGATACATGATTTTTCTGGTTTGATATGTCTAGACCTTGTTTATCAACTTAATTGAATGCTTACTATATGACATAAAAGACTATGTGTCTTGATTTTTCATTTTTTTAAATTATGCCCATTTGAATCTTGGTCAAATCCTTGGTTTGACCATGATTTAAACAAGTTTAAAACGTGAATATGAAAATTAAGCATGTATCCTTCATAGTCACTCCAAAATGAAGCTCTTGAGAGAATTTCCATGTTTGAAACCAAAAAACCACGTACTTCTCTTCATGCTTGACTTCATAAGACAGAGTTTGGGGTTAGGGGTAGCTTGATACATGATTTTTCTCGTTTGAATATGTCTAGACCTTGTTATCAACTTAATTGAATGCTTACTATATATATGACATAAGAAGACTATGTGCATTGGTTTTTCATTTTATTGTTTTTTTTAATTTCATGCCCATTTGAATCTTGGTCAAATCCTAAGTTTGACCATGATTTAAACAAGTTGAAAACATGAATATGAAAAATTAAGCATATATCCTTCTTAGTCACTCCAAAATGAAGCTCTTGGGAGGGTTTTTGAAATTTCCATGTTTGAAACCAAAAACCAACTATCTTCATGCATGCTTGACTTCATGAGACAAAGTTTAGGGTTAGGGGGTAGATACATGATTTCTCTGGTTTGAATATGTCTAGACCTTGTTTATCAACTTAATTGAATGCTTACTATATGACATAAAAGACTATGTGTCTTGATTTTTCATTTTTTTTTAAATTATGCCCATTTGAATCTTGGTCAAATCCTAGGTTTGACCATGATTTAAACAAGTTTAAAACATGAATATGAAAATTAAGCATGTATCCTTCATAGTCACTCCAAAATGAAGCTCTTGAGAGGGTTTTTGAAATTTCCATGTTTGAAACAAAAAAACCACGTACTTCTCTTCATGCTTGACTTCATAAGACAGAGTTTGGGGTTAGGGGTAGCTTGATACATGATTTTTCTCGTTTGAATATGTCTAGACCTTGTTATCAACTTAATTGAATGCTTACTATATATATGACATAAGAAGACTATGTGCATTGGTTTTTCATTTTATTGTTTTTTTAATTTCATGCCCATTTGAATCTTGGTCAAATCCTAAGTTTGACCATGATTTAAACAAGTTGAAAACATGAATATGAAAAATTAATCATATATCCTTCTTAGTCACTCCAAAATGAAGCTCTTGGGAGGGTTTTTGAAATTTCCATGTTTGAAACCAAAAACCAACTATCTTCATGCATGCTTGACTTCATGAGACAGAGTTTAGGGTTAGGGGTAGATACATGATTTCTCTGGTTTGAATATGTCTAGACCTTGTTTATCAACTTAATTGAATGCTTACTATATGACACTAGGAAGTTTTCGGCGCGGCGCACGCCGCGCCCGTTATGTAATGAGCTAACATTTATATATACTTCTAATTGTGCACAGAAAGTATGCAATGAACTTTTAGTTAATGTACGAAAGTTTAAGAGGGCACTGATCACACACGTGTTTTACCTACAGCCATACGGGCGCAGAAACAGACAGCCAGCGCATGTACGTATAGGACGCGGTAAGTGAATCCCACTCACATGCTAAGGGCGTGTTCGGGAATCCTCTGGCTTCCTAAAAATCCATCGATCTCGCTTCTCAACCCGATGCCAGCTTCTCGACGGGAGCAGGAAACGTTCGGCCAGCTCCTTCATTTCAACTGGGCTAGAAGCACATCGTTGTTGGGCTGGCCTGCTAGTTTGGGCCCGTTTCGTTATGCGATTTGAGTCAACGGGAGCAACTCTGTCTTGGTCGTCTTCTTCCCAGTCGATTCCCCTCATGGTCTCACCAATTCCTCCCCATCGATTCCCATCATGGCCTCACCCTGGAGCCATCCACCACCCTCCGCCGAGCAAGAAACATTGCGGTATGGTCCTGTTCATAGTCTCCCGCGGCAGCACACACGGAGCAGCCCCACAGGATTGAGGTTAGGACGGAGGAGCTGAGATGCAGACGTGGGAGGTGGCCTGAGCTTCTCTCGAGGCCAAAACTGGGGGCGGCGGCGAGGAGGAAGACGGGGGCGGAGTCGCATGGATCGTGGGCTCGCGGTGGCGGCCGGAACTGGATGCGTGAGGCGTTGGGCGGCGTCCGAAGCGAGTGCTCCGGCAGCGGTGGGGATTAGGTGCGTGTTGACCTGGGAATAGAGCTAGGGGAAGATACGCGAAACGTTATTTCCGACTTGGCGGTGGCAGTCCTTGGTAATTTATCGCTGCTCCGTTCTTTGCCGCTCCGCGAATTTGCAGAATAGGTGCTCCGCGATTTATACAGAATTTTCACTCAGCTTCTCGAATCTAGCTCCGTGGAGTTTAGGTGTTCGGTGCTGCTCCATGGCGAATTTTCGAGAATCTAGGAGCTGGGGAGTTGCCGAACACGCCCTAAGTCTGGAGGCAAGGACCCTCCCACACCCCATGTTCGGCTATTCCTCAAAAAAAAAAAAAAAAACAGTAAAAACAAAACCGGCCCGTCCGTACGGTACACATCCCAGCTCCTCTTTGCGCTTCCGTATTCTTCCCCAACTTCTCTGTGTGGACTCGAGCTGAGCAAGAACTGAGGCAGCGGATGGAAGTTGGGCCGTCTGGGCAGACCTCTGGTTGTGCTCCTATCCCTCCGCCCCCCACCCGTGCTGTCAACGGATCACACCGCTCCGCCGTCCACCTTTGAGCCAGAGCTATGGAACCTCGAGCTGTCCGAGCCGAGGAAAGTTGAGCTCCGCGCAAGTCGGCAGCGGGGATTGGCGGCCGGGAGCGCATAGCCGCAAGTTTCCTGGTCGATGAGGGCGAATCGGTCACGGGGCTCGTCAGCGCCGCGCTCCGCCGCTCCGCACGCGAGGGGCGCATGCCGCTGCTCGGCGTAGGTGATGCAAACTCCTTCCTCTACACCACCAATCGCAAATCCGACGGTATGTTTCGTTCTTCAATCATCAGAATACATTAGTTACTCTGTTTCTTGGCAAGCCCGTCACGGAATCTGGTCTTCGTTCTTTTCAGCTCTCAAGGTCAATGAGAGGATTAGCTTCATGCTTTGGCAGAAGGCGGGACACCACGCTGCCGCTTATGACACTTGGTCAGAATCGGTGCTGGTAAATTCGTTGTCTCACCAGACCGTAGCGCAGCAAGCAGGACAATGGGATCCCCGTTCTCTTGTTGACCCGATGGCCAGCTCCCCCTCCTCCCAAATTTAGCGACCGCCACCGCTGATCGATGCAGGGTCGCAGGAAATGCACCTTCCTTTACTACACCCTAACGATTTGGGAGGTATGAAGCGCCGATCCAAGCAGTGCAAATCAGAGTTAGAGCGGCGCTGGGGAAGCACGCATTATGTGCGGCGGAAGGTACAAAAGAGGAGCAGATTTTCTCCACCTACTCGGAGTATTTGACTACCAGCTTGGCGTCCTAGCTCATTATCAGCAATAAGCCATTTGAGAGTGAGTGTCGCTGGATGACATCACCATGCTATCAGGTTTGCCCCGAGACGAATTGCCAAAGTTTTCAGCAGAAAAAATATCACTAAAGGTGACCTCTTCTCCTTTTCCGTTAATCTTTTATCTTCGTTTGGCTAGACAAATATTAGTGCCCAACTGTTACACATGCAGCAATCGTGTGTCATTCCATAGACAAAAAAAGAACGGGAGTGACCTTCCAAGCTTACTTTGAGGACTACTTATTTATGCCATATTCAGAAGACAGAACAGTACATTTACAGTGATCAAACGAATGATAACTACATGGTAAAGTGAGAACAAAAAACAAATTTATACATGTTCGGATTAGCGGTAAATGAAAGTGCTATTGATGCTTGTTTCGTGTGGAGCTCCCAAATCTGAAGTGTTCTTGATGCTTGCTTATGTATGAAGCAACTAAAACTCTGTATAAAAATTAGACAAAAAGCAGGGGTGATCTTCAAGCTTATTTTCCGAGATAGAGAACTGTCTACTTATGCCAGACCCAGAACAATACATTTAGGATACTCACACTAAGAAAAACTATATGGAAAATTAAGAATTGAAAACATAGCTGTACATGTTTGGTTTATCAGTAAAAAAATGTTCTTGTTGCTTCTCAGTAAGGTTAGCAAGTAGTGCAGACCTGAGATTCTAAACTCTATATTAGTGGCCATCCTATTGGTGACAAATCACTATCTTGCAAACCAGGTTATACAATGAAAGAACAATACTGCTTTCTTCTTCATTGTTACTTTTGTAGCAGACTACAGAGAAAGTGCATTTGTCTGATGTGTAAACTAAACAAATCAGGGATATTAAACACATATAAAATGGAACTGATGTAACTTACTCTGTCTGCTCCTGGATTTTCTTCATACTGATTGATATGAATCTCGCGTAATTCTTTTTAAACAAATGATGAAGCAAATATGTAAAGGGCATCGATGCGAACGCATCACGCCAAAAGCACATCATGGATGGCAAAAGACATTACTTAGTTTCCTGAAAAATGAAGATCCCGGTGCGTTAGTTTGCCCAAACCAAACCCACATGTCCTGGCAGTTCTGCTGGGACCTTGGGGATGTCTCCATCTTCTATTTATATAATAAACTAAAATTGATAAGCCAGTGCATCAATTTATAAAAAGGAGACTGATAAGAAGGTAAACCAGAAAACATATCATGGCCAGCAACCAGGAACATATCAACTCTGCAGTGGCCTCTGAGCGGCAACATCAACTATCAGCGACCAAACACAAATCTACCTGCAGGGGCCAAGATGGGGTTACAAATTAACTACTGGAAATGTGTGCGAGTATGTAGAGATGCAAAAGAAGTCAAAAAGAAACTAACGAAAGCACATCACGCAAGTTATCACATTCTGAGTTCTCTTACATGGATAGGAATCCACCATTCATCAATGTGTAGTGTTGCAGTCCAACAGCCTGAATTTCTACAGAAACAATATAATGGAATTAACCTAGATTTACTATTCAGTAACACTGCAATAACTGTAAACTCAATGCTTTGTATTACTTGCGCTGACTTAAGCACCTTCGAAGTAGACAAATTTGAACTGAAAAATCTTACGAATCTGAAAGAAAGAGATAAGAATCCATTTAAACTGTTGACGTGAATCTCTCAATAGTTACCGAATCAAGATAACGTAACCATTATATATTCATCACGACCTATCTTTTCATTTTTTTTTAAGAAACTCACTTTTGGAGACAAAATTAGCATTGATTTATCACATGAAAGAATACCATCAATACCTTTGAAGGTAAAGTTGTTACTAACATCAAGCGGTTCTTTGCAGCTATCTGATGGCCACAGTGATGGGTAGTGAACACCGCTGAAAAATTGCAATATCCACAACTTTCAGTCCGCGGGCTATATAAATTAAGTTGCAGAAACTGAACACCACTAAGGTATGTTGACTCTACCCTCAGTAGACAAAAATATGCCCTATTGCTACAAATGATATCATATAATTCTAGACCATATTATGTCATTAGCGCTCACTGTTGGAGACAAAATTAGCATTGATTTATCACATGAAAGAATACCGTCAATACCTTTGAAGGTAAAGTTGTTACTAACATCAAGCGGTTCTTTGCAGCTATGTGATGGCCACAGTGATGGGTAGTGAACACCGCTGATAAATTGCAATATCCACAACTTTCAGTCACGCGGGCTATATAAATTAAGTTGCAGAAACTGAACACCACTGAGGTATGTTGACTCTATCCTCAGTAGACAAAAATATGCCCTATTGTTACAAATGTTATCATATAATTGTAGACCATATTATGGCATTAGCTGGAACAAATTTGCATTTCTGATCGGTGGAAATGCACGATCATTTCCGCAATCGTATTATGTGCTGTTAATTGTATGAAGCATATGAACCAAATATATCCAAGGTTTGAACATATTTTTTTCTAAAGAAACCAAATACTCCTGATACACATTCAGAACAGCCAAAGGACAATACATATTTTCAGTAACATAATTTAGAAACAAAGTTAATGATGTACCTACGGTGAATGCTAGAATGATTTACACATCATATTCAGCTCCAAACATATGGCACCAAGAATAAAAACAGATAGGGCTGGTACAAAAATACGTTGCACCAAAAGGTGGAATTCACAGGTCAAGGAAACATGAGATACCTTGCAGGTCAGCCATCTTTTGTTTTTCTGAAAAAAATAGGACACCATCTCGGCAACCGCTGCACCTGTCAAACGTATACTAAATTATTTATCAGAAATTCGAGATGTACAACTATCTAGACATTACAGCAGTACACATAAATAAATATCATAAGATTTCTCAGATAGTAACGACAATGGATGGTTTGTAATGCCTAACAAAGTTACTTCAGTCTAGAGTGATGGGTGCAAGATTGAGGTGAACGCTATTGAAATACTCACTTTCAGAATAAAGTCTACCAGCGTTTCTAGTTCTAAACTTCATAATTCTTGGCTTGTGGCCGTGCTTGCAAATCAGCCATGTCATGTCTTATAATACACACGGTTGTCGTCAAAGTCGAACATGTATTGCAGCAAGCATGAGATTGGGTCATCCTACAAAAGAAAGAGCGCTTTAGATTACAGGATGCCAGCCAAGAATTCCACCAAAATACCTAGAAACAATGAAAGAATCGCTTTAACTCACTCATCCTAGCCCGACTGGTGTGCTTCGTCGGCGGCTCCCCTGCCAGCAGAGGCTATTGTTCGTTCCCTGCCAAGTCCTCCTCCATGGTGCCAGCCGACTCGGCAAGGAAAGATGGACGCCGGGGCCGCCGAGCATACTATTCTGTACGAAAACAAATGTTCATGATGTTCTCTTTATAACCCGAATGCTGATGCCACAGAAGCAAATACGCTGACTGTTTGAGGTGGAGAAATGTTTAGAAGCTAAACGGTTAACAATATCTGGGAACAGTCGAAAGCACGGTGCCATCTGCTCATCTGAAGATATACCTGATGCAAGCCTATACCTCTATTCCCTCTTACCTGACAAAAAGAAGATATAAAAAAAGGACACGGTACAACACAGCTGAGAGTATTTTGTAAAGCAAAGCAACCACGGATAGTGTACGTAAAATAATCTGGAATGAAAAAGAACACTGAAGACACTGACAATGCATATAAGAAGAAACCATGGTTGGCTGCATACGAAAAGTACAACAGGCGTATATATGAGAACAAATAGCAGGAACAATGAGCAACTCTAGGACTACCTAAAATCGTAAAAGCACAAAAAGGCGTATATATGAGAACAAATAGCAGGAACAATGAGCAACTCTAGGACTACCTAAAATCGTAAAAGCACAAAAAAGTTATAGAAACTTTTGCCGCCTAGGTAAACTGATCCCAACTGTTTGTTCTGGTCAACCATCTTGCAAAGTAGTTGTACAATGAGTAAGCAGCATGGCTAACGTAATTTTGTACAGGCAGAAGGAAGTAAAGAGAAGACTAAAGGAAAAGAAGAAATTACCGCCGCAGCCCCGTCAGGAACCTCCTCCGAGACTCGGCATCAAAGAGTAAAGGAGAGACACGAGCTCGCCCACGCCGATGACCTGATCCCTGGCCTACACCTTGGACAGGTTGCATGACAGGCAAACCAGCATGAGGCAAAGCAGCAGCCCCAGAAGGTCGACGATCACAGCCAGCAGAAGCAAGAGCAGCAGCTGAACCAACAGCTGGGGCGGCAACAGGGCGAATCGGCGAAGGGCAGCACATGAGCGTCGTCCGCTCCCGCGGGAACCGCGGCCTGCCGGCCGAGGAAGCAACTCACCCAGGCCACGCCGGCGAAGCTGTGTCAAAGACCGAGGCAAAGGAACTGGCGGGGAAGCCGGTGGGATGGAAGGCGAAGGCATCGGCAAAGACGGCAGGTGAGCAGGAGGAGGAGGTAAACCGTGAGAAGTAGGGCGCCGCGGCAAGAGTGGACGGAGCGGCGGCGGCGCCGCCGTCGCCCACGGCTAGGAGCCCATGAGCAACATGGCCACTCACACAGAAACCTGCAACAAAACAGATGGAGTGAGGCTGGACGAAGAAACGGAGGAGAAAAAAAGCAGAAGCAAACGATGAGATTGGAAATCTAATCAGGGATAAAGCGCAAGCAAGAACGGACTCTCCGATGTGGAGCAGCAAACGTAGGAGCCGATAAATTAGGCCCACAAAGTAGGACGGTGGAAATAGCCACGTAAAAAGATACGTGGCAGTTGGATAGTAGAGGAAGTTCTCAGAAGGGAACCGGTCAACACCGGTGAAACCGGCAAAGAGCGTGAACGAAAAAAGAGGCAACCGCTGCAAACAAAATAGAATCCACCTACTGCTCCCGCTGTCTGCCGGTAAATAGGGAATTTTAGAAAGAAAAAGAAATGAGAGAAAAGGAAACAGACTCCCGCATGTGCAGGAAACAACGTTGCATGAACAGGGCACGAACCTGACGTGTCTAAACCTGAATGGAGGAAACGGAGGAGGTAACAGTACCCAAAACTTTCTCATCAAAGCAGATGGGGTTAACTTTTAGATAGGTAATAATAAGAAGACCATGTGCCTTGATTTTTCATTTTTTTTAAATTATGTCCATTTGAATCTTGGTCAAATCCTAGGTTTGACCATGATTTAAACAAGTTTAAAACATGAATATGAAAATTAAGCATGTATCCTTCGTAGTCACTACAAAATGAAGCTCTTGAGAGGGTTTTTGAAATTCCCATGTTTGAAACCAAAAAACCACGTACTTCTCTTCATGCTTGACTTCATAAGACAGAGTTTGGGGTTAGGGGTAGCTTGATACATGACTTTTCTCGTTTGAATATGTCTAGACCTTGTTATCAACTTAATTGAATGCTTACTATATATGTGACATAAGAATACTATGTGCTTTGGTTTTTCATTTTATTGTTTTTTTAATTTTATGCCCATTTGAATCTTGGTCAAATCCTAGGCTTGACCATGATTTAAACAAGTTTAAAACATAAATATGAAAAATTAAGCATCTATCCTTCTTAGCCACTCCAAATTATAGCTCTTGGGAGGGTTTTTGAAATTTCCATGTTTGAAACCAAAAACCACATCTCTTGATGCTTGACTTCATAAGTCAGAGTTTAGGGATAGGGGGTAGATACATGATTTTTCTGGTTGAATATGTCTAAACCAATGCAAATCAACTTGAATGCTTACTATATGACATACGAAGAATATTTGCTAACTGGAGGGAGTAAGCACTCTAGCTATGAAAAGTACCAAACGATGCATACCAAAATGATTTTTTAGAGGAATACTAGTTCGGATTATATAATTTTATATTAGCAGGCCAAATCGAACCCCGTAGTTGGATTTTCGGAAATTGATCCGTAGTACTGGGCAAAACCCTAGTTTAGCTTATTTAATAATAGATTCGTAGGTCGATTTTTTTACGTTATTATTATTATTACTAGGCAAAGACATGTGTTTGCCCGTCCAGCTGAAACTCTTTCATTTCATTTTTGTTTTCCGCAAGGTCGGGAGTCTGGAGGAAGAGGGATCACACGGGAGGAGACGAAGGGAGAGCAATCACGGGGCCCCACTTATTTATGGTCTCTATCCTTTTTCCGGTGATATTGACTCGCTGTGCAGGTTGTCGCTGCGCGAGGGGGTGCGACTCGTGCGAGCGAGCGAGAAAGGCCGAGAATGAGAGAGATTTTTTTTTAGAGGGACAACCGAACGATCCCGAAGGACCCAGCATTTCCAATACGCATCGTAGCGCAGCTTTACAAGCAGGACACAAAATTAACATGAAATTACGTCTAAATCCCTAAGATTTACATGGTAGACCCCATGCTGAAAGCAAGAAATGCGATCGGGTCCTTAACATCCACCGTCCGGATTGATCCTCGTCCCAGCCGGGGACGAACCACTTGGCGCGACCAAATCGCCATGGCTACAAAGCCTGCACACCATGGCCTACGAGCTGAGCTAGAAACGACCTGCCAAAACCGGCAGCCAACGGAGGTGGATAATTGGAGAGAGAGAGAGAGAGAGAGAGAGAGTGTGTGTGTGTTGATGCCTCTCTCTTGACAAAGAAGATGGCTGGGAGTTTGCCTACCTAGCGTACGTGACTTGTGCTCACTGAAGTGTGGGACCTCACGCATGGGACAGACTTGTTGCTCTAATAACTCGGGTGATCATTATATTGTATTAGTACATAGTTTCCTATGGATCCTTCTTAGTCACTCCAAAATGAAGCTCTTTGGGAGGGTTTTTGAAATTTCCATATTTGAAACCAAAAACCACATATATTCATGCGCTTGACTTCATGAGACAGAGTTTAGGGTTAGGGGGTAGATACATGATTTCTCTGGTTTGAATATATCTAGACCTTGTTTATCAACTTAATTGAATGCTTACTATGTGACATAAGAAGACTGTGTGCCTTGATTTT
>NC_061514.1:132659839-132677897 GCF_022539505.1 Lolium rigidum
AGATACAATCTAAGCGATAAGTATAGAGCTTAAATCTAAGATCATGCCACTCGTGCACTAGTGACAAGCATTAAACACAACAAGATTGCAGCAACAATAACTTCACAAACTTTATAGATAGACTAATCATAATGTAACAATCCATCGGATCCCAACAAACACAACACCGATTACATCAGATGAATCTCAATCATGTAAGGCAGCTCATGAGATCATTGTATTGAAGTACATGGGAGAGAGACTACCAACTAGCTACAGCTAGAACCCGTAGTCCATGGGGGAACTACTCACAGAGCATGATGGAGGCGATGGCGTTGATGGAGATGGCTTCCGGGGGCACTTCCCCGTCCCGGCGGCGTGCCGGAATAGAGACTTCTGTCCCCCGAAATGGAGTTTCGCGATGGCGGCGGCGCCCCTGGAGTCTTTCTGGAGTTTCGTCAATTGGTGTCGAGTTTTTAGGTCTCGAGAAACTTTATAGGCGAAGAGGCGGAGTCGGAGGGGCCACGGGCTCCCTCCCCATAGGCTGGCATGGCCAGGGAGCCACCCGCGCCGCCATATGGTGTGGGCCCCCTGCTGCCCTCCTCCGACTCTCCTTCGGTGTTCTGGAACCTTCCGGGGAAAATAAGATATTTGTTCTTTGTTTCGTCGAATTCCGAGAATATTGCCCGAATGACCTCTTCTGGAACCAAAAACAGCAGAAAACAGGAACTGGCACTGTGGCATCTTGTTAATAGGTTAGTTCCGGAAAATGCATAAAAACATTATAAAGTGTGAGCAAAACATGTAGGTATTGTCATAAAAGTAGCATGGATCATCAGAAATTATAGATACGTTGGAGACGTATCAAGCATCCCCAAGCTTAATTCCTACTCGCCCTCGAGTAGGTAAACGATAAAAAGAATAATTCTGTAGTGACATGCTACTTACATAATCTTGGTCATACTATTGTAAAGCATATGAGATGAACGAAGTGACTCAAGGCAATGATCTATAATTTGCTTAACAAATAGATAACATATAGCAAAACTTTTCATGAATAGTACTTTCAAGACAAGCATCAAAAAGTCTTGCATAGGAGTTAACTCATAAAGCAATAAATTCAAAGTAAAGGCATTGAAGCAACACAGAGGAAGATTTAAGTTTCAGCAGCTTGCTTTCAACTTTCAACATGCATATCTCATGGATAATTGTCAACACAAAGTAATATGATGAGTGCAAATAAGCAAGTATGTAAGAATCAATGCACAGTTGACACAAGTGTTTGCTTCTAAGATGGAAGGAAGTAGGTAAACCGACTCAACATAAAGTAAAAGAAAGGCCCTTCGCGAGAGGGAAGCGAGGATTAAATCATGTGCTAGAGCTTTTTAAGTTTTGAAATCATATAGAGAGCATAAAAGTAAAGTTTTGAGAGGTGTTTGTTGTTGTCAACGAATGGTAGTGGGCACTCTAACCCCCTCATCAAACGGACCTTCAAAGAGCGGCTCCCATGAAGGACGTTATCTCTACCAGCAAGGTAGATCATCCCTCTTCTCTTTTGTTTACACATGTACTTTAGTTTTATTTATGGATGACACTCCTCCCAACCTTTTGCTTACACAAGCCATGGCTAACCGAATCCTCGGGTGCCTTCCAACATTCACATACCATGAAGGAGTGTCTATTTGCAAAATTAAGTTGCTTATTGATGAATCAGGGCAAAACATGTGAAGAGAATTATTAATGAAAGTTAATTAATTGGGGCTGGGAACCCCGCTGCCAGCTCTTTTGCAAAATTATTGGATAAGCGGATGAAGCCACTAATCCATTGGTGAAAGCTGCCCAACAAGATTGAAAGATAAAACACCACATACTTCCTCATGAGCTATAAAACATTGACACAAATAAGAGATAATAACTTTTGAATTGTTTAAAGGTAGCACATGAAGTATTTACTTGGAATGGCAGAAAAATACCGCATAGTAGGTAGTTATGGTGGACACACATGGCATGGGTTTTGGCTCAAGGTTTTGGATGCACGAGAAGCATTCCCTCTCAATACAAGGCTTTGGCTAGCAAGGTTGTTTGAAGCAAACACAAGTATGAACCGGTACAGCAAAACTCAGATAAGAACATATTGCAAGCATTATAAGACTCTACACTGTCTTCCCTGTTGCTCAAACACTTTTACCAGAAAATATCTAGACCTTAGAGAGACCAATCATGCAAACCAATTTCAACAAGCTCTACGGTAGTTCTCCACTAATAGGTTCAAACTACATGGTGCAAGAGCTTAATCATGGTCTACTTGAGAGCTCAAAACAATTTCCAAGTATCAAATTATCCAAGACAATATGAGGCATTTTCTGTTTTCAACCAAATAACAATAAGTGCAATAGCTTCCAACTTTTGTCATGAACCTTAAAAGTAAAACGAAGAACACCAGTGTTCATATGAAAAAGCGGAGCGTGTCTCTCTCCCACACAAGGATTGCTAGGATCCGATCTTATTCAAACAAAAACAAAAATAAAAACACACAGACACTCCAAGTAAAGCACATAAGATGTGACTGAATAAAAATATAGTTTCACTAGAGGTGACCTGATAAGTTGTTGATGAAGAAGGGGATGCCTTGGGCATCCCCAAGCTTAGACGCTTGAGTCTTCTTGAAATATGCAGGGTTGAACCACGGGGGCATCCCCAAGCTTAGACTTTTCACTCTTCTTGATCATATATCATCCTCCTCTCTTGACCCTTGAAAACTTCCTTCACACCAAATTTCTCATAAACTTCATTAGAGGGGTTAGTACTCAAAAAACTTTAATCCACTTTAGTCCTGTAGTGACACATTGCAAGAACTCAATAAAACATTAGCTACATCTCTCCACGTCTAGAAAGCCCCTTGCTTAAAGTCCACAAGAGACAATGCAAAAAACAGAGACAGAATCTGTCAAAACAGAACAACCAGTAAAGACGAATTTTTAAGAGGTACTTCCGTTGCTCAAATCAGAAAACTCAAAACTAATGAAAGTTGCGTACATATCTGAGGAACACGCATGTAAAGTGGCAGATTTTTCTGAGTTTCCTACAGAGAGACCAACTCAAATTCGTGACAGATAGAAATCTGTTTCTGCGCAGAAATCCAAATCTAGCATCAACCTTCTATTAGAGACTTTACTTGGCACAACATTGCAATAAAATAAAGATAAGGAGAGGTTGCTACAGTAGTAACAACTTCCAAGACACAACAAAACAGTAGCAAAATAAAAACATGGGTTATCTCCCAATAAGTGCTTTCTTCATAGCCATTAAGATGGGCTCAGCAATTTTAATGATGCACTCGCAAGAAATAAGAGTTGAAGCAAAGGAGAGCATCAAAAAGCAAGTTCAAAACACATTTAAGTCTAACCCACTTCCTATGCATAGGAATTTTGTACACAAATAAATTCATGAAGAACAAAGTGACAAGCATAGGAAGATAAAACAAGAGTAACTTCAAAATTTTCAGCATATAGAGAGGTGTTTTAGTACCATGCAAATTTCTACAACCATATTTTCCTCTCTCATAATAATTTTCAGTAGCTTCATGAATAAACTCAACAACATAACTATCACATAAAGCATGTTTTTCATGATACATAAACACATAATTTTTATCAAGCTCAAAAATAGTGGGATTAAAAGTTTCAAACCCACTTTTATCAGTAACATAACAAGATGATTGATCATTCTCAAAAGATATGGGACTCCTAAATAAAGTCAAGACCTTTCCAATCCCATTCTCATTAGTAGTACAATTAATATTATCAAGTAACATAGGACCATCATCTAGAGATTGATCATAAACATTTGCCAAGCAAAACTCATTAGTACCATGCATTTCGACATCAGGCACAAACAAAGCATTATCATAAGATTTATCAAAATAGCATGGATTATCATGAATAACAGTAGCATAATTATTCTCACAAGTTTTACTCATAGGTAATATTTCAAGAGAATCCACATGAACATAACATTCATCCTCCTTTGGTAAGCATGGAGGACAATCAAATAGTGTAAGAGATAAAGAGTTACTCTCATTAGAAGGTTGGCATGGGTAGCTAATCCATTCTTCCTCCTTTTGTTCATCACTCTCCTCTTCTTTTTCATCCAATGAGCTTTCGAGGTTCATCAATTTCTTCTTCCACTCGGTTCCCGCAAATTGTGAGTGCATTCTTGTGCATTAATGAGTCTCTCTTTATAATCAATGATATAAGGATTATCGCTGTAACTTTCTACGCAAAAATTAAGGATAGAAGAGACATAATCTTTAAGGTCCTTACAAACAACACAAGTTTCATAATTTTTAGCCATGAAGGATTCTATCCCAGAAGCTCCCATAAATATGACAAATTGTTCTACTTCTTCGAACCCAAAATGAATATAGCTATTCCAATTATAGTTCTTAATTAAAACTTCCTCACTAAAGCCACATTGAAATTTAAGATGTTTAGTATCCTGTTGAGAGCAACAGTTTATATCATGGCGTTTAAGCAACATTTTAGCAATTGTATTCAATTTTTCTATCACAACACTCATAACTTTACCCGTTCTTGATTCTATATAATTATTATATAATTCTATAAGCTCCAAATAGGTTGTGGGTTCTCCCATAACAACAGTTTTTAATTTTTCGGTTTTTCAAATTTTAATGGATTTTTGGGTATATAATAAAACAAGGCAAAAACAAACTAGATAGAAATAAACTAAGCACAAATAAACTAGACAAAAGTAAACTAAGCAAAACAAAATAAAATAAAATAAAAACAGAGAGAGAGGTAGAGTGTACTCCCCAGGTTAACTTATGAGTAGAGCTATGCGTCCCCAAAGAACGGCGCCGTAAAAATAGTCTTGATAACCCACAAGTATAGGGGATCGCAACAGTCTTCGAGGGAAGTAAAACCCAAATTTATTGATTCGACACAAGGGGAGGTAAAGAATACTTATAAGCCTTAACAACCGAGTTGTCAATTCAGCCGCACTCGGAAAAGCACTAGTAACAGGGGTGATGTGAAAGCAAGCAGTAATATGAGAGCAATAGTAACAAGTAACACATCAGCGAGTAATAATGAATACGGAGGCAATGGCACCAGAAATAGTTGATACTACTTCCAATGTCATATAGGAATGAGTATATGATGATGAGAGATGGACCGGGGTTCCCAGCTATCTTCACTAGTGGTAACTCTCCAATAACAAGTGACAAGTGTTGGGTGAACAAATTACGATTGGGCAATTGATAGGATTGAAATAGCATTAAGACAGTAACATCAAGATTATTAATCATGTAGGCATGTTTTCCATATATAGTCATACGTGCTCGCAATGAGAAACTTGCATAACATCTTTTGTCCTACCAGCCGGTGGCAGCCGGGCCTCAAGGGAATCTATCGGCTATTAAGGTACTCCTTTTAATAGAGCACCGGAGCAAAGCATTAACACTTGGTGAAAACATGTGATCCTCATATCTAAGCCTTCCCCTCCAGCTTATCCCAGCTTGTTGTCACTCTGGGGCCTCGGGTTCCGGACATAGACATGTGCAAACAACTTGTAGATACAATCTAAGCGTTAAGTATAGAGCTTAAATCTAAGATCATGCCACTCGTGCACTAGTGACAAGCATTAAACACAACAAGATTGCAGCAACAATAACTTCACAAACTTTATAGATAGACTAATCATAATGTAACAATCCATCGGATCCCAACAAACACAACACCGATTACATCAGATGAATCTCAATCATGTAAGGCAGCTCATGAGATCATTGTATTGAAGTACATGGGAGAGAGAGTACCAACTAGCTACAACTAGAACCCGTAGTCCATGGGGGAACTACTCACGGAGCATGATGGAGGCGATGGCGTTGATGGAGATGGCTTCCGGGGGCACTTCCCCGTCCCGGCGGCGTGCCGGAATAGAGACTTCTGTCCCCCGAAATGGAGTTTCGCGATGGCGGCGGCGCCCCTGGAGTATTTCTGGAGTTTCGTCAATTGGTGTCGAGTTTTTAGGTCTCGAGGGACTTTATAGGCGAAGAGGCGGAGTCGGAGGGGCCACGGGGCTCCCTCCCCATAGGCTGGCGCGGCCAGGGGGCCACCCGCGCCACCATATTGTGTGGTCCCCCTGCTGCCCGCCTCCGACTCTCCTTCGGTGTTCTGGAACCTTCCGGGGGAAATAAGATATTTGGTCTTTGTTTCGTCGAATTCCGAGAATATTGCCCGAACAGCCTTTCTGGAACAAAAAACAGCAGAAAACATGAACTGGCACTGTGGCATCTTGTTAATAGGTTAGTTCTGGAAAATGCATAAAAACATTATAAAGTGTGAGCAAAACATGTAGGTATTTTCATAAAACTAGCATGGATCATCAGAAATTATAGATACGTTGGAGACGTATCATCGTGCCTCGAATCGCCTATTTGGGACGATATACTACTTCATACCCCGTCATATCTTGATGATAGGAACCCGACGACAAGTACGGGGAGAAGAGAGGATGCCATGGAGACCCGAGGACGCAAGGCCGATGTCACGAAAGCATGGAAGAGAAGGAGAAAGAGGAGCTAGACGCTCCAGGCTAGAACTTCCGCCCGACACAGCCGGAACTTCCGCCCGACACAGCCGGAGCTTCCGCCCAGATTCCATCCAAGACTGAAGATGCTCATGCTGAAGAGCTACGGTCGGAACTTCCGCCCCTGATGGCCGGAACTTCCGCCCGACCGGAACTTCCGCCCCCAGGAGCCGGAACTTCCGCCCTGTCGAACCTCAGCCAGATCTTAGCCCCCTTTGGCTTGTAACTTACCCCTTCGGCCCCTACCTATAAATAGGAACCTACCCCCACCTTCATGAAGGAGAGATGATGTTTAGATGAATTGGCTTATGCCTCTATTATCCCTTTGTGGATTTGGGAAACCCCCACCTTAGATTAACCATCTATTGTATCCCTCTGTGTTGAATCCGTTTGATCTCTTTGGTGACTTCTACCGATTGTTGGTCTTTTGCTTGCACTTCTACCGTTTGGTCTTTTGCTTGCACTTCTATCAACCTTCCGGTCTTTTCACCCTTCTAGATCTCTCGGGTTCGATTCGTCGATCTCTTTGCGGGACTTCTACCGGAAGGTCTTTTCTCGCAACCTCTATCGAGTTGGTGGTTCGGGCCAACGAGGATAACCGATTGTGTTGTGTGCGTGTGTTTGTATCGTGTTCTTCGCGTTCATCCACTTCCCCGTGAATCCCCCTCCGCGATCACACTCACCCGGGTTGATTCGTGAGATCGGGCAACCCACACGGGCTCAGCCCGTATCAGGGAGTGTCATCCATAATGAAACTAAAATACATGTGTAAACAAAAGAGAAGAGGGATGATTTACCTTGCTGGTAGAGATAACGTCCTTCATGGGAGCCGCTCTTGAAAGTCTGGTTGACGAGGTAGTTAGAGTGCCCACTACCATTCGTTGACAACAACAAACACCTCTCAAAACAATTTTACTTCGTTTAAAAAATGAAAAGCTCTAGCACATGTTAATCCCCGCTTCCCTCTTGCGAAGGGTCAATCTTTTACTTTTATGTTGAGTCACCATCCTTTCTTTGAGCACCCTCTTGAGAGCATAATTGTCATTCTTAGTATAATATGCTTGTCCCAGAATATGGTTAACTGTGGTATAACTTTGATGCTTTTATCTTTGATAATCTTTACTTCTAGTCTCTCCATGAAATTCAGAGGTGCCTGGGCATTTATTTGTTGTACGAATACGGGCAAGCGAGATACCACTTTATCATATCTTTTTATGAACATTGCAATCCTGCTGATAGACATGATTCATGATGCTTATTATTAGTTTGTTGGTATCTTTTTCATGATTGACATAACTATTAGATGACTTTATTTGCATGTATCTTATTATGAATTGCCTAAGTACTCGTCCATATCATGAGAATATTTACATCATATGAACAAATGTGTTCGTGAAAGTTCTTTTATCGCACTCAGTTGTTAATCGAATTGCTTGAGGACAAGCAATAAGCTAAGCTTAGGGGAGTTGATACGTCCAAAACGTATCTACTTTCCCGAACACTTTTGCTATTGTTTTGCCTCTAATTTGTGTATTTTGGATACAACTAACACGGACTAACGCTGTTTTCAGCAGAATTGCCCCGGTGTCTTATTTTTGTGCAGAAAATCAACTTTCAGGAAAATCCCCGGAAATAATTGCAATGGGCCTATTTTCACAGAAGACCTACGGAGCCAGAAGACGAGACGGAGGGGGGGCACGAGGCGCGCCCACCACATGGCGGCGCGGTGGGGCCCTGGGCCGCGCCGCCCTATGGTGGCGCCGCCTCGGCCAGCCCCCGACGCTCTCCTCTGGACTACTTAAAGCCGTTGACCTAAAAACGCACGGGGGGTTCGACCAATTTGCCAGAAGACATCCAGAACTCCGCCGCCATCGCGAAACTCAATCTCGGGATCAGAAACTCCGTTCTGGCACCCTGCCGGGACGGGGAATTGGAGGAGATCATCGCCATCATCACCACCGACGCCTCTCCATCAACCATCCATGCTTCCCCCATCCATGTGTGAGTAAATCCCCGTTGTAGGCTGAAGGGGATGGTAGGGATTGGATGAGATTGTTCATGTAATAGCCATAAGATTGTTAGGGCATGGTGCCTAGTATCCGTAGTTGGTACTTTTATGATATTGTTGCAACTTGTTATGCTTAATGCTTGTCACTAGGGCCCGAGTGCCATGATTTCAGATCTGAACATGTTATTGATTCATGATGATATTCATTGTTTTATGATCTTACCTGCAAGTTGTATACACATATTGTTGTCCGAAACCCGAGGCCCCAAAGTGACAGAAATTGGGACAACCGGAGGGGAAGGTTGTGATATGAGGATCACATGTGTTCACGGAGTGTTAATGCTTTGCTCTCGTGCTCTATTAAAGGGAGTACCTTAATTACCAGTAGTTTCCCTAGAGGCCCGGCTGCCACCGGCTGGTAGGACAATAGATGTTGTGCAAGTTTCTCATTGCGAGCACGTACGACTATATACGGAACACATGCCTATGGTTATTTAGTACTTGGATACTATTTTCTTATTATCTGCAAATGCCTTGCCTTGATTATTACATGAGTTCTCTTATCCATGCAGCGCCCGTTCATCAATCCCTATGCCTACAGTATTTTAGTCCTGTTGTTTACTATAATCACTACTGCTGTCTTTATTACACTCGTCGCTTATATTTCACTACCGCTATCGCTATAAAACCGTTGCTACCGATAAACTCTTGCGAGCAAGTCCGTTTCCAGATGCAGCTGAATTGACAACTCCGCTGTTAAGGCTTACAAATATTCTTTGGCTCCCCTTGTGTCGAATCAATAAATTGGGTTTTACTTCCCTCGAAGACTGTTGCGATCCCCTATACTTGTGGGTCATCAGAGTCGCTCACCTATTTTATTTTGCCTTCTCCCTTGCTATCCTTGAGTTGCGTTCTTGTCACGTGTCCCTTCCACTTGTTACCTCAAGCAGCCCATATTGCCTCCACCAACCACCTACAGCTATTGTTTGGTTTCGGGTCTGCCTTGCAAGTCGTAGTGCATGCTAGTGTTGTTTTATCTCGTTACCGTTGTTGTTATCTTATCGGGTTATATGTTGGGAAGAATCATGGTTACTTTAGTTGTTGATATTTGTTTAGCAGAGGCATCGGCGGGTCAGCTGATCGTTTTGTGACGGCTCACTTGTGTTTCCTAAATATCTTAGGACCCCGAGTTCTTGTTATCTGTTCCGAGACTGAGCGCTCTAACCACACGTGGGTATGCTTACCGGGTCTCCCCTCGACCACTACCGTAATCTACAACTTTGTCCAGTGGCCACAATTAGTTTGAATGCTTTGTTTCTCTCGGGCGTGCAAGCTTGTTTCTTTGTGGTCAGATGATATGATGTTACTTTTGGGGAAGCCGTGAGTGCCTTGTAACCCCGTTGTCTCTTGCACGCTCGTAGGTGCGGTCCGCATTGTTAAGATATCATCCTCTAGTGGGCTCTGATCCTCTTAGCCGTTCTCGCAATAGCTAGGTCCGTCTCGGAGAGTTGGCCGGACTCTGATTCGGGTTTAACTTAGTTAGGTGGCTTCCTGGACATAGTTGTAGTGAAGGAGAGTGCGAGTCGTGATATCCACCTGTCGCAAGTGGGTTGAGCGTGCGTGTGGCCACATTTGGGCACCCCTGCAGGGTTACAATCTTATTGATAAGCCGTGTCCGCGGTTATGGACGACTTGGAGCTGTATGACTCGACCATACACAACTTACACCTGTTGTTTCAATACTAATAACTTGCGTAGTAAGTTAGCACCACTTCAATAATAACTGGTTAAAACTTGACAACAGTGTGAGTGCCTTTGCCAGTACTTCTTTGCGAAGGGGAACACATCGGTTGTGTTATGTTTGCAGAGTATAGAATTGTTAGTTATGCGCTCTCTCCCTTCTCTAGTAGACGAATGTTGTAGAGTGTCTCTATAGGTTTTTAGTGCTTGCGCGCTGCCGCTTAACCCCACCATATTGCCTATGACGTTCCTCTTGCGTCCTCTAAGTCCCCTGCGTGCCTCAAGTACAAAGGACGACTGGTTGACGAATGCTTATACGCCTTGAAGTCTTGTTAAGTATGAACACGTACTTATTGCTGCTTCTACGGGATATAACCGAGCCGGTATGAAGATATGTTCGATGAAGACGACGTTAGCAAGGTTACCCTTCCGGCTTGGCCTGGGCAGGGTTATGGACGCCGCTGGTTCTCTTCAGGACTCTTAGTCCAATTTGTATCTTGTCCGTACTCGGACGTATTCGATCTTCTGTATGATTTGGATCTTTACATTGTATATTTGTATCTTGACTCGTTGGAGTCGTTGTTGTAATATATGTTTCTTGTGGACTCTATTGTAATCTTGTTGTAATGTTACCGCTCGTTGACATGGGTATACCCTTCGGGTACCCATTATTGGTATACCTGGATCGGCTCGGCCCAATATGGAGAAGGCCCAACAAGGCAACCCGAAGAAGTAGTCGACTAGGACTCTTGTAAAACCCTAGGCTGGTTGCATATATAAAGCTAGCCAGGGCACCCGAAATAAGAGGCCAACAGATAGACAGAAGATAGACAACATAGCTCCGCCTATGGCGGCACCCTGTAAACACATCTATGATCATATACTGGATTGCTAGCAGCACGTAGGGATCCTCCACCGAGGGGACCCGAAGCTGGGTACGTCGTGTGCCTAATCTCGTCCCCGGAATCTCCATCGTCGCTCTCTCCCGAAACCCAAGTCTACAATACGTAGGCATTGGTGAGGTGATCCCTCGTCAATTGGCGCCGTCTGTGGGAATTCGCGGCGACTGGATTTTGTTATTCGGGCGAGATCCATCATCATCAACAACGGCTAGATCGCATCTAGTCGCAAGGCTCAACCTGCAGGCAAAATCGTGAAGCAAAGCGAAGATCGTTTTCTCCAACTTGGCCGAGGAATCGCGGGACCTGGAAAGCGCGACCAAGCGTGAGCGCTGCCGTGCGGTCCGTTTCCTTTTTTCCGCCGACAAAAACCAGTGCTGCAACCCTGTAAACAAACAGCAGGCGCGCTGTACAAGCACGGGAGCAAGTCCCAAAGGCTCTGGCAGCGAATCAGTCAAAAAGATGATGTCCCAGCAGGAAAATTCTACATGGACGTGGACTGGTTTTCTCCGTCTAATCTATCTCTATCTCTATTAATTGATCTTTCTTTATCTAGTATATCTAGTTTCTTTCGCCTCGATCTAATCCTTCACGATGAGTGCATGTTTATTTGATTTACATGTTCCAAACAATGGAGTGCGAAGGCGTAGATACTCGGCTGCTGGGCTATGGATACATGGCGCGGAGCGGGGCAGCACGCCGACCTTGATAGCACATCGATCCCTGTCGCGGACTTGTGCGAAGAAAACTTACTTCAACAAGATTCATCAGCGAGCGGAAAAGAAATAGTGATTCGACCGCCAGCTGAATACAATCTGATTTCGCCATCCGATACAAAATCCAGGTGCTATATTTCCAGTTACGCAAAATAAACTTTACCAAATATTTTTTGGCTCGTACTTTTATTCGCATGTAGTTTTTGCGTCATAATATAATCGCAGATTGGAACAAGTTTCTACTACTTCGCGCGCACAGTCGCCTATCGCGGATTAAACACAATAAGGTGTTCACACGTCGCGGATCCGCCGGCTCGATTACGTCCTCTTCATCGACTATGTCGGCTACATCCACTACTTCCAGCCAAGCGCCGCACAACTACAGACCGTGTCCGTGGCACGACTTGTGTCCACATCGGCGCACCCGATAAAAAGCTAAGTTTTCCTTTTTCCTCTAAGATTCAATTATTTCTGTATTTTCGCTACACCCAAATACTCGGGGGTGGCGCCATTACATTGTTACAGCAAATTCACCTAAAAACTGGGGCTGCGCCATTACTTCGTTACCACAAATATACTTGGTTACTTGGTGAATTTCTTTTCTTCGGCTCTGGATATATCTTCTCCGGCTCGTTGAAATTATTTTCTTCGGCTCGGTGGAATTATTTTCTTCGACTTAGTGGATTTATCTTCTTCGGCTCAGTGGATTTATTCTCTCTGGATTACTGGATTGGTTTTCTTTGGGTTATTATTGGTTCACTTATACAATATTACCCGACGCGTTTCCGGGTCAATGGATTCATCTTTTATGGTTATTACCGGATTCTTCGGCTCAATGAATTCATCCTCTATGATATCAACGGATTCATCTTTTATGGTTATTACTGGATTCTTCGGGTCAATGGATTCATCCTCTATGATATCAGCAGATTCATCTTTTATGGTTATTACTGGAACTATTTTCTTCAGATCAATGGATTTATCCTCTATGATATCAGCGGATTCATCTTCTATGGTTATCACTGGATTCTTCGGGTCAATAGATTCATTCTCTATGATATCGGCGGATTCATCTTCAATATATGACTCATATTTGATGGTGTAATCTTTGATATGGATTCATCTCAAGTACTTCATCTCGGACTTCATCTTCAGTATTTCATCCTTAATGGCCTTCTTTCGGCGACACGGATAATACTCGGGGGCTCGACAATGACTTCGCCCCGAGTAACAACTGTGACACGGCGTCTAAGCAACAATCATGACATCACCCCAGCAGCGCTCGGGGGCTCGGCTATTTCTTCATCAAATAATTTGGCGGCATTTATTTTCGCTGTTTGGTGGTTTCTACTTCGTCTCGACTTCTTCTCCGCACTCGAAGACTTCATCGCGTCGACTTCATCGTGTCCAAAAAACTAAGTGTTCTTTTATTTTGCACAAAGTTGATTATCGTTTACTTTCGCCGCACCCGACGCTCGGGGGCTGCGCGACATATATTCACTTTACATATCATCGAATCCGAGCATCTGACACCGCATGCGAAAAAGAGAGTCAAGGAAAAGATAGAAAAAGTTTGTTTATTTGTGCAGGAGAAAGCAAATTTCAAAGTATATAAGGGAGAACCCGACGAAATTGTCTTCAAGAAAGAACAGGACCCGAAAAATTATCTTCAAGAAGGTGCCGAAAAAATATCTTCAAGGAGGTCCCGAAGAATTATCTTCAAAGAGAACCCGAAGAATTGTCCTCAAATATGACCCGAAGAAATTTTCCTGAAGGAGGTCCCGAAGAATTATTTCCAAGGAGGTCCCGAAGAATTATTTTCAAGGAGGTCCCGAAGAATTATCCTCAAGGAGGTCCCGAAGAATTGTCCTCAAGGAGGACCCGAAGAAATTTTCCTGAGGGAGGAACTCGACGAAATTATCATCAAGGAGAAACCAAAAAAAAAAAATAGAGGAGGAGAAAAAAAAAAGAGGATGGACAAATCTTCGGGTCCATTGACTCGTCATTTGTTCTGAGCAAGAGCATCGGCGATGTGCCTGACGACAATATAGAAGAACCAATATATTCGGCTGTCTCATCAAGCCCGAGAGAAAAATATAGAAGAACCCACAAAATGGGTCATTGCATCAGCCGAACAAGGCACTCGACAATATATTCTCAGAACGCCAAAGTTGCGATCAATTTCTGAATGCCGCAAAATTTGCGAAGGTAAGACCCCGGATCCGTTCCGCCGGGCGTGGCATCGCCGAAGACCGCGCTCGCTACTTTTATCCGTATCAACGGATACGAAGAAAAATCCTAACGGACGCGTTAGGTACCCGATAAATATGGACCGGGACTCGACAGAATGGTAAGACCTTAAGCGGCACCTGTCGAAGTTTACACCGAGTATCCCGAGATCATGTCCAGGGACGTGATCTTGAAGTAGGTTTTTGCGGATTGCCACTAGAGCAGGTTAACTAGTACCCGATCCGTCGGATGAACTAGCCCCAATTACCATTATCCCCGTACAATATAGATATGGATATCAAATAAAAATAGCAACGCTCCGGAGTCGATAAAAGAGGGGCTGCGCCCGTAAATATAGTCAAGTTCTTTATCGAGTAGTACAACTTGAGCCTATGCCTAGGTTCAAGCACCTGCCCATAGGCTCGGGGGCTACTCTTATCGAGAGTATTGTTCACCCTCCCGATAAGATACAATAAAGAAGAAAAATTGTGGTGTCGATTAAAAGCAAGTTGAGCCTACACCCAAGTGCAAACACTTGGCTGTAGCCTCGGGGGCTATTCCCATCGGGAGCGCTGGTCGCGCACCCGATAGAAAAACAAATTCGACATCATCTTTGACAATCAAGGTTTGTAGACTCAACTCGATTCTACGACTCGAGTGGAGCTTACTCCCATCGGGAGCCCATGGATTTCATCAAGTCCTCCAGAAATATAGTTAAGTTCTTCATCGAGTAGTACAACTTGAGTCTATGCCCAAGTGCAAGCACTTGCCCATAGACTCGGGGGCTACTCCCATCGGGAGCGCTGCCGCGCACCCGATAGAAAATAATTTCGAGACATCATCTACGCTACACATGATCTACGACATGGACCTCGCCTTATATTTCTTCGACTTCGGAGATGATTATGCTTGGAGTCTCTACGCAAGTCTTCGACTTCCCTAGACACTCGGGGCTATCGACATGGGTATACCCTTCGGGTACCCATTATTGGTATACCTGGATCGGCTCGGCCCAATATGGAGAAGGCCCAACAAGGCAACCCGAAGAAGTAGTCGACTAGGACTCTTGTAAAACCCTAGGCTGGTTGCATATATAAAGCTAGCCAGGGCACCCGAAATAAGAGGCCAACAGATAGACAGAAGATAGACAACATAGCTCCGCCTATGGCGGCACCCTGTAAACACATCTATGATCATATACTGGATTGCTAGCAGCACGTAGGGATCCTCCACCGAGGGGACCCGAAGCTAGGTACGTCGTGTGCCTAATCTCGTCCCCGGAATCTCCATCGTCGCTCTCTCCCGAAACCCAAGTCTACAATACGTAGGCATTGGTGAGGTGATCCCTCGTCACTCGTGTTAATTCCTCTGGCATCACGTGTGTGACTCGTCGCGCACATCGTGTCGGAGGGCGTCTCTGAATTGATATCGTGCGAATTTTGGCGGGATCGCTGGAATCCTCATGGTACCGGTTCCGGGGCGTCACACTGATCAGGATTCACATACTCTGTGAGTTGTGAAGACTACTGACCCCAATTGGTAGATCAACATAACTAAACTAATTTGGTACTCTTGCGTTTTTTGTTAGCTGTGGAATTTTCTATATTTGTTTTGCAATCCGTTATTTTTTTGACGTGTGTTTTCACATGTAAGATAAAAGTTGTAGATTTTGCACGTGTTGGTTGAGGCATATAATTTTTCTATTTCTAAGCACATGAATAGTACACTATTCAAGATAATTTCTGTTTATATGCCACATTCTTCTGACAAGGATTTATGTTGTTCACATAAATTTTGGATTTTCTTTCTCCCGTAGTAGCACGGACAATTTTTTCCTAGATACTACCTCTGTTCCAAGGTGATGAGATCTGAGATCTAGGGTTTGGCCCGATCTCGCGATTTGACCAAAATCCAAGGGGAAAAGGTGGGAGAGCGCGAAGAACACGAAGAACACGAGGAACACCGGTACTCACGCACGCACACCAACCCGATACACAAGATGCTTACCCCCGTGGCTCGATGGACCACGCCAATAGAATCACCCGGAAGAGGCACGCGGCAGAATTCCCGGTGAGAGATTGGGGTTGGAGAAAGGAGATTGGTGAGGGAGAGAGAGTGGCTTGCACTAGAATCTCACTCAACAATATCCAAATCAACAACAAGAGTGCCTTGATTACAAAGGGATGCTTGTACAAGATGGATGCTAACCCTAGGGAGACTAAGCTCAAAGTTGGTTTAAGCTCAAATTATGTCTAAAGAGGTAAAGGGGGCGTCCTGGGTCCTTATATAGGCCTACAAGGCGACACATGGCGAAAAGGTACCAAATACACGACTTAAAAAGTTTTGGTTGAGGTGTTTCGACGGATCCGGTCCAGGGGTCGGTCGGACCGGACCTGGGACCGGTCGATCCGGTCAGGGGCCGGTCAGACCGGGCTAGGGACCGGCGTGTCCGGTCCGAACCGGGCGGCCGACCGGGCGCCAACCGGAAGTGTCGCAGATGTCCGTCCGGTTGGCCCCGGTACGACGCCCGGTTGGAACCGAGGGATGTCCGGCGGGCCGCCCGGTTGACCGGGTCTGGGACCGGGTGGTCCGGTCCTGCGGCCGGTCGGCCGGGTCCTGGGCTGGCTGGCTCCCTTTCTTCCTTCGCGCGCTTCGCATGACGTTGAGCCCAGCTCGATTCCCATCTTCACGTCCAGCTGCTCCTCTCCTTCTCTTGACCAGGGTGTGTCTTCCTCTCCGGGATCTTGATGCTCCTTGTACCTAATAACACAAAGCATGTTGGCATGAGGTAGCAATCCATCCAATGGGGTACCGAGATCAAGGGTAGTGAGGAGCGAGTTCACCTTATCATGTAATACTTTAACTTGACCCCGCGTCATTGGTCCACTTGGGGGACTTGTTGGTCTTGATGTAGTGTCGTCGGTGAGCGGGGCTACATCATCTCCCCCCTTGGGAAAGAGTCGTCCTCGACTCGTGCTCTTCCTCATCTCCATGATAGGGCGATAAGTCCGAGACGTTGAACGTGTTGCTCACCAAGTACTTGGAGGTCGGGATGTCGATGACGTAGGCGTTGTTGTTGATGCGTTTGAGGACCTTGAAGGGGCCATCTCCTCTTGGCTTGAGCTTTGAGTTGCGTTCATGAGGGAATCTTTCCTTCCGGAGGTGTATCCAAACGAGGTCACCTTCTTCGAATATTCTTTCCTTCTTCTTGGCGTTGAGGCGGGTAGCTTGACGAAGTACATGTTCTTGTATTGTTGCTATTGTTTCTTCATGTAGTTTCTTCATGGCGGCGGTGCGCTTGTCGAAGTCCATATTTGTCCTCTCATGAAGGGGGAGTGGTAAGATGTCGAGTGCCGTGGGAGGGTCGAAGCCGTAGACAACCATGAAGGGACTCCGCGATGTTGTCTTGTGTGTGGCTCGATTGTAGGCGAACTCCGCGTGCGGAAGGCACTCTTCCCATGACTTCAAGTTTTTCTTCACGAGTATGCGTAGAAGAGTTGAAAGGCTTCTATTGACCACTTCCGTTTGTCCGTCCGTTTGCGGATGGGAGGATGAGGAGAACAATAGCTTCACTCCAAACTTTGCCATGAGCGACTTCCATATATAGCTCATGAACTTGACGTCTCGATCCGACACAATGCTTGCCGGTATTCCGTGTAGGCGAACAATTTCCCTGAAAAACAACGAAGCAATGTGTGAAGCATCATCGGTCTTATGGCATGGTATGAAATGAGCCATTTTAGAGAACCTATCCACTACCACAAAGATTGAATCATGACCATGTTTTGTGCGAGGTAATCCTAGGACGAAATCCATGCTAATATCCGACCAAGGTGCATGAGGAATAGGCAAAGGAGTGTAAAGACCATAAGGGTTGG
>NC_061514.1:132677997-132779914 GCF_022539505.1 Lolium rigidum
CACCTTATCATGTAATGCTTTAACTCGAGCCCGCGTCATTGGTCCACTTGGGGGACTTGTTAGTTTTGATGTAGTGTCGTCGGTGAGCGGGGCTACATCACAAGGAATAAGACTCACGCGTATTTCAAGACAAACTTTGACCATAAAAGTTAAGCAACAAAATCTTGATTATATTATATGTAATTAGTATCGTTGGATTTGTATTAAAAACACTTTCTAATGATTTTAATTTCATATAAACAATCTTTATATATTTAAAGAAATACTTAGTCAAATAGAAAGCACGTAAAATAAGGGCACCTTATTTCTCGAATCGGAGATAGTACTTTCTAAAAATCATCTTTCTTGTCTGCGGCAACGGAGTAAATTACAAAAAACTACCACAATTCGGGCTAGGATAACAGGTCAGTACCTACTTTGCTAATTTTTTCAAAAATCTACAACTTCTGAGGCAATGCGTTACAAATAGCACTAATAATCATTTGACACAGTTATAACTGCAAATCTGACTAGTAGGGCCCGTCTGGAATGGATGAGTTGGCAGAACACGTGGATAAGGAGTCGACGTGGACACAAGTTTTTTTTCTCGGTAACATTTTTTACCGACGGACAACTTAAAATTCGGTTACTGGAAAATGTCGGAAATATCAGAATTTTTCCGTCCGAGTTTATTCAAACAAATTTGAATCCAACTTCTTTTGGATCTAAATAAATAAATTGCTACGTTAGCTTTTCATATCTGGTTGAGAGATGCAGTGGTACCCGCGTTCTGTTCGTTTGCGACCGGTAAAGGCATCGAATCATAGTCCCAGCAAATAATTATTTTTTGCAAAAAAAAAAGATTAAAATCGAAAAGTGATTTTAGCTCACGAGCTCCAGTGCTCTCGCTCAGTTAAAAAAATATATATATTTACAAGTTATAAAAAATCATGAAAATAATTATGTACATTATCATTGATACATCCCACAATCATGAAAAATCCCAATCCGAAATTCTTTTTATTTTGACCTGGACAAAAATGATAAATTCTGATATGTTTTGGAGATTTGAAAATGACTACTCAGATCTACAATTTTTTCATTTTTGTGTAGCTCAAAGTATTAAGTATTTGAAATTGATTTTTTGCCCGTTTGTGGGATACATCATTGACTATATGTGGATTTTTTTCCAGAATTTTTTACAACTCAAAACTATTATTTTTATTATTTAAAAAAAAACGAGATCACTGGTGCCCATGTGCACCAAATCTTTGTCCGATTAAAATACACAAAAAGAAAGTTATGACCACAGGAGTACCCGAACTCAATACCTACAGCCAAAGTCATCTGCGACTATGCATTTGGTTAAAGCCGCGATTGCAAAAAAACATATGTTGTTTCATGCCGGATAATTTTAGAATTATTGATTATATATATACTCTGCAAGCTCACCTATTTTTTTATGAGATGCAAGCTCACGACAGTTAGCACACACTCAGGACCTACCTGTCGGTCTCTCAATACATAGCTCGCAACGGCGTTCACAGAGATAGTATGAGGAGGAAGGCAAGGGAAAAAAATGAGAGAGGAGGGCCCCACGTCCATGTCAGCTCCTCATCCACGTGTTCTGCCAACTCATCCATTACTTCTGGGTCATATTGGTCAGATTTGCAATTATAGCTGTGTCAAATGACTATTAGTGCTATTTGTAACGCGTTACCTCAAAGGTGGTAGTTTCTTGCAAAAATTAGCAAAACAGGTACTAACATGTTACCCTAGCCCGAATTGTGGTAGTTTTTTGTAATTTACTCGCGGCAACGCCCGGGGTATCCACCGTAGCCCACGTGCCCTCCACACGCGGTTGACTCCCACAGCCCCAGGCCATGAGTAAACCCTCGCCTCTAGGTATCCGGTAATCCCCCCATCCTCTCTCTCTCTCTCTCTCTCTCTCCTCGCTGGTCGCCGCATCCGCTGCCCCTCTCTGCTCTCTTTGTACACCCCTCATCGGTGACTCTCGCCCAGCCTGGAACTCTTGGCACCAGCGATCACTGGCGAGCAGGCCATGGACGGCAGAGGCGGCGCGGTGGAGCTGCGCGAGACCCACCGCCTGACGGGCCACGCCGACCGCGCGTGGGCACTCGCCTGGAACCCAAACCTGGGCGCCGGCGAAAGCCCCGTCCTCGCCTCCTGCGGTGGCGACAAGACGGTACGGATCTGGAAGCGAGCTCCCGACGGCGGGTGGCAGTGCACGGTAAAGGCCAGGCTAGTTATCTTCTAGAGGTCCACATTGCGGTAACTCATTTCCTTATCTTACGTCCGGTCCGTTTGATTAGGATGTGCTCGAAGACACGCACAACCGCACGGTGAGGTCCTGCGCTTGGTCCCCCGACGGAAAGCTGCTGGCCACAGCAAGCTTCGATGCCACGACGGCCATATGGGAGTACTCTGGTGGGGACTTTGAGTGCGTCGCCACACTGGAGGTGAAATTTCTGCTGAATTTGGTTTTCTCGTTCGGTGTTCGCTGTCTGCTGTTTGGAGTGTTGGTTACCTGTGGATGCTGACTCTGTTGCCGATGCGTAGGGGCATGAGAATGAAGTGAAGAGTGCGTCCTGGAGCCAGTCTGGGTCGCTGCTTGCAACATGCAGCCGGGACAAGGCTGTGTGGATATGGGAGATGCAGCCAGGGAACGAGTACGAGTGTGTTGCCGTATTGCAGGGGCACACTCAGGATGTGAAGATGGTCCAGTGGCACCCGATCCTTGATATTCTGGTTTCTGTCAGCTATGACAATACGATCAAGGTAATTAATTTGAAACAATCACATGAACCAATGCAAATACATTAGTTTGGTCTGCATAATTTTCGTTGGATGTCTTGCAATTTTAGGCTTGGGGTGGGTAAAAAGGGTGTGCTCTTGCTCAATTTGGTTTGTAGTATTTATTTGACATAATATGGAAGATTCGATGTAGGTCTGGGCTGATGATGGCAATGATGAGTGGCATTGTGTACAGACATTAACTGAAGCCGACAACTGGTAATCAGGCTCTGTGGTCCAAGCCAGTTTTGCTATCCTGTGCTTGATAAGACCTGTACTAGCTTATGGTATAGTATGTTTTGACTTACTTAATTGAAATATTTAACTAGTGCATCCACACGAAATTCCAGCTTATGTGGCCCCGTTGATTATAAACAAGATGTGATGCATGAAAATTGTCCATTTTATGAGTTGGCTGTTGATTTTTTTGTTTGGATGAAAAGTTTTGCTCTACGACCATACCCTCTTATATGGACAGTCAGATGAATAGTATCACATCCAACTGGTGCTCTTTGTATTGGTAGAAATATCATATGATTATTATACTTGCATTTTCTCAAGTTCCCACTTTGCTAAAACATAACTTGGGATTATATGTCAAATTGTCAATCACAGTAATTTGTTCGTGTTCTGTTCATATTAACTATTAGGATTATCTTTATATGGTTTCATCTTGTTTGGATAATATTATCCACTTTCTGCGATTCATCTTCAGAAATAGGTGAGCAATATCTTTCATTTTTTTGCGAAAAGAACTAGGTGAGCACATCTACATTTGCTTGTTCACTTCAATTGTTGATGGACATTATTTCTCTAAAAACTGAGCATTGACTGTTCTTTCTGTCTCTAGTACTTAACTAATTATGGGTTCTTTTCTCTGCTGCAATTGATCTTCTTGATTACAGTGGTCATTCCTCAACAGTATGGTCAATATCTTTTAATCAGAAAGGAAATAGGATGGTCACATGCAGGTTCGTTCGACAATGCTGGATTAGTATCCCTCTTTTTGCATGATGTCCTGAGCTCTGATGCTCTGTTGGTATTATCCCAGTTTCTTTAACACTGCTCAATTCCTGTGCTCTAGCCAGGCCATAGAGAAGTTACTAACGCCATATACTTTTTATCCAGTGATGACTGTACTTTGAAAATTTGGGACTCAAGTATTGATTTGTCGCAACCAGAGACTGGAGAAGGTCATGAATCTTGGTAAGAATTTTGTTATTTATACACAAGTCTCTATTTGGGCAGCATTGTTCATTTTTTCCTTCCATTTTTTTGTATAATAAGTTCAATAACACGGAAATAACACAGCTGTGCCTAAAAGATATGCTGCAGAAGAAGACAAGTTGTGGTAATTCATAGTTTAGTCCCCACTCCAAAAATTCAACTATGCATTAGTAAATCACAAGCATATTGTTGTGCTTTCTATTATTATTAATCTGGCATATCTCGGCATTTGTATACAAATTTACTCCCTGGGACAGTCCGGACAGATGTAAACTAATAGTCGAGGATGTGCTTGTTTTTCACAGAGAAGTTGTTGGTTGGTATATATCCCAGTGTACATTCTTATTTGCAGCAGAACTTGTATAAGTTGGATGCACTCATTTTTGCTGCTATTATCATCGAATAGTTATACTTACATTGAGTAAACTTTTGCTCCGTTTTATACCATAAATTGTGAACAGAGGAATTACTTGTTTGTTCTAACTGAGGGTTGTTTCAGGACTATGAGTTGACTTTTTTGTAAATTGTGTAGCAGTTATATTGCCACTCTAGCATCTTTCTACACCATCCCTCAACAGGTTGATTATTATTTTCTTTCAGGCAGCATGTTTCTACTCTAACAGGATATCATGGTCGAACTATTTTTTCAGCCCATTGGTCAAGGTTAGGTGAATTCGCTGCATCTTAATTTCATTCATAGTGGGCTATTTACTCTTTTATCAGCTAAAGCACAAGCATTATTAATTCAAGCAAAGGAGGCTTATTATATTTTATTATCTTTAGGAAGAGAGAATCCCATCTAGTGATGTTCAGGAGTGGTCTACACTCTAGCCAGATTGATTTTGTCCTCTCTAGAAGAGAAGACAGACACGCCTGCATTGATTGTAAGGTGATACCTGGAGAGAGTGTTGTCCCTCAACATAAGCTGGTGGTTGCTGACTTTCGCTTTAGGATCCGTGTCCGGCGGGGTAAGCGCGCCAAAGTCGCTAGAACAAAGTGGTGGAAGCTCAAGGGTGAGGCATCCCAGGCTTTCAGGGAGAGGGTTATTAAGGAGGGCCCTTGGGAGGAAGGAGGCGATGCAAACATGATGTGGACGAGTATGGCGACCTGCTTGCGGAAGGTCACTGTAGAGGAGTTTGGGGTGACTAAGGGAAGTAGAAGGGAAGCTAAGGATACCTGGTGGTTGAACGATGAGGTCCAGAAGGTTATTAGGGAGAAGAAGGACTGTTTTAGATGCCTATATGGACAGGAGTGCAGCTAACATGGAGAAGTACAAGGTGGCGAAGAAGACTGCAAAGCGGGCGGTGAGTGAAGCAAGGGGTCGGGCGTATGAGGATGTTATGGCTGCTAGGGTTTGGGAGGGAGAGACAGGGCTGCGAGGGCGCGAGAGGGCTGGCCGGGGGCCTTGCCCACGGCCGGTGGCAAGAGGGAAGGGATTTCCTTCTTAATTCTTGCTTTATTAGATTGATACATCTCCTCTCCATATATAGAGAGGTTTACTTGACTCGCAAGCAAGGCTTACTTGACCCCTAAGCAAATCATAAGACTAACGGGTCCAGGCCCATGACGTACTCTAACACTACACCCCACCTGGACATGCAGCTCGTCCTCGAGCTGCAACCTAAACAAACCATATGACTCGACGCAACACAACCCTAACAACTAAAAACGAGCCTTTTACATCTCGGCTTGTTTTATTACTCTCAACCTGAAATAGACTGAGACGCTTTATTGTTGACCCCTGAACATAAAGTAGACACCATCCGCCCGTTGGACGTGCACCTGTACAACCACCTGGATCCCATGGAAACCAGCGGGACAAAAGGAGCCCGCGCGGCGGCCGGCGGCGGAATGCGGTGGTGCTACGCGGTGCGCTCCTGTCGGTGACACCATGCCTTCTCCCCGCCGGATGACTGTCGATGGCGCAGACTTTGAGGTCGCTGCCCGCGGGAAAAACATCATGTCCACCGCCCGTGGGGGAAACCGCACGCCCAAGATCCCCAACGCAGCGGACGAGATCGAGGTTCGTTGCGCAACGAAGCGCAACTTGGAGGAGCTGCAGCTACAGATCACGCATCTCCCGCACACGCCGACGCACTAGGAGGCCGCGCGCAGCAGCCTGCAGCCTCACCGCCGCCGACACGTGGCGGATAGCGATCCAAGCCGGAAGCGGTGACGGCGACGGAGGAAACGGACTCGGTGGAAGGGCATCCGGGCGGTGTCGATGTAGAGCCCGGGGCCAAGGTCGCTCCCACACCGCCGAAAGCGCGGGACGGCGTCGGTGGCGGCGGCGGCTGCCGTTGCGGTGTTGGTGGCGGCGGCGGCGAGCTGCTGTTGCAGCTGCCCACCGAACGGCAGGGATAGCGTCGGTGAGGACAGCAGCTGCAGCGGCGGCGTTAGTGGCGGCGGCAATTGCTGTTGCTGCTGCAGCGTCCCGGTGGGGAAGAAGGCGGCCGGCTGCTGGAGAAGAGGGACCCCCTGCGCCGAGGTAGGAGATGGTGGACATCGGCAGCAGGGACTGCAGCAGCCCGGCGTCGGGTGGCAGCGATGACAGCAGCAGCGTCGGCTGCAGCGGCCCGGCGATCGCGGTGGAGGCTGCCTGGTGTGTCGGCTGCCACGGCAGCAGTGCCGCCGGCGGCGGCGGCCCGTAGGGGCCAGCCAAGTAGAGATGGATCTCCTGGACCGCGGTGGTGAGATCGCCGAGGGCTGCGGTGATCTCCGCCGGGGAGAGAACGACGGGGACGTCGGAGTGCAGCGGCGGTGGGTGGGAAGAACTCGGTGGAGGGCTGGACATGATCGAACCCGGGAAAGCTGATACCAAGTGTTATGGCTGCTAGGGTTTGGGAGGGAGAGACAGGGCTGCGAGGGCGCGAGAGGGCCAGCCGGGGGCCTTGCCCACGGCCGGTGGCAAGAGGGAAGAGATTTCCTTCTTAATTCTTGCTTTATTAGATTGATACATCTCTCCATATATAGAGAGGTTTACTTGACTCCCAAGCAAGACTTACTTGACCCCTAAGCAAACCATAAGACTAACGGGCCCAGGCCCATGACGTACTCTAACAGAGGACCTCTACCAACGTTTAAACACGAAGGAAGGCGAAAGGGACATCTATAAGATAGCCAAGTTTAGGGAGAGGAAGACGAGGGATGTCAGCGAAGTCAAATGCATCAAGGACGGAGAGGATCAACTTCTTGTGAAGGATGAGGCGATCAAGCGTAGATGGCGGGAGTACTTTGACAACCTTTACAATGGAGAGGTTGAGAGCTCTAGCATTGAGCTAGACGACTCCTTTGATGATACCAGCATGTGCTTTGTGCGGCGTATCCAAGAGTCTGAGATTAAGGAGGCGTTAAGGAGGATGAAAGGAGGCAAGGCGATGGGTCCTGATGGTATCCCCATCGAGGCATGGAGAGGCCTTGGAGACGTAGCGATAGTATGGCTAACTAAGCTTTTCAACCTCATTTTTCGGTCAAACAAGATGCCCGAAGAATGGAGGCGGAGTATTTTAGTACCAATCTTCAAGAACAAGGGGGATGTTCAAAGTTGTACTAATTACCGTGGAATCAAGCTGATGAGCCATATTATGAAGCTATGGGAGAGTCATTGAGCACCGCTTAAGAAGGTTGACAAGCGTGACCAAAAACCAATTTGGTTTCATGCCTAGGAGGTCTACCATGGAAGCCATCTTCTTGGTACGACAGCTGATGGAGAGATATGGGGAGCAAAAGAAGGACCTTCATATGGTGTTCATTGATTTGGAGAAGGCCTATGATAAGATACCTCGGAATGTCATGTGGTGGGCCTTGGAGAAACACAAAGTCCCAATAAAGTACATTACCCTCATCAAGGATATGTATGATAATGTTGTGACAAGTGTTCGAACAAGTGATGGCGACAACGATGACTTTCCAATTAGAATAGGGCTACACCAAGGGTCAGCTTTGAGCCCTTATCTTTTTGATTTGGTGATGGATGAGGTCACAAGGGATATACAAGGAGATATCCTATGGTGTATGCTCTTTGCGGATGATGTGGTGCTACTCGATGATAGCCGAACGGGGGTTAATAGAAAGTTAAGAGTTGTGGAGGCGAACTCTAGAATCGAAAGGTTTTAGACTTAGTAGAACTAAAACTGAATACATGAGGTGCAGTTTCAGTTCTACTAGGCACGAGGAGGGAGAGGTTAGCCTTGATGGGCAGGTGGTACCGGAGAGAGACACTTTTCGATATTTGGGGTCCATGTTGCAGAAGGATGGTGATATCGATGAAGATGTGGGCCACCGAATCAAGGCTGGTTGGATGAATTGGCGACAAGCTTCTGGCGTACTCTGTGACAAGAGAGTGCCACAAAAGCTAAAAGGCAGGTTTTATAGGACAACTATCCGACTTGCGATGTTGTATGGCGCGGAGTGTTGGCCAACGAAGAGACGACATATCCAACAGTTAAGTATAACAGAGATGCGCATGTTGAGATGGATATGTGGCCACACAAGAAAGGATCGGGTACGGAACGACGATATACGGGAGAGTTCGGGTAGCACCGATTGAAGAGAAGCTGGTCCAACATCGTCTCGTCTCAGATGGTTTGGACATATCCAACGGAGGCCTCCGGAAGCGCCAGTGCATAGCGGACGGATAAAGCGTCCTGAGAATGTTAAGAAGGGTCGTGGTAGACCAAACTTGACATGGGAGGAGTGTTAAGAGAGACCTGAAGGTTTGGAATATCGACAAAGATTTAGCCATGGACAGAGGTGCGTGGAAGTTAGCTATCCACGTTCCGGAACCATGACTTGGCTTCGAGATCTTATGGGTTTCAACTCTAGCCTACCTCAACTTGTTTGGACTGAAAGGCTTGGTTGTTTTTGTTGTTGTTGTTGTAAACTTAATTGTACACATCAATATTCCTGTTGGACTGATGGCCAGAATCCTGCAGAAGCTGCTGAAAGTCCTTAATTGTCAGTTTCACATCTTTAGGGTATAATAAAGATGAAAGATAATATAATCGTAGCCTGAATCTGACATATTTACCTATATGTTTCCAAACTACCATTATCATATGTTTATGTTGAACAGACTTAGATCTGCCAAAATTGGGAAAATTATGCTCAACGCGGACTAGTTCCGCCCGGGCTTGGTTGCACTCGTTAATTGTGTGGCTGTGGTTAAACCATGTCCAATTAATGCTGCTATTGAGCTATTCAAATATACAGACTAGAAAATACATATACTAGTGTATGACGTCCATGCAAAGTGTATGAAATTAAATGGCAGGCAGCATTAGTACTTCGGAGTAATAAATTCAGCTGTGTGGTCATGAGGTCCAACCTGTACGTAACAGTCAAAATCTCAATGATTGTAGGGAAAAATTTCTACAAGTATTATTGAAGTGTTAAGTTTGTCGGAAATATACTTTTGATCCTAGATGTTTCTAATTCTGCCACTCAAAAACATTTTAAATGTTTAAAAAATTGAATAAATAATTCACGCATACATGTAGACATTTTATGTGTGCATGCTATTTTTCGTGCAAAATCGATGTTTTTTGTGTCATGTGAAAAAAGATAAAGAAATGTCCCATTAAGAGCTATTTTTAGCACCGAATTTTACCTTTTTGACGCACGACACAAACAATAATGGGTTTCCGTGAAATGACTTTGCGAGCACATAGAATGCCCATTTTTGTGGAAACCTGACGTTTTTTGTGTCGTGTGAAAAATGATAAATAAATGCCTTTATTAAGAGCTACTTTTTAGCACCGAATTTTATCTTTTTTACATGCACACGAACAATATCGGTTTTTCATGAAACAACTTTGCAAGCACATAGAACACCAACTTTCGTGGAAACTGGACTTTTTTGTGTCATGTGAAAAAAGATAAAGTCCTATTAAGAGCTACTTTTTATCACCAAATTTTATCTTTTTTACACGTGACAAAAACAATATCGATTTATTGTGAAATGACTTCCCGAACACATATAACGTCGAGATGTAAGTGCGGCATTTTTTCAGCATTCTTCTAACATTTTAAAATATGTTCAAAACTCATTTACAAAATAACACTGGAAGTGCATGTTACTTATCCTCAAGCGAGATGCTAGGAATAATCCAATAAAGTGCTTGTTAACCGAACCTGATCTAGGAATCCAATAAATAAAACGCGTGGACAGGGTGGTTGAAACAGTGCCAGGACCCAACGGCCTGCATGCCTTAGGTTTGACACTAGCGAGATGGTTGGCCTGGTATTTGGCAAAGGGATTACCGACCAAATACTAGCTGGAATACAAGGTCGGGCTAGGAAACGGATGGCTTGATGCTGTAACAATAAACAGAGCAACCAAGCTTGGGCAGACTCTAGAGTTTTCGAAATTATGCTGTCATTCTGAATCACCAAAGAAACTGTTGACCATTCTAATCTACTGTACTGAAGTCTTTGCATAAGTGATAAGCCAATATGAATTGCCATGCTGAATTGAAATAGAATATTCCTTGTACTATTCTTTGACATTTTTTATTCTCCTCTGTGCATGGCAGTGAGGATTTTATTGCCAGTGGGGCAGGCGATGATGCTATCTGCTTATTTGTTGAGGAGAAGAGTAGTATGGTATCTCACGACTCACGATTTTTATCTTTATGGGGTGTGCTTACCTGACCATTTTGTCCAAGTTATATTTGGGGTAGAATGGTTGGTAGTGAAGTGCGATGTTCCAACATGGACTGCATACTTTAATAGTGGTCTAATTTTTATAGTAATAGATGCTTGAGGGTTGTGATTTTTTTTTTCAAATGCATGACCATTGGCTTCAAACAACCATTTTCTGCCATTTATCTGTATTTAATTTAATTGATGTATGTCTATATTCCTCTAAAAGAATGTACAGTTATTGTTTCTCGGTACCATCAATGGCATTCTCTTTTGCACAAGCTGGATGCAGCATAAGATATGTGTGTGCATCATGTATTAATGGTTAACTTGGATGATGCAGGTTGAGGGCCCTTCATACAGATTAATATTGAAAAAGGAGAAGGCACATGACATGGATATAAACTCTGTCAGATGGTGTCCTCAGGTAATTTCACAAATTAGCAACAAATTATTCTTATTGTGTTAAGCTGATAATGGATTTCATTTGTTTCTACCTTAATGTATCACTATCATGATCTGTAATAGAGTGCCTAATTAAATATAGGACCCAAGGGTGTTGGCATCTGCCAGCGATGATGGCACGGTGAAATTGTGGGAGCTGCGAGGGAATATACTTGCTTGAATTTGCATCCAGTCTGCTGCAATATGGTTATAGTTCTAGCTGTGTACCTTAAGATCATAGAATGGGGTAGGGATTGCTTTTTCGTTTTCTGCTCTCCAAAACAATGGTCTCTAGGTTAGCTAATACTTCTTGTATCTGCTGAGAGCTTGCAAGGCGATGATCTTTTAGCAGATTTTGATCCGAGCTAAAGAAGATAGATGGCACCCTTACAAGACGCTGAATTGTGTTTGAAATGGTAGACACGTGTCATTTTTACAAATAAGCAAAGTTACATCAAATTAAGCTCGCTTACATAGCTAAGTCCTGTGTACGGTTCCCTTGAAAATATTGTTTGTCTCACTGTTTGGCAGAATTCATCTTGTTGTACTGATGAGATTTGCGATGCCATATCGTTCTATGTACAATATGTCTGTTGTTTGCTAATTGAGCGAGATGTGTTTGACGGAAAATTAGGTCCATCATTGGCAGTATATGGTGTTTATGCTTAGCATTGGTGTACAAATATGCTCTGGCCAGTGCTACGCCATGGTACATTTTATATAGCGCCAAGCAGCAGCGCATGTTTGAAGGTACATTTTATACTAGAACAAATACCCGTGCGATTGCTACGGGTTAATAAGATTGGCTAACCATAATCTGGGAGCATATTGATTCAAAATTCTGGGTTAATAAGATTAGCTAACCATAATTTGGGAGCATATTGATTCAAAATTCTGAAACAATAGGTAAACAATTAAGAGGTACCACGGCAGTCTAGAGCTGAAATAAGGGAGCTGAGGCTACATGTAGAAAAACATAATAAGTAGTAAATCAAGCTACAAAGTTAATCTAGAGCAATGGGCCGATAGGTGATATAATGACAATTTAGTAAACATATGCGCTACTATCGTCACTACCTTCAATCAATGTACATCGGGCGGTATCCATTCACTTGAGAATCTTCAAGTAAATTCACCAACCAAATATATCAAGACCTCCTGAACCAAAAGAATAGCGCATGGTACTGCTTCCAAAAGTGTGCTTTAGCTGTTTAACAATAATTTCGGGTACTTTTTTTTTTTACCCAGCCTCATCTTTTTTAAATGCGAATATGCCAAGAATTGCCGAAGAGAATGCTTGCTCTGGCTAGACTTATGCTTTTCGATTCGATCAACAACTCTCAGTCAACTCCACCTACGCAATCACAAGCTCTTCTATGTCATGGTTTGTCTATTGTTCTTCGTCAACCAAGCGGGCCGCTTCGTTGTATGCAGAAAATGCCGACGTCTCGCACTTGCTAGGTCGCACGAGGTAGGGGAATCGGGTGAACAATGATCAACACAAGCTAACATTCTTGGTCTCCCGTCTATGTTTACTGTAGAAACTTAAGCTCGCGTCTTGCAAAACAATGTCAGGGCACTCCTGGCGGCCCCTGCGATGGGGCCGTTGGGATGTTGAGCATGTTTGTTTTTTTGTAAAATAGAACCTTAGCATTAAGAGAAATATCAAATGGTGCAAAGCACCTTAACAAAAAAAAAATTATAACAAAATCTTTGAGATGTCCTTCGTCTTCAACCACTAGACTGTGTTGATGGTACGCCGCCGCTGCCGCTCCTTCCTGAGCCAGCCTGACCACACCTATGTAGAGCTTTCGGGGAACACCAGTGGGTGGGTCGGCTCGATGATCATGTACCCGTCTGTGTCGATCCAGTACGTGCCCCGGCGGCACGGCCACGGTAATGGTGGAGACACGATCAATGAGGAGCGCGTTGGGCCATAGCTCCCGTAGCAAGCCACATAGGGCCGTACACTTGTTGTTTTTGTTGTCGGCTTCATGGTTGGCCCCCTTGGTCGTGGTGTACATCGCATCTTGTTGTGACCTTCACGAGCAGCCCGTCATCATCGACCTACTCCAATCCCACCTCCTCGTCATGGTCTAAATCCTAGAACTCGTTGTCGCTTGCCATGGCGAGCCGTCGGCGTTGTGGCCTCCTTGAGCAACCCGACGTCGTCTAAGTCCGGCTCCAATCGCGTACCCATCTTCAGTTCGTCGGATTGTGAAGCGCTGGCGAGTTCTCATCGAAGCTTTGTGGTGGCCGAGCACAGAGATGCCATCCAGCCACGCGGGACTCCGCAGCCAGCGGCGCCTGCAGCATGACTGCCTCATCTCTCACGTCGTCTAGTTCCCTGGGCGGTGCAGCGGCGGGAGTACCAGCACCCTACCGGGGCTGCCACTGATCGATCCATCGATCGATTTTTTTTTTGATCAGGCCGACGATTCCATCGATACGCACGCATGAGTTGTTTCAGCGCTTTTGACCGAGATAAGGACGGCTAAGCTTCGCTGGGTCATTATTTAAAGATGGATCACGGCAGGCAAAATAGTTCAAGGACTCTACATTTTGCTTTTCTGTTTGGGCTCGGGTGTCCGGGTGTCGTCCTATACGTGACCTCCTTCCGTGCATGGAAAAAACAGCTCAAGGACTCTACGTTCTTTTTTTTTTCTTTTCTTTTGCACAAATGAGGGCGCCGGGAGCGCCAAATTCATTCAGCTCAAAATCGATGTACAACATGTATTACAATCCCCTGCATATGGATATTTTGCAAAGCTAAGACTAGAGAGCAATTGTTTTGATAATGAGCTGAACTAGTACAACTACTGATAGGCATAGACTGATTCTGTCTAAGTGCCTATTGCGAGCAATGGTGAGCAATACCATTGATGTCCCTCTTGATGTGATATATGTTGGCCTCGAGATCCCTTGAAGCCTTCTTGTAGTGTGCTATCTGCTGCCTTAACTCCTAAGGGACAGTGGCATCAGAGATCTTCACTGAAGCTGCTCTTGCAAGTGTTAAATTATCAGTGAGAAAAGTAACTGAAGAAATGTTCATTTGTTGAGCTAATTGGGCAGCAAAGATGAGCGCATGTGCCTCAGCAACGAGAGGAGAAGGAGCTTTTGGCATGGAAGCTTGAATAAGAACTTTAGATTCTCCAGAATCGAGTTGAAGGTGACAGAAGACTCCAATTCCTGAAGCAATCCTTCCATGAAGTCCTGGAGTTTTCCTAGTTTTCCAAGCACCATCTGTATAGATTTTGTTGCCATGAATTAATAAATCCGATTTGATCGTCTCCCCTTGTGTGAGTTCATCCTGATGGCCAACCGTGTGTTGATTCTTGTGGCATATGTTGTTCTTTGTAAACCTGTTCGCCTGGTCCTGCAAAATATTCACTTTCTTCAAGTTTTGATTAATAGCATTGGCCATATGCTGAATTTGCTTTGGATGACACTCTTTCCTGTTAAAACGGCTATCATTTCTAGCTTTCCAAATACACCACATAAAAGTTAACACATTATTGAGATTGGCATGTGGGTGATTCAAATTTATATTTTTTTTCAAAATTTGAGTGTGCGTGTCAAAATAGCTCAAGGACTCTACGTTTTTCTTTTCTCTTTGGTTTTGAACTTTGGAATCGGGTGACCTCTTCATGTACGTGACCTCCTCTCGTAGGTAGAGAGACCCAGTCGAGGGACGGACGAAATTGACCAACCAAATGGATGAAACTGCGGAATAGATGAGTATTCCGAGATATTGGGCCTAGGATTTTCAGGAGACGTCGGGCCTAGATAAAAAGAAAACTTTGGCCCGTTTGTGACACCAGCCAGCCACTTATTCCAATTTAGTAAAGAAGAAGATTACTATCTACTAGCAAATATGCCCATGCGTTGCGATGGTTAATAATGCAAACAACACAATAAAAGTTATTTGAACAAAACCTGAACAAACTGAATCTGATTGATACGGATACAAACTAAATCGTAAATAATAGGAAACGACAAAGCTCCTTAAGGTGCCAGAGCCGACCAAGACATGCCGTAGGCACGACTAATAGAATCCAATTCATACAGATACGAACTAAATCAAAATAATAGGAGACGAGGAAGCTCTTGAAGCTGCCAGAGCCGAGCAAGGCTTGGCCTGTCTAGCAAGACTCGCGAGAAATCTCCATAACATCTTTCATTATCCAATATTTTCTTATGGTTTTAATTTTATGTGATGACCCAGCATACCACTGCATGATGTAGTATGCAAGTCGTTGATATAACACCAATGAAACACCATTTCACTAGTATTACATTCATCAGAGTGGTACAACAGAAACATATGCGGGTTCAAGGTATGTCTATAGAGTTACACACATACTCTTTACAGAAGATCAGCACAACCTCCTACTTTACAATAAGTTTACAATAAGGTAAAACTGCAAATAAACTCCAGAAGAACGACTCGTAGTCTAATCTTATCACGAACTCTATCTATGGAGAATTTGACTAGCTATAGAGGCTATGACTGGATTCTAGCTAAATAGGAGCTACGTTTAGGGAGCTAGTTCCCTTTTACTGCTATTCTAGGTTTTCTCCATGGTGGATGTGGTGTTGGACTCCTCTGGCAGGATCATGTCTCTTGAAGTAATTGGTTGACTTCTCAGTCTGCGAGTTGCACTGTAGATTTTCCTTTAATGCCTTTAGATCTAAGCAGGGGATTCAAAGAGGGATGAGTACGAGCGTACTCAACAAGTTCATTATAGGAAAGATGTGTTTAATGCACTAGCTACAGCCATAGACCAGAAAGTTTTAGGCAATGCAAGTTTTTGTAAACATTTCTTCAAAAGGTTGCTTTTATTCTGAAGAGCTATGTCCGTCAGCCTTCACCGGGTGTCTAGAACTTCATGGAGTTCCTTTCCATCACCCGGAACAGCGAGTGACATTTCACGGTTCGTTACACTCTGCAGAGGTGTGTTGCTTTACCCATAAGAGATCTTAACCTTGGTGCCAACCAGGCAATTTCCCCGTCCACACTTCCGTGGTGTGAGGCCCGGTATAAGGTCCTAGCCAATCATTATGTTTCTCCACGACCCCGCACACCCACCCTTTATTGCAATTCCGACCTTGGGTCCTCGCTGGTCAGCGTATCCATTGGATACCATCCGACCTCGACTACTATCAGGTTCCTCGACCTTGATACCTTTGCCGGTCGTTGCAACCCATCATAGACCGCATTACCGTGGGGAATTAGAATGGGATCCCCACCCACCGGTTGTTCTCGCAAGACACAACTGCTACGGTAAGCGTATCCGTTGATGTACGAGAGGAAGAAACACAACTGACTACTCTGTCCCACTCCAGATCTTATGGTTAACACGGGTCTTACGGCACAAGAATCACTGGACGGCATTTGTTGTTAATCCTATATGGATATAAACCCATTGGAATGGAACCTCCACCCTACTCATACCATGGTTCCATTGATCACCACATAGTCATATTCATAGTTATGAAATTAGCATTTTTGCTTTTCATGCAAGAGTGATAAGTATAATACTTTGCAAGTAATTTGATAAAAATACTCAAATTGACATGAGCAAGCGATGAACATGCCTTTCATGACTGCAAGATTATGCAGGCAAGGTCTTCGATAGGCAATAACTCCAAATTCTGAAATAGCATCATCGTCCGGTAAGGACGATGTTTAAAACATTGGCAAGGATGCAATTATGCATAAGTATGAGATGCAATCGCTCTAAGAGTGACCTAACCCCGATGATTTAGGATTAGTGAGTTGAAATGATTTGTTTAGGGTGTGTTGTACTTTTAGAGTGATTCCACAAACAAGGTTCTTATTAGGGTTTGGTTTACTTGGTATCATATACAAGTTATATAATAAAGCATAGTAATCAATTTAGCACACAAAAAATGGCAGTTGGCATAATATTAAGATGTAAATAAGAATTGTTAATTTTGGTATTATAGGATTTGGTTAATGATTACTTATCATATATTTCAAAAGAATAACTTTTGAAGAACATGTTCTTTAATGAAGAACAAGTATGATAATTAGGTTTTGTGGGGTTCTATGGTTTATTATGGTTTCAATTAGTTTCTAGAATAAGTACTAGATGGATCACAACAAGGTTGGATTCATTAGCAACTAGGGCTTGTATGGTTTTGGTTAAGTATAAGCATCTTAAGAAATTAATTATACATGGTTACTATCTTGGTTGGTATATCTTACTGGTGATAGATAGCTAGGGTTTATAGGTCCTATTAGGCAGGTTTGAGGCTACTCTTCATTTTCTTCAAAATAATAACTTTTGAAGAACATAATTTTTAAGGAATAAGAAGTATTTCAATTAAGGTTTAGGTTGTCTAGGGTTTGCTATTGGATCCACTAAGTAAAGAATAGTTAGTTCCTAAATAGGATGGTTCATAAATATCTAACACTAGTAGGATTTAGTGTGTATGGTATATGATGCACAATATTGGGCATGGTTGCTATTAGGGTTCATCACAATGGTGTGATGCTAAGTATTGATAGTTAATGATGGTGGCCTTGGTAATAGGAACTAAGGTTTACACTTGGTTGACCCTATTTGATCATCTGGTTTTATTTGGATGAGAACATGAAATATCAATTTGTTAGTGATAGGGTCTCTATTATTTTATGAGGACATGACATGTATTTAGTTGCTATTATGGATCTATGAATGAAAAGAAAGGAACATGATCACATGTTATAACCTAGGGTTTGGATTTAGAAGCAAATTGGGATTCACATAAAATAATAAAGTTAGGGTTTTAGTTCACAATGGAATTAGGTTTTTAGGGTTTTACAAGAAATGATGAAGTTATAATTTTTATTCATAGTGGAACTAGGGTTTCTTATTTGTGATACAATTCTTAAAGTAATAACTTGATTACAAAGTTGAAGTTATTAGTAACTTTGAAAATAATAATAATGGACTTAGTATTTTTTTATTATTTTTTAGAAGATTAATAATTAAAATATATTTTTATTTAGATTCAAATCCCTTTAATAAGGATTTAATAAGTTAATGATAAAGTAAAATTATTTTCAATGGTTTCCTTATTTATTTAATGGTTTTTATTTATTTACTTTTTTCCTATTTATTAGATTTTTAAGTGAATTTAGGGTAAAAGAAAAGGCTTAAATAATAAGTGTTAAACAATTAAATTTTTATTAAAAATAAAAATTTCATATTATGTTTTTATTGGATAGAGTTTATTTTTATAAGAATTTTGATATCTTATTTATAGTTTTCTGAGTTAAAATGAATTTTCTATATTTTTGCAAAGTTTCAGATATTTTTTGGATTGTTTATTTAAACAGAAATACTAATCGTACCGGTCTGGAGCTAGCCCTAGCCACAGACAGGTGGGACCTGTGTCCACCTCAGCAGCCACGCAGGCGAAGACTGGTCAAAGGTCCTAGGTGGGTCCTATAGCCACTTAGGCTTCGCCGGTCAATGACTACTGGCGGGTCAGCGGGCGAGAGCGCCGCCGATTTACGGCCTCCCAAGACGCGCTGCTAGGCTCTACCGAACCCCCTTGACACGCTGAGTATCGTGGTGGTGGTTTTTCGAATGGGTCACCGGAGCATCGTCGGAGAACAAGTCAACGGCGGTGCAACTCCGGCCAAATACCTAAACGGAGCTACAAGCTACCGTGGGATGCGTAAGTAGGCTCTAAAGACTCGCAGGCTCACCATGATGCTTGTAGAAGACTCGAAGACGACGATTGTCGACTGAGGTGAGCACAATTTTGCCATTCCCGGCGAACTGCTACGGAAGGGAAACTCCAAATTCGCATGGCCTCGACCTCCCCTGGATGCTTGGCTCTGCCAGAATGATCTACTCATCCAGGTGCTCCTCCCAGACCAAACGGTGTACTCCGGGGTGGCCTCAATCGATGGTGGCGACATGAACTCCGGCGACAGAGCATGGTGGTTTGCTGGAGATAGAGAGGGTTAGAGAGGGATTGGGATGGTGCATAGGGTTTCTAGTTTCACAGTCGTCCCGTTGGCACCCTTTATAGCTCCCGGCGAGGTCGATATCAACGGCAAGCATCGGCGACGTGTGGCCAGGATACAGAGGTGGGGTGAGTTAGGGTTCAATGCCCGAATCTTGATGGTCCGACTGACTACGGACTCCACGACCATGCGCTAGGGTTCCGGGACGACGCTCGCATCTGGCTCATCCTTATCGGCGACGAGGACGTGGCCGGCGAAGTCGGTCACGACGTCTCGTATCGTCCATTCGGGGAAGGAGGAAGGAGACTACGCTCTCCTCACAAAGCGGTATTTTGGGCTGGTTCTGTTCGGTGGGCTGGGCCGGTGCTAGGTTGCTCCACGGGCTGCACGACCAGGTAAGGTCTGGTAAGTCCCTTTTCTATTTCTCCTTTCTTTCTATTTTTCAATTTCTGTTTTCAATTTCGTATTTGAATTCTAATTTGAATTTCAATTCTGTTTGGATATGTTTCTATCTATTTTAATTAGGACTTAATAACAATGATCACTACATTTTGTTGTTGTTCAGAACAATTATTAAATATATGTGAGCTTTATTGCAATTCCAATTAGGCATGATTTTAGGTACTCATTCTAATTGCCCTATTCTTGTGGAATTAGTTCTGTTTAAGTTATTTGATCTTGCCTTCTTTTTCATGATATAAATATTAGTGGTTCCTGGTAATGGCTTAACCATATTGGTTGTTCACTTATATTTTAAATATAGTTAAGTTTTCAAATGAGGTTCTTAATGATGATAATTCAATCTAACACTCTGTTGGCTCTAAGAATATTTTTTTAAGGTTGGTAAGATTTCTTATTAATATATAAGGTTATTTACCTGTATTCTTTTCATGAGTAATAATTTTAGAGTGGACTTTATTACTTAATTTCTTATTTGATAATATGGTCACTTGCCTAATATTTCATGTGCTCACCTAGTTGCTAAGACTTGGGAATTGGTTCTACCCCTTACAATTTGACTACTATTAAATATATTTTAATCTAGCTTTGAAATATCTAGAGAGGTTATGATTCTCATCATGGTTTGGTTTTGGTTTATGAGGATAAGTGGTTGTTCACCACACATGAGTTTAAGTAAAGGGTTTAGCACTAGGTTTTTCTTATATTCAACAATTAGAAATATAATCATGGACTCTACTTATGCTCACCAAGTGATTCACAGGTTAGGATTTAGCTATAGGCATAGATTCTATATGGAATTGACATTAGGTTGAATAGAGTTTGGTCTTCCTCACCACTCATAGGATGGTTCCATCAAGTGTCATTTAGGTTGATATAGAGGCTGAACTATACAAAGGGTTGTTACTATTAAGTTGTTGCTCTAATTAAGATATTGGAAATGGTTTAGGATTGCTAGTAGTCTCCCTATGATTTTATGTGAGGTTTGATATCTACTTATCACATTAGGGTTTAACTGGTAACTATATTTCTCCAAAGCATGATCATTCTTTAAACATGATCAACTTATTATTCACTAACCTCTCCTCACTGTCTTCTTCTCATCACACTCATTTTAGACCTCAGGGTTTATGATCATTACTCAATTTATAATGATCAAAGGTTGGCTTCCTAAAGTATTTCTAATAGAATGGTTTTTTCAGCTCCAATACCAAGTATTGTCTTGATCAACTAGGTATAGTACTTCTTTTATAATTTCTTGGACGAACATGGCTATGGTTGCCTCAATAGTTTATATCCCATGGAAATGTCTGAGATAATACTTAGAGTTCTTCTCAAAGAATGATGATATAATCATCTGGATATATGGAATAGTTCTCTCCCTAAAATTCAAGTTTTGGCTCAACTATCTTGAGTGTAACACCATAGCTTAAGCTCTCTCATATAGGAATGGATTATTCTAGGGTTTATGGTGTACTCAAAAGATCTCATTGGTTTTGAAAAGGTTAAGTCTCCACCTGAATAACTTATTTGAATTAGTCTCTACTTTTCTTCATCAATTTATGGATGTAGTCTTGTTCAACTTGATATTGGATTATCTCACCATTCCAAGATGAGATAGAATATACCCTAATGCTTTAGTTTAAGAATTATCCTGGATTCTTTTATAGATTTAACTAACGTTGGTATGAATGGTTTCTCTTATTTGGGAATGACTTAAATAAGATCTCAAGGTTAGGCTCCAAAGATAATGATGGGATCATCAATATCTATGGTTAGCATAAATGGTTTCTTTCTCTAGGAAATGTCTTGAAGAATATCCTAGGGTTCTTCTTGAATATGATGATTTGAGCATATGGATGTATATCCAAGGTTTAGCTCAAGGGTTGACATTGCTTCTCTAATAAATATAGAACTTTCTCTCTTCTCTAGGTTTTGATGTAGAATAATTTGAATAGAGAAGAATATAGCAAATGGAAACTAGGGAACATTTCTAGAGTGGAGCTCCTTGTCATGATTCCAAGATTCAAGTGGAATGATTACCATGGGTTTCAGGGTAGGAGCATAGATTAGTTTAAGACACTGAAAAGATAAGTTAAGAAATTTTCTCATTTTATTGTTACTTTATTTGTAGTTGAATAGATTTTCATATGTTATGGCAAAGAATACCATATTATGATCTTTTATAAGATCAAGCCGTTGATCCTTGATTAAGGTGTTATTGTGTTGGTTTTAGTTCCATTTGATATAACCGCTTACATCAAATCATCTCTACCCAAACAAGGTTTTAGCAAAGTCACATTGAGGTTTATAGCGCTTGACTTGATGAGCTACTTCCATTCTATCAACTCATGTGAAACTTTAGTTACTGTGTCATGTTTTACTTGAAAGCGCTAAAATTTCCCGGATTTTCTATGCATGAATGCAATGCACACATCTGTTTCCTCTCTTTTTGTAACCCCAAATCCTGGGATATTACATTTTATATGCAAGGTACTGGAAGTAAACTGGCAATGCAAGCAAGAATAAAAGTTTAGCGCTAAGCTCACCGGTAACGGTGCCGGAGAAGTATCTTGATAACCCCCAAGTGCAGTAGATCACCGTAGTACAATTCGATAAATATTTGAGTGTCAAACCTACGAGGAGCTAAAGGTAAACTATCTAGGGCCTAGCTACGCGGCGGCGCCGCACATAAGTTGTTTCGTGCGGCGGCTAGTGAAACAGCTAATTACTACCAGCTAAAAAGCATGCGGCTAGTGAAACAGCTAATTACTACCAGCCAAAAATCATGCACGTGGGTCTCTTTCGGAAAAAAAGCATAGCACAAAAGCAACAGTCGTGTCGCAGAGACATGCCATGCAGAAAAATCATTAAAAATGGCAAAAAGCTATAAGTGCATGCATCTCTTTTGGTCTGATCATGCAGCGGACTGATTTTCACAACAACTAGTAGTACATGTTTTAGAGATCGGTACCAAATTAACTAGACATACTTGCCCGGTTTAATGGAAAAACTACCATATTACTAAACCGACTCGATAATTAGGCCTCAAAAGACATTACTAATTTCCAGATTAACAAAGACCAATTACCGGGTTAGTTACGACATAGTTGCCAAGTTCAATTGTTAATTGTAGCCATATTAATCGAATCGAAACTGCTAGGTTAATTAGCCTAATTATCAGATTAATTAAGCTTGATTGCCGGAATAATTAATCCTAATTGCCTGAATATTGCAGTCATTCTTCCTCCATGGCCATGGGCTCTAACAGTCGAACCTCACACGGAGCTGCGGCCGTAGTCTCCATGGTAAATCCATGCTTAGCGTAGGTGGTGGCTTCTAGTGCTCCTGCGTGCTTGGCAGCGGCAACGGCCTCCAATGCTGCTCCGTGCTCGGCGGAGGTGAAGTCCTCACGTGCTGCTCCGTGCTCGGAGGCGATGAGGACCTCCCCCACTGTGTCACGCGCCGATGGCGGCCTCCTGCATGGCTCCGTGCTCGGCGGAGAGGGCGATCCCCAGCGCTGCTCCGTGCTCAGCTGCGGCGACGGCCTCCAGCGCAGCTTCGTACTCGGCGGCGGCGGCCTCCCGCATGGCTCCGTGCTCGGCGACGGTGCTGACCTCCCCCGCTGCGTCACGCGGCGATGGCGGCTTCCCGCATGGCTCCGTGCTCGGCAACGACGGCGGCCTGATCCTCCTCTTTTCGCTTTCGGCGCCGCCTCCCGACTACCACCGTGGGGATGTAATCGCTCACTAAGGGGCCGATGCGTTTTCTCCTAATATACTAACCGCCGCACGGTAGCCTCACGATGCGGTGCTTATCTTTAATTTTCCCAACTATCTATTCTCTAAAGACCTATAAGGCTATAACCCACTTATATGGCCTTCTATGCAAAGCTAGGATCTAAAGTGTGTGTGTGAAGAGGTTTCTATTATAAAACTAAGTGCTGAAATTAAAATGCAATACGTAAAACTAATGCAAGATAAGTAAAGTGATATGAAGTGGAGTAAGAGAAAGTAACTCATGGGAATAAGTGTCTTGGTAAATTTCTATTTCATTTTTATGGTTGTCACAATTAGCGAAGCTTAGTATAGTGTTTTTAGTGTTTTCTTCTATAGAGGAGCCATATAGGTGCGGCCATTGATATGAGCAATTGCACCACTAGTGATTGATCCCAGGGCCAGTTAAGAACAAACAAGGCAACTATTAAGACATAAAGTCAAACCACTACTGTAAGTTTAAAGGTCTCCATAGTTATAACCCCCGTTGCTTAACCATGAATTAAGACAACATGAATCTAAGAATTGGGACATTATTTCTCGTCAAGATCCAGCTGTCGCTCCTCCTATCATCATGCAACGGTGACAACCTCATGCATTCCACAACATATGTGTGCACTCATATATCAGTACAAGAGCGAATACTTATATGCAACCATCAACAAATTATCTCAGAATTTCCAAGAACAAGTCACTACTCAAACACAAACATAAAAGTACAAAATATCATGGTAAACTGATAGATTGTGATGAGGAGATCTCCACTGAACTACTACCTCCGTCATTACATGATGATCAAGATGTTGCTTGTGAAGCTCAAGTCCAATGATACTCGCTGATATACATGTTGAGAGCTTTATACTACCTAAGTCGTTGCATTTATGTACGATCGGGTATGAGGAGGAATCAAGCGACACACGAGAAGAAGAGGAGCAGCATGAGGAGCGGGACGTGAAGACAACTCATGGATGCGCGAGGGAGGAGAGGGAGGCAGGCACAACATGGAAGGAGCTCACCCATCGGCATTACCGACCAAGTTAAAATCAGTTCTGATTCGGTACAGACAGATAGAAGTTCCGAATTTGAAACGGACGTGGTTTCTTCATACCAACTACGATTCATGCAAATAAGCACTTGTTGGAAATATAATTTCATGTACTTTCCAATGAGTAGGCCATCACGTACCGGTTCATCACGTACTGGCCGTGGTGATGGAAACAATTTGACGGTTATTTACGCTAGTTTCCGGATATAGGAATTTCAAGTTAGGAAAGTTAGAGATATGATAGATTTCGAGCCCAACCCTATGTTGGATGTCCAAGTAGCCTTTATATATGCTTGTAAGTCGTGGCTTTTTGGTTCAGACCACGTTTAATATAAATGCTAGTTCATAGTTGATTGTTATGCAATACTACTGAATTCTATACACCAATTCGCATCGATCTGGTGTTTTGCTGCTGAAAGTTTGTGTGATCTATCGTTCCACTGGGAATTGGGAGATTGCAAATTAACCGCTCCGTGGTTGGCGGCTACATGTGCAAGTGTTTGGAGTTGCGAATATCAGAACTTGTGGTGATGTAGCCCCGCCTATCGTCGACACTACACCATGGCCAAGGAGTCCCCCAAGTGGACCAACAAGCGCAACCCCGCCTATCATCAACGCTACACCATGGCCAAGGAGTCCCCCAAGTGGACCAACAACACAAACCCCCGCCATATATGTCAAGGTGAACTCCTTCCTCTCGACACTCGACCTCGTCAATACCTTGGATGGAATGCTACCTCATGCCTATCATCATTGTGTCTATAGGTGCCGACATCGACAAGGACCAAGAGAGAAGGAACTCCCATGGTGCAAGGAAGAGGAGAAGAAGAAGGAAAGAAGAGAAGAAGGAAGAGGAAGAAGAGGCGGGAGGAAGAGGCCCGGCCTGGCCGGTCCAGGACCCGGTCGGACCGGACCCACAGCCGGGCCGTCCGGTCCCGGGCCCGGTCAACCGGGCGCCCAACCGGGCGCAGCTCCCTCGTACCGGACGAAGACCGGAAACTTCGCAGTTTCCCGGTTTGCGCCCGGTCAACCGGACCCATGACCGGACAGCCCGGTCACAGGCCCGGTCAGACCGGACCCAAACCGGATCTGACGGGAATGTCCCACCAAACTGCCTTAGCTTATCCATTCGCGTACCTGTTCGCCCTTGCTGGCCATGTGTGCCTATATAAGTAGCCTAGACCCCTCCTTAGCTCTTTAGACTTGTTTTGAACTCAAACCCTAACTTTGAGCTTAGTCTCCCTTGGGTATCATCCCTCTATAATCAAGGCACCTTGGTTGTTGACTTAGATCTTGTTGAAGGAGATTCTAGTACTTGTTACTCTCTCTCCTTCCCCAAGCTCTTCCTCTCCAATCCCAATCTCTCTCCGGGGAATTCTACCGCGTGTCTCTTCCACGGAGATTCTATTGGCGTGGTCCATCGAGCCACGGAGGTAAGCATCGGGTGTATCGGGTTGGTGTGCGTGCGTGAGTCTCGGAGTTCCTCGTGCCCGTCGTGTTCTTCGTGTTCCTCGCGTTTTCCCATCTCCCCTTTGGTTTCGAGGTCAATCCGCAAGATCGGGCCACACACGGGGTCTTAGACCTCATCATATGGTATCAGCAGCCTTTGGTTTCCGCGGATTTGACCCCCCACCCATCCAATTTCGTCTCTAAAAATTTTTCCCCAAAAATCCCCAAAAATAGCCCTAAATTGCCTCTTGACCGATCTGTGATTTGGTTGCGTTTTGAGTGGTTTTGGTCCGTGGATCTGATGTTTTTGTGCTTGATCTACTATTTCCCCAACTTTGAGCCTCCAATTCCATCGTTTCCCTTCGATTTGGTCGATTTGGTTTTGGTTTGGGGAAGAACGGAGAGAGAAAGCTCCAAATCGTGAAACCCGGTTTCGAACCCGGTCAACCGGGCCACGGACCGGACGAGCCAGCACAGAACCCGGTCAACCGGGCCACGACCGGACGAGCCAGCCACAGAACCCGGTCGACCGGGCCACGGACCGGACGAGCCAGCCACGAACCCGGTCAACCGGGCCACGAGACCGGACGAGCCGGCACGAGAACCCGGTCGACCGGGCGGAAACCGGACAGGCCGGTCCAACCGGGCCCCAGACCGGGCGCATCCTCGCGCCCTCCTTCGACCTCGACATCCGGCGATCTCCACCACCACCACCACCACCACCACCACCATCGCAGGTATAACTTGCAGCTGTCACCTTGTAACCCCTCTTCCTTTTGCGATCTATCCCATCGAGCATTGCTTGTCTAGTGTTGCGAGACATTGCACGTGGCCCCGCATTGTGAGGTGTGTGTGTGTCGTGTTGAGTAAGGCATCCAAGCAAACACTCGTGTGGCAAGATAGCAAAAGCGAGGCTAACGCTAACATAGTGCGTGAAAAAGCCCCAAAAACACAAAAAGAGTGCGAGTAGCACCATACATCCATACATCCATACATCCATACGCCCATACATACAAAAGTGTCCAAGTGCCACCAAAGATACAAACGAGTGCAAGTGCCACCATATACAAAAGAGAAAAAGCTTTTAAGCAAAGAGAGATACGAGAAGAGAGGCCGCGTGTGAATCTAGTTGTCTCTTCTTTTGCAACCAAAGCTTTGCCTCTCCTTGTGTTAGTGTGACACCGAGCATCCGTACATACACTTTTCCGCTCACTTTTGGTTGCACTAACCCCGCTTATCTCGTGTATGTGTTCCACAACCTTTTTCCCGTGTTTATAGTGATCTTCACATTGACATTTGGATTTTTGGACCTTACCCACTTTTAACAACATACTCGATCTTGGATTTGTCTTTTGGCTTTCCACAACACTCGCCTAACACCATATTTGCTAGCTTTTGCGTGTGGTTTTGCGTGTGTCCCCGATACACTTGATCTTGCTTTTGGCTTGGTGGATTGCCTCAATACTATCTTACCTTGGTAAGAGTGCGAGGTAGTCTCCTTCCACTAACATACACCATATAGATCTTGTCATGCTAACATGTATAGCGACGAAGAAGATACGGAGGAGTACACGGAGCTCTTCGAGGAGGATTCCTCTTCAAGCACCGCGGATGTGGAGGAACATGTGGAGCTCTACTCCGACTATGACTCCGAAAGCATCACCGACATCTCCGACATCGAGGAGCTCTACACCGACTATGGCTCCGCGAGCATCGCCAACATGGACGACATGGTGGAGCACCACCTTGAGGACGACATCGACGAGCTCTACATCGACAATGGCTCATCAAGCATGGACGACATGGTGGAGCAACGACACGCCTACGACATCGACACCATGGCGGAGCCTCACCTAGTCACCTACTTGGCCAATGGAGCTACATATGAAGATAGAGGACCTCCACGATGGCACCATCATAGGGATCATCAAGAGCATCCCTATCATGAGCGTCATCGACACACTTCTCCGAGCTCCACAAGGCGCCACCATGAGAGTGCTTATGCACAAGATCGTCGACTTCAAGTACACCATATGGAGCATCAAGAGCGTCCCCATCATGAGCGTCATCGACACTCTTCTCCAAGCTCCACAAGGCGCCGCAAGCAACATGCCAAGTCGCACGAGCCATCATCTCGGCATGGCAAGGACCGTCATCGACATACGTCACCACATGAGCTTCGCCGCCACAAGCCACTTCATGATCGCCATCGACCAACATCTTCCACGAGTCTTCGACGACACCACTCAAGCCATGGTGATGATGCACGAAGACGAGAGCCTCGACATGAAGGCGACAAACACCATGATAGGGTGCCTACCACTCCAAGGATGGCAAGTGCACATCGAGCATACGTTCCTCATGAGGCGACTTCCACCTCTTGGGCCACCACCACAATGGCCTCTACCTCGTCACGTGCCTATGGACTCCGATGCTACAAGTGCAAGCAACAAGGCCACCCTCCACGGGAATGTCCCAATCTCCTATGTGAGGTGTGCAAGGCCAAGGGTCACGTGGCATGGCAATGCACAACGCCAAGTGCTAAGACGCTCTACTTCGACAAGCTTCAAGCACAAGTCCCCAAGATGCCTATTGCGCCAACACTTCAAGATGAAGATTGCCAAGGTGAACTCAAGGGTGAAATTGAGACGAGCCTAGCTCTCGTCAACACTACGGCGACCACGATGGAGGACGACTTGAGAGACGATGGAGTTGAGCATGGTGAGCATGGGATTCTCCCTTCACCTAAGGAGGCGCATGGAGTTGAGATGGTTGAGCATGGGAATTTCCCTTCAACCAAGGAGGCGCATGGAGATGAGAAAGTCGAGCCTACTCCCCTATGCTTGATTGATGAGTTGGTACCAATCCCATGTGAGCGTGAGAGCCACTTAGCCCACTTGAGTGAGAGTGATAGTGAGTTGAGTGACTTCCACCCCATATGTGAGTTTGAGTGCTTCCATTTGGAGGACATGAGTGATACACAAAGTGAGTTGAGAGTAGATGATAGGTCCATGGAGGACATCGCTTTGGCTAACACATTAACCTCTCCCTCGTTTGGTGTCTTCTTATGTTGCACTAGGTTCCACGGAGGACGAGTTCCCGCTCATGGAGACGATGTACATGGTGCATGAAGATGATGATATCTCACCATGCTTGCTCCAAGATGGACATGTCGACCACATGGATCCTCCTACTTCCACAACACCTACTTCAAATGAGTCGGCCTACAAAGGTAACAACATAGGTGTTGATGATGCCATGATCCCACTAGTGGACATGATGACTTTTGAGTGCATGCATGATCTCGATGATCCATTTGCTACTTCACATGCTACTTTCATTTTCCCATGCGATACTTTGCTTGTTAACATTGTTGATCATGTGGAAGTGAATGCTTGTGATACCATGACCATGCCATGCTATGAGAGCTTCAATTTTTCCACCATTGCTTGCAATATGTCGATCACTTGCTCTTTACCATGTATTGCTTGCAATGATAATGACAAGGATGACATTAGCTTCCGCATGCTTTGTCCAAAATGCTTACACCATTCCATGATCCTTGCATCCAAGATTGTGAACAATTGCTCTTTCTTATGCTTGGTATGCAAGAATGCTTATTTCATTGTTCACGAGATGGCCCCCATAGCCTTCTCACTTTTTGATGATCATGAGTTACCACATGCCATGAATGCACCTTCTTGCCATATGCACCATCGCCATGCATTTCATACTATCTTGCTTGACACTAATGGTGATGTGCACAAGACATGGAACATCATGATGGATGATGTGTTCCTCTACCATGCACACACGCTTTTTGTTCTCTCTTTTGTGTGTATAGGTACCCGCACGACAACTTCCACCGCCACGGAGCATGAGCTCACGAAACGCGCAATTGAGAGCTACCCCAACAAGGACCCAACCCGCGGGAATCACACCAAAGGTTGTTTTTCCCCAAGCTCTTCTTCGACCGCGACTTTATCCCTCTACCACAACATGGGACAAGCGTCATGGACTACACCGTCGGTGAGGAGGGAGAACAAGAGTCGAGGACGACTCTTCCCCAAGGGGGGGAAATGATGTAGCCCCGCCTATCGTCGACACTACACCATGGCCAAGGAGTACCCCAAGTGGACCAACAAGCGCAACCCCGCCTATCATCGACGCTACACCATGGCCAAGGAGTCCCCCAAGTGGACCAACAACACAAACCCCCGCCATATATGTCAAGGTGAACTCCTTCCTCTCGACACTCGACCTCGTCAATACCTTGGATGGAATGCTACCTCATGCCTATCATCATTGTGTCTATAGGTGCCGACATCGACAAGGACCAAGAGAGAAGGAACTCCCATGGTGCAAGGAAGAGGAGAAGAAGAAGGAAAGAAGAGAAGAAGGAAGAGGAAGAAGAGGCAGGAGGAAGAGGCCCAGCCTGGCCGGTCCAGGACCCGGTCAGACCGGACCCACAACCGGGCCGTCCGGTCCCAGGCCCGGTCAACCGGGCGCCCAACCGGGCGCGGTGATGAGGTCTAAGACCCCGTGTGTGGCCCGATCTTGCGGATTGACGTCGAAACCAAAGGGGAGATGGGAAAACGCGAGGAACACGAAGAACACGGCGATGAACACGAGGAACTCCGAGACTCACGCACGCACACCAACCCGATACACCCGATGCTTACCTCCGTGGCTCGATGGACCACGCCAATAGAATCTCCGTGGAAGAGACACGCGGTAGAATTCCCGGAGAGAGATTGGGATTGGAGAGGAAGAGCTTGGGGAAGGAGAGAGAGTAACAAGTACTAGAATCTCCTTCAACAAGATCTAAGTCAACAACCAAGGTGCCTTGATTACAGAGGGATGATACCCAAGGGAGACTAAGCTCAAAGTTAGGGTTTGAGTTCAAAACAAGTCTAAAGAGCTAATGAGGGGTTCCAGCTACTTATATAGGCACACACAGCCAGCAAGGGCAAACAGGTACGCAAAAGGATAAGTTAAGGCAGTTTGGTGGGGCACTCTCGTCAGGTCCGGTTTGGGATCCGGTCAGACCGGGCCTGGGACCGGGCTGTCCGGTCATGGGTCCGGTCTGACCGGGCCTGTGGCCGGGCGGGTCGGTCATGGGTCCGGTCGACCGGTCGGAAACCGGATTCCTGCGAGGTTTCCGGTCGTCGTCCGGTACGAGGGAGCTGGTCCGGTTTCCGACCGGTCGACCGGGCCTGTGACCGGGTAGCCCGGTTGTGGGTCCGGTCCGACCGGGTCCTGGACCGGCCAGCGTCCGTCTCTTCCTTGGAGCGCTTCGAGCGACGTCGGCTTCGGCTCCATGATCATCTCCATGTCCAGCTGCTTCTCTCCCTCCCTTGATCTTGGCGCCTCCTCCTCTCCGAGGTCTTGATGCGCCTTGTACCTAATGACACATAGCACGTCGGCATGAGGTAGCAATCCATCCAAAGGGGTACCAAGATCAAGGGTAGTGAGGAGCGAGTTCACCTCATCATGTAGAGCCTTGGCTCGGGCTCGTGTCATCGGTCCACTTGGGGGACTTGTTGGTCTTGGTGTGGAGGTGACCGAAGGCCACCCCGCATCATCTCCCCCCCCTTGGGAAAGAGTCGTCCTCGACTCTTGCTCCTCTTCATCTTCATGATATGGCGATAAGTCCGACACGTTGAACGTGTTGCTCACCAAGTACTTGGAGGTGGGGATGTCGATGACGTAAGCGTTGTTGTTGATGCGTTTGAGGACCTTGAAGGGACCATCTCCTCTTGGCTTGAGCTTCGAATTGCGGTCATGAGGGAATCTTTCCTTCCGGAGGTGGATCCAAACGAGGTCGCCTTCCTCAAAGATGCGTTCCTTCTTCTTGGCGTTGAGTCTTGTAGCTTGACGAAGCACATGTTCTTGGATTGTTGCTCTTGTCTCTTCATGAAGTTTCTTGACGGCGGCGGTGCGCTTGTCGAAGTCCATGTTGATCCGCTCATGAAGTGGGAGCGGGAGCATGTCGAGTGCCGTGAGCGGCTCAAACCCGTAGACGACCATGAAGGGACTCCTTGATGTAGTCGAGTGCTTGGCGCGGTTGTAGGCGAACTCCGCGTGTGGAATGCATTCCTCCCATGACTTCAAGTTTTTCTTCACGAGGATGCGTAGAAGGGTGGAGAGGCTTCGATTGACCACTTCCGTTTGGCCGTCCGTTTGCGGGTGCGAGGATGATGAGAATAAGAGCTTCACTCCAAACTTGGCCATGAGCGACTTCCAAAGATAACTCATGAACTTGACGTCTCGATCCGACACAATGCTTCGCGGCACTCCATGTAGGCGAACGATTTCCCCGAAAAACAACGAAGCAATGTGTGAAGCATCATCGCTCTTATGGCAAGGTATGAAATGAGCCATCTTAGAGAACCTATCCACTACCACAAAGATAGAATCATGTCCATGCTTAGTGCGAGGCAATCCTAGAACAAAATCCATGCTAATATCCGTCCATGGTGCATAAGGTATAGGCAATGGCGTATAAAGACCATAGGGATTAGAGGTAGACTTAGCTTGTAAGCAAGTGGTGCACCGGCGGCAAAGGCGTTCCACGTCGCGGTACATTCTTGGCCAATAGTAGTGGGTCGAGAGCATGGCATATGTCTTCTCTCTTCCGAAGTGACCCATGAGACCACCTCCATGTGACTCTTGCAAAAGCAATTTTCGAAGCGAAGACTCGGGAATACAAATCTTGTTAGCTTTAAACAAGTAGCCATCATGCAAATAGAAATCATCCACTCCTCGTTCAATGGAGCATTTCTCAAATATTGGAGCAAAGAAAGAATCGGAAGTATAGAGTTCTTTGATCTCTTCGAGTCCCAAGACATGAAAATCCAAGCGAGTCAACAAAAGGGTGTTTTTGCGGGAAAGAGCATCCGCCACTACATTGTCCTTGCCCTTCTTGTATTTGATGACATACGGGAAGGACTCAATGAACTCAACCCATTTTGCATGACGTTTGTTCAAATTGTGTTGGCTTTTCAAGTACTTCAAAGACTCATGGTCGGAATGAATGATAAACTCTTTTGGCCAAAGATAGTGTTGCCAAACTTCAAGAACACGAACCAAAGCATAGAGCTCCTTGTCATATATAGGATAGTTGAGGCGTGCGCCATCTAACTTCTCACTATAGTATGCCACGGGTTTGCCCTCTTGCATAAGAACACCACCAATACCAAGCCCACTTGCATCACACTCAATCTCAAAAGTTTTGGCAAAATTTGGAAGAACAAGAAGGGGAGCTTCGGTAAGGCGTTTCTTCAACTCATCAAAAGCATTTTGTTGGGCCTTGCCCCAAACAAACGGAACATTCTTCTTGGTAAGCTCATTCAAAGGGCAAGCAATGGTGCTAAAATCTTTCACAAAGCGGCGATAAAACCCGGCAAGGCCATGAAAACTTCGGACTTGGCCAACATTTGTAGGAGTAGGCCAATTATGGATGGCCTCTACCTTGGAAGAATCAACTTCAATTCCATTAGCGGAAACCACAAAGCCAAGGAAAACCAATTTGTTTTGAGCAAAGGTGCATTTGGGGAGGTTAGCATAAAGCTTTTCATGACGCAAGATGCACAAGACTTCTCTCACATGTTGCACATGGTCCTCGAGACATTTGCTATAAATGAGAATATCATCGAAATAGACAACCACACTCTTGCCAATGAGAGGACGCAAGATGTGATTCATGAGGCGCATGAAAGTTGATGGAGCATTGGATAGACCAAATGGCATAACAAGCCATTCATATAGACCAAGTTTGGTCTTGAATGCCGTTTTCCATTCATCACCAATAGCCATGCGGATTTGGTGGTAGCCACTACGCAAATCAATTTTAGAGAAAATCGTGGCACCACTAAGTTCATCAAGCATGTCATCTAAACGCGGAATGGGATGGCGGTAACGGACGGTAATGGCATTGATGGGGCGACAATCCATACACATCCGTTGCGTCTCATCCGGTTTAGGCACAAGAATCACGGGAACCGCACAAGGGGAAAGGCTTTCTCGAACGTACCCTTTAGCGAGGAGGTCTTGTATTTGGCGTTGGATCTCCTTTGTCTCTTCGGGGTTGGTGCGGTAGGCGGCACGGTTTGGAAGCGGAGCGCCGGGTATGAGGTCGATGCGGTGCTCGATGCCTCGAAGCGGTGGTAGTCCATGCGGGAGCTCGTCGGGGAAGACATCTTGGAACTCCTTCAAAATAGACAACAAAGACGAAGGAATTGTGGTTAAGTCGTTAGTCTCCGAGGACGGTCCCTTGCAAATGAGGACGTAGTGCAATATGGTGGATGGGTTTGCTTGCACTTCTTTCCACTCGCTTTTGGTGGCTAGGAGGACGCTCTTTCGCTCACTCATATATGGCTTGTGGCGCTCACTCTCCATTTGGTGGGTCGCTCCCTCACCTCTCAACTCACTATGGTGGGAGTGGTGTTGTGCCCTCGCTAGAGCCTTCGCATTGTCGGCGATGATTTGACTAGGAGTCATGGGGCGCAACTCGAACTTCTTGTCGTTGACCTTGAAGGTGTATGTGTTGGAGAGTCCATCATGTATAGCCTTCTTGTCATATTGCCAAGGGCGGCCAAGCAACATGTGGCACACCGTCATGGGTACCACGTCACACTCAATAGTATCCTCATAAGGTCCAATCTTGAAATTGACGGTGACGGTATGTTGTATCTTGACGTTGCCCTTGTCACTCAACCATTGGATATGGTAAGGGTGAGGATGCTTGCGGAGAGTTGAGGTGGAGCTTCTCACACAACTCGGTGCTTGCAAGGTTATGGCAACTTCCACCGTCTATGATGACCTTGATCGACTTGCCACCAATTCCGGCACGGGTTTGGAAGATGTTGCACCGTTGTTCTTCCACATCATGAGGTTGCGTAGTTAGCACCCTTGTGACCACAAGTGAGGGACTTGGGTCATGCTCACATAGGAGAGGATCTTCTCCACATTCTTGCTCATAAGCTTCTTCACTTTCCACGGCGGCTTGCACAAGGGCTTCATATTCATCCTCATCAAGCGTCTCGATATCACCATTCTCCATAGTGATCATGACCTTGGTGTTCTTGCACTCAAACGACTTGTGACCTTGGGTGCCACACTTGAAGCAAGTGACACTAGAGGGTCCCGTGGATGCCTTAGAGGAGGCGGTGGAGGAGACCGTTTGCTTCATGCGACTTTGGATAGTCGGCTTCTTGGATGTTGTTGAGGACACGTCGGCCTTGGCACTTGTAGCATGAGGAGTTGATGTAGTAGAAGGAGTCGATGTAGCGAGCTTGGAGGTGAAGTAGGTCTTGGCCTTGGAGTACTTGATGTCCTCAATCACTTGGCGCTCGGCCTTCGTTGCTTGATGGACCAATTCAACCATGTTGGAGTAAGGTTGGAACTCCACAATTCGCTTGATGGGATAGTTGAGGCCATTGAAGAAGCGAGCAATGGTTTGGTCATCGGACTCTTGGATGTTTGCTCTCATCATAGTGAGCTCCATCTCCTTGTAGAACTCCTCGACGGTCTTGGTACCTTGCTTCAACTTTTGGAGCTTGTTGAAGAGGTCGGTCATGTAGTGCGTGGGGACAAAGCGAGCATGCATCTCTTTCTTCATTTCTTCCCAAGTGGCAATTGGAGGTTCTCCCTTCTCTTCTCGAAGAGTGAGGACTTGCTCCCACCAAGTGTTTGCGTAGTCCTCGAACTCAAGCGACGCCATAGCCACCTTCTTGGCACCGGAGTAGTTGTGGATGCGGAATATCTTGTCCACCTTGAGTGCCCATGAGAGGTAGGCCTCGGCATCTTCTTCTCCCTTGAACTTTGGCATGGTGAACTTGAGTCTTCCAAACATGTTCTCTTCATCCTCCAAGTTTCTTCGACGAGGAGGGGCACCTTCATCTCTTGCGGCTTGAGGAGGAATAGGAGGTCTTCTACGGCCAACCATAGCATTGGGTTGGTGTTGGAGGTGCACACTTGCTTCACTTGGTTCACGGTGAGGATGTGGTTGAAGATCTTGACGAGGTTGTTGAAGATCTTGACGAGGTGGTTGGCGACGCCCAAAGATGGCCCTCTCATCTTGCTCATGTGGTGGTTCTCCTCTTCCACGTTGGTCATGGCGAGGATGATTGCGAAGATCACGCCTCGGTTGGTCTTGATGTTCATGGCCTTGAGCATCACCATGTGGCTCCATGTTGTGGGAGACGTTGTCATGCGGGTGGCCGTCACGCCCATGGTGGGCATGGCCATCCGGTTGAGGACGATCTTGTGGAGGACGTTCATGTGGACGAGCATGGCGATGTATTTCTCCTCGCCTAGAGTTGGAGCGAGAGTCTTCATGACGAGCATGTGAGCGATGCGGTCGATGATGGTCTTCATGCCTTGAGGAGGAGCTTGAGGACGAACGGTGGCCATGAGAGTAGTAATCTTGTGATGAGCTTGAGGATGATGAAGTAGAGCGGTGTCGACGATGACGACCCAAGTTGGTGATGGCGCGCTCGAGGCTATCCATGCGCCGCTCCATGTTCGCATCATTGGCCGCCATTTGACCATTCAAGTTGTCCGTAGCTTCGCGAAGGAGAGCCAAGTCTTGGTTCACAACGGAGAAGTTGTGTGCCACTTCATCGTATTGCTCATCGATGCGCGTCTCGAAGAGGGTGAGTTGCTCCTTGAACTCTTGGCGTTGCGTCCATAGGTTGTGTTGAGTAGCCAACCTCTCGGTGTTGCGGAGGATTTCTCCCTCCCTTGCTTCATCTCCGCTCCTATCCATGATACAAAGACAAGCACTAGGTTGTGTATGTTAGTGGAAGGAGACTACCTCGCACTCTTACCAAGGTAAGATAGTATTGAGGCAATCCACCAAGCCGAAAGCAAGATCAAGTGTATCGGGAACACACGCAAAACCACACGCAAAAGCTAGCAAATATGGTGTTAGGCGAGTGTTGTGGAAAGCCAAAAGACAAATCCAAGATCGAGTATGTTGTTAAGAGTGGTGGAAATCCGAAAATCCAAAAGTTGATGCGAAGATCACTATAAACACGGAAAAAGGTTGTGGAACACACACACGAGATAAGCGGGGTTAGTGCAACCAAAAGTGAGCGGAAAATTGTATGTGCGGATGCTCGGTGTCACACTAACACAAGGAGAGTCAAAGCTTTGGTTGCAAAGGAAGAGACAACTAGATTCACACGTGACCTCTCTTCTCGTATCTCTCTTTGCTTAAAAGCTTTTTCTCTTTTGTATATGGTGGCACTTGCACTCGTTGTATCTTTGGTGGCACGTGGACACTTTGTATGTATGGGCGTATGGATGTATGGATGTATGGTATGGTGCTACTCGCACTCTTTTTGTGTTTTGGGGCTTTTTGACGCACTATGTTAGCGTTAGCCTCGCTTTTGCTATCTTGCCACACGAGTGTTTGCTTGGGTGCCTTACTCAACACGACACACACACCTCACAATGCGGGGCCACGTGCAATGTCTCGCAACACTAGACAAGCAATGCTCAATGGGATAGATCGCAAAAGGAAGAGGGGTTACAAGGTGACAGCTGCAAGTTATACCTGCTATGGTGGTGGTGGTGGTGGTGGTGGTGGAGATCGCCGGATGTCGAGGTCGAAGGAGGCGTTGCGTCGCCCGGTCGGAGGCCCGGTCGGACCGGGTTCTGGACCGGCTGGTCCGGTTGGCCGCCCGGTTGACCGGGTGCTGGGCCGGCTCGGCCGGTCGTAGGCCCGGTTGACCGGCTGCTCAACCGGATTTCGCGGGATGAGCTTTCTCTCTCCTGTTCTTCACGAAAACCAAGCCAAATCGACCAAATCGAAGGGAAACGATGGAATTGGAGGCTCAAAGTTGGGGAAATAGTAGATCAAGCACAACAACTCCAAATCCACGGACCAAAACCACTCAAAACGCAACCAAATCACAGATCGGTCAAGAGGCAATTTGGGGCTATTTTTGGGGATTTTTTGGAAAATTTTCTAGGGACGAAATCGGGTGGGTGGAGGGTCAAATCCGCGGAAACCAAAGGCTGCTGATACCATATGATGAGGTCTAAGACCCCGTGTGTGGCCCGATCTTGCGGATTGACGTCGAAACCAAAGGGGAGATGGGAAAACGCGAGGAACACGAAGAACACGGCGATGAACACGAGGAACTCCGAGACTCACGCACGCACACCAACCCGATACACCCGATGCTTACCTCCGTGGCTCGATGGACCACGCCAATAGAATCTCCGTGGAAGAGACACGCGGTAGAATTCCCGGAGAGAGATTGGGATTGGAGAGGAAGAGCTTGGGGAAGGAGAGAGAGTAACAAGTACTAGAATCTCCTTCAACAAGATCTAAGTCAACAACCAAGGTGCCTTGATTACGGAGGGATGATACCCAAGGGAGACTAAGCTCAAAGTTAGGGTTTGAGTTCAAAACAAGTCTAAAGAGCTAATGAGGGGTTCCGGCTACTTATATAGGCACACACGGCCAGCAAGGGCGAACGAGTACGCAAAAGGATAAGTTAAGGCGGTTTGGTGGGGCACTCTCGTCGAGTCCGGTTTGGGATCCGGTCGGACCGGGCACTGGGACCGGGCTGTCCGGTCATGGGTCCGGTCCGACCGGGCCTGTGACCGGGCGGGTCGGTCATGGGTCCGGTCGACCGGTCGGAAACCGGATTCTCGCGAGGTTTCCGGTCGTCGTCCGGTACGAGGGGCTGGTCCGGTTTCCGACCGGTCGACCGGGCCTGTGACCGGGAGCCCGGTTGCGGGTCCGGTCCGACCGGGTCCTGGACCGGCCAGCGTCCGTCTCTTCCTTGGAGCGCTTCGAGCGACGTCGGCTTCGGCTCCATGATCATCTTCATGTCCAGCTGCTTCTCTCCCTCCCTTGATCTTGGCGCCTCCTCCTCTCCGAGGTCTTGATGCGCCTTGTACCTAATGACACATAGCACGTCGGCATGAGGTAGCAATCCATCCAAAGGGGTACCAAGATCAAGGGTAGTGAGGAGCGAGTTCACCTCATCATGTAGAGCCTTGGCTCGGGCTCGTGTCATCGGTCCACTTGGGGGACTTGTTGGTCTTGGTGTGGAGGTGACCGAAGGCCACCCCGCATCACGCAGCTCCCTCGTACCGGACGAAGACCGGAAACTTCGCAGTTTCCCGGTTTGCGCCCGGTCAACCGGACCCATGACCGGACAGCCCGGTCACAGGCCCGGTCAGACCGGACCCAAACCGGATCCGACGGGAATGTCCCACCAAACCGCCTTAACTTATCCATTCGCGTACCTGTTCGCCCTTGCTGGCCATGTGTGCCTATATAAGTAGCCTAGACCCCTCCTTAGCTCTTTAGACTTGTTTTGAACTCAAACCCTAACTTTGAGCTTAGTCTCCCTTGGGTATCATCCCTCTGTAATCAAGGCACCTTGGTTGTTGACTTAGATCTTGTTGAAGGAGATTCTAGTACTTGTTACTCTCTCTCCTTCCCCAAGCTCTTCCTCTCCAATCCCAATCTCTCTCCGGGAATTCTACCGCGTGTCTCTTCCACGGAGATTCTATTGGCGTGGTCCATCGAGCCACGGAGGTAAGCATCGGGTGTATCGGGTTGGTGTGCGTGCGTGAGTCTCGGAGTTCCTCGTGCCCGTCGTGTTCTTCGTGTTCCTCGCGTTTTCCCATCTCCCCCTTTGGTTTCGAGGTCAATCCGCAAGATCGGGCCACACACGGGGTCTTAGACCTCATCATATGGTATCAGCAGCCTTTGGTTTCCGCGGATTTGACCCCCCACCCATCCAATTTCGTCTCTAAAAAATTTTCCCCAAAAATCCCCAAAAATAGCCCTAAATTGCCTCTTGACCGATCTGTGATTTGGTTGCGTTTTGAGTGGTTTTGGTCCGTGGATCTGATGTTTTTGTGCTTGATCTACTCTTTCCCCAACTTTGAGCCTCCAATTCCATCGTTTCCCCTCGATTTGGTCGGTTTGGTTTTGGTTTGGGGAAGAACAGGAGAGAGAAAGCTCCAAATCGTGAAACCCGGTTTCGAACCCGTCAACCGGGCCAGAGACCGGACGAGCCAGCACGGAACCCGGTCAACCGGGCCACGGACCGGACGAGCCAGCCAGAACCCGGTCGGCCAGCCACTGACCGGACGAGCCAGCACGAACCCGGTCAACCGGGCCACGAGCCGGACGAGCCGGCACAGAACCCGGTCGACCGGCGGAACCGGACAGCCGGTCCGAGCTCCGGTCCAACCGGGCCCCAGACCGGGCGCCTCCTCGCGCCCTCCTTCGACCTCGACATCCGGCGATCTCCACCACCACCACCACCACCACCACCATCGCAGGTATAACTTGCAGTCTGTCACCTTGTAACCCCTCTTCCTTTTGCGATCTATCCCATCGAGCATTGCTTGTCTAGTGTTGCGAGACATTGCACGTGGCCCCGCATTGTGAGGTGTGTGTGTCGTGTTGAGTAAGGCATCCAAGCAAACACTCGTGTGGCAAGATAGCAAAAGCGAGGCTAACGCTAACATAGTGCGTGAAAAAGCCCCAAAAACACAAAAAGAGTGCGAGTAGCACCATACATCCATACATCCATACATCCATACGCCCATACATACAAAAGTGTCCAAGTGCCACCAAAGATACAAACGAGTGCAAGTGCCACCATATACAAAAGAGAAAAAGCTTTTAAGCAAAGAGAGATACGAGAAGAGAGGCCGCGTGTGAATCTAGTTGTCTCTTCTTTTGCAACCAAAGCTTTGCCTCTCCTTGTGTTAGTGTGACACCGAGCATCCGTACATACACTTTTCCGCTCACTTTTGGTTGCACTAACCCCGCTTATCTCGTGTGTGTGTTCCACAACCTTTTTCCGTGTTTATAGTGATCTTCACATTGACATTTGGATTTTTGGACCTTACCCACTTTTAACAACATACTCGATCTTGGATTTGTCTTTTGGCTTTCCACAACACTCGCCTAACACCATATTTGCTAGCTTTTGCGTGTGGTTTTGCGTGTGTCCCCGATACACTTGATCTTGCTTTCGGCTTGGTGGATTGCCTCAATACTATCTTACCTTGGTAAGAGTGCGAGGTAGTCTCCTTCCACTAACATACACCATATAGATCTTGTCATGCTAACATGTATAGCGACGAAGAAGATACGGAGGAGTACACGGAGCTCTTCGAGGAGGATTCCTCTTCAAGCACCGCGGATGTGGAGGAACATGTGGAGCTCTACTCCGACTATGACTCCGCAAGCATCACCGACATCTCCGACATCGAGGAGCTCTACACCGACTATGGCTCCGCGAGCATCGCCAACATGGACGACATGGTGGAGCACCACCTTGAGGACGACATCGACGAGCTCTACATCGACAATGGCTCATCAAGCATGGACGACATGGTGGAGCAACGACACGCCTACGACATCGACACCATGGCGGAGCCTCACCTAGTCACCTACTTGGCCAATGGAGCTACATATGAAGATAGAGGACCTCCACGATGGCACCATCATAGGGATCATCAAGAGCATCCCCATCATGAGCGTCATCGACACACTTCTCCGAGCTCCACAAGGCGCCACCATGAGAGTGCTTATGCACAAGATCGTCGACTTCAAGTACACCATATGGAGCATCAAGAGCGTCCCCATCATGAGCGTCATCGACACTCTTCTCCAAGCTCCACAAGGCGCCGCAAGCAACATGCCAAGTCGCATGAGCCATCATCTCGGCATGGCAAGGACCGTCATCGACATACGTCACCACATGAGCTTCGCCGCCACAAGCCACTTCATGATCGCCATCGACCAACATCTTCCACGAGTCTTCGACGACACCACTCAAGCCATGGTGATGATGCACGAAGACGAGAGCCTCGACATGAAGGCGACAAACACCATGATAGGGTGCCTACCACTCCAAGGATGGCAAGTGCACATCGAGCATACGTTCCTCATGAGGCGACTTCCACCTCTTGTGCCACCACCACAATGGCCTCTACCTCGTCACGTGCCTATGGACTCCGATGCTACAAGTGCAAGCAACAAGGCCACCCTCCACGGGAATGTCCCAATCTCCTATGTGAGGTGTGCAAGGCCAAGGGTCACGTGGCATGGCAATGCACAACGCCAAGTGCCAAGACGCTCTACTTCGACAAGCTTCAAGCACAAGTCCCCAAGATGCCTATTGCGCCAACACTTCAAGATGAAGATTGCCAAGGTGAACTCAAGGGTGAAATTGAGACGAGCCTAGCTCTCGTCAACACTACGGCGACCACGATGGAGGACGACTTGGGAGGCGATGGAGTTGAGCATGGTGAGCATGGGATTCTCCCTTCACCTAAGGAGGCGCATGGAGTTGAGATGGTTGAGCATGGGAATTTCCCTTCAACCAAGGAGGCGCATGGAGATGAGAAAGTCGAGCCTACTCCCCTATGCTTGATTGATGAGTTGGTACCAATCCCATGTGAGCGTGAGAGCCACTTAGCCCACTTGAGTGAGAGTGATAGTGAGTTGAGTGACTTCCACCCCATATGTGAGTTTGAGTGCTTCCATTTGGAGGACATGAGTGATACACAAAGTGAGTTGAGAGAGGTAGATGATAGGTCCATGGAGGACATCGCTTTGGCTAACACATTAACCTCTCCCTCTTTGGTGTCTTCTTATGTTGCACTAGGTTCCACGGAGGACGAGTTCCCGCTCATGGAGACGATGTACATGGTGCATGAAGATGATGATATCTCACCATGCTTGCTCCAAGATGGACATGTCGACCACATGGATCCTCCTACTTCCACAACACCTACTTCAAATGAGTCGGCCTACAAAGGTAACAACATAGGTGTTGATGATGCCATGATCCCACTAGTGGACATGATGACTTTTGAGTGCATGCATGATCTCGATGATCCATTTGCTACTTCACATGCTACTTTCATTTTCCCATGCGATACTTTGCTTGTTAACATTGTTGATCATGTGGAAGTGAATGCTTGTGATACCATGACCATGCCATGCTATGAGAGCTTCAATTTTTCCACCATTTCTTGCAATATGTCGATCACTTGCTCTTTACCATGTATTGCTTTGCAATGATAATGACAAGGATGACATTAGCTTCCGCATGCTTTGTCCAAAATGCTTACACCATTCCATGATCCTTGCATCCAAGATTGTGAACAATTGCTCTTTCTTATGCTTGGTATGCAAGAATGCTTATTTCATTGTTCACGAGATGGCCCCCATAGCCTTCTCACTTTTTGATGATCATGAGTTACCACATGCCATGAATGCACCTTCTTGCCATATGCACCATCGCCATGCATTTCATACTATCTTGCTTGACACTAATGGTGATGTGCACAAGACATGGAACATCATGATGGATGATGTGTTCCTCTACCATGCACACACGCTTTTTGTTCTCTCTTTTGTGTGTATAGGTACCCGCACGACAACTTCCACCGCCACGGAGCATGAGCTCACGAAACGCGCAATTGAGAGCTACCCCAACAAGGACCCAACCCGCGGGAATCACACCAAAGGTTGTTTTTCCCCAAGCTCTTCTTCGACCGCGACTTTATCCCTCTACCACAACATGGGACAAGCGTCATGGACTACACCGTCGGTGAGGAGGGAGAACAAGAGTCGAGGACGACTCTTCCCCAAGGGGGGGGAGATGATGTAGCCCCGCCTATCGTCGACACTACACCATGGCCAAGGAGTCCCCCAAGTGGACCAACAAGCGCAACCCCGCCTATCATCGACGCTACACCATGGCCAAGGAGTCCCCCAAGTGGACCAACAACACAAACCCCCGCCATATATGTCAAGGTGAACTCCTTCCTCTCGACACTCGACCTCGTCAATACCTTGGATGGAATGCTACCTCATGCCTATCATCATTGTGTCTATAGGTGCCGAGCATCGACAAGGACCAAGAGAGAAGGAACTCCCATGGTGCAAGGAAGAGGAGAAGAAGAAGGAAAGAAGAGAAGAAGGAAGAGGAAGAAGAGGCGGGAGGAAGAGGCCCAGCCCGGCCGGTCCGAGGACCCGGTCGGACCGGACCCACAACCGGGCCGTCCGGTCCCGGGCCCGGTCAACCGGGCGCCCAACCGGGCGCAGCTCCCTCGTACCGGACGAAGACCGGAAACTTCGCAGTTTCCCGGTTTGCGCCCGGTCAACCGGACCCATGACCGGACAGCCCGGTCACAGGCCCGGTCAGACCGGACCCAAACCGGATCTGACGGGAATGTCCCACCAAACTGCCTTAGCTTATCCATTCGCGTACCTGTTCGCCCTTGCTGGCCATGTGTGCCTATATAAGTAGCCTAGACCCCTCCTTAGCTCTTTAGACTTGTTTTGAACTCAAACCCTAACTTTGAGCTTAGTCTCCCTTGGGTATCATCCCTCCGTAATCAAGGCACCTTGGTTGTTGACTTAGATCTTGTTGAAGGAGATTCTAGTACTTGTTACTCTCTCTCCTTCCCCAAGCTCTTCCTCTCCAATCCCAATCTCTCTCCGGTGAATTCTACCGCGTGTCTCTTCCACGGAGATTCTATTGGCGTGGTCCATCGAGCCACGGAGGTAAGCATCGGGTGTATCGGGTTGGTGTGCGTGCGTGAGTCTCGGAGTTCCTCGTGCCCGTCGTGTTCTTCGTGTTCCTCGCGTTTTCCCATCTCCCCCTTTGGTTTCGAGGTCAATCCGCAAGATCGGGCCACACACGGGGTCTTAGACCTCATCATGTGGGGCCCGTATGTCAGAGCTTGGTGGGTCCCTGGTCCCATTCCCGTCGAGCCCACATGTAGCCGTGGGACCTACTGGATTCACTAGGTGTCCCACGTGTCAGCTACGCGTCGTGGTGTCCTTGGGCCAGATTGGCTGACAAAAGGCCCAAGGCCAATATATTCAGGTCGAAACAAGACATGCAGAGAAAATTACTGGGCCTAAGATACTAAGCCCATGACTAATTTATTCAGGTTAAAACAAGACACCCAGAGAATCCCAGATTATATTCAAGGTGGAACAAAGAGCCCAAGGCCTGTTCCTGGAAAGTTATATCCCGGCACAGATATAATTCCCATACCTACACTGGGACAGTCCAGTTCGCTGCTCAAGATGGTGTAGGCCCAGTTCAATGTTCTACCACGAATGAAGGTCAACAAGTATTAGGCCCTTCTTTGGGTTACCCGCAATATCAATAAAAAAAGAAACCCCTCAAAAAAATCAATAAAAAAGAGGAGCGCAATGGGTAGTATTTGACAGAGCAAACATGCCTATTTGGCAGAAAGTATGTCGCGAGCAACACTTGATTGCGTACAACTCATCCGCTTTACTTCCATGCCCGAGTAATGTTAATTTTCAAACATTTAAACATCGGAACAATACACAATCACATTCACATTCACGGTAAGGTGAGAGTAACCCTTTTGAACAAATCAGCTTTTCTCTTGTTTTTATGAAATATTGGGAAGGCCTCCATAACCTGCCTAATGCAATTGTTCGAACCACTACCTTGTGCCACCATGTTTCTTTTTGTAGATCAACAGGGACCTCATCCCCGGTTCCATTGATAAACAACAAAACATGAAAGTGCCACAGGTTCATTACAGGGATTACATTTTGCAGAAAACAGTAGCGTAGATAGAAACTACAAAGTTTTTCACAGCTACAAAGCTGGAACAAAAGTAACTCCCGCAAGTTCATCTCATGGTTCAAGCGCTGGGAGAGATACCAATAATCAAGTATCAGGGTGCCACCATATTTTTCGTTATCTTTAGGTAATGAAAAACAATCGAAAAAATATTTTAATAAATACATGTCAACTTAAGATAACATAAGTAAAACTACTAGGATATGAAGATCAGGAATTCAGAAGGACATCTCATCTACACGGTCATCTGAATGTTCTCCTCTACGGGTTCTGTGCGCAGGCGCAGGTCGTTGTAAACCTCCTTCAGATCGTTGTAATAGTATATGGCGCATTCTACGTTATTTTGATCTCCGACAACGGCTTGCACATCGCATAGCGCGCCAATTTGTGGTCCTTGACCTCACTGCTCGCCAACAATCTTTGTTGCACAGCCTCAACACGTTTCTGCTCTATAAACATGTTCTCTTCAAGGAGGCGCTAGCGCTCAAGCCCGTATTATTAGACATCTCCTCCTGGAGGCGACTATTGTGCCGACTCATCTTTGCAGCACTTTCCTCTTGGAGATCATGCCACTGGGTGATCTCCCACCGAAGCTTGTCGCGTTCGGCCGAGCTGGTTCGGTGGGGAATTCTTCTCTGTGAGACTTGAGGTGTGCGTACTCAACTACAATAAACACCAAAAATCATGAGCAAGCGGGTAGCTAATATGAAAATAACAACATCTAGAGGCAATACTGAATTACTGACATCGTCCCTCCTTAGGCTGGGGGAGATCCTTGGTCGGCCCTAGATCTGCCGCGGCAATATCGGTGACATCGTCCCTCCTTAGGCTGGGGGAGATCTCCTCGATCGGCCCTAGATCTGCCGTGGCCATATCGGTAGCAAGTCCTCATACGGGGAGGGCTCGCCCGAGCCGTTGATCCTTGAGAAAATATAGATCGGAATCGGAATCTGGGCTAGAAATTAACGAGGAAGAAAAAGAATGCAACAAGTACTATATTCGTCCACAAAATGCATCTAGGAATTTGAAGCTAGACTTACCCTGACATCAAGATCCCACGGCGGCCATGTCAGCCTGCCGAGGACCATCCCTCGACACGCGGAAGACGCTCCCTCAAAGAAAGGACTGACATGGAGGCTTGCAGAGAAGGGCTGTTTGCCGCCGGCAACGCACATACCACGAAAGGATAAGAAACTTCCATGGAGGAATCAACATTCCTCTTCCGGTTTCTCCTTGTATAAGACATGGCGATCGCAGCCTGTACGAGCGAGTAGTAGCTAGTATGAGGAAAGTAAGAGAGCGGGTTATTGTTCGAGCTCTCCGTAGGAGTAAACCGAGGAAGAAGAGATAGTGAGCAGTACGGTTGGTGAGGTGAAAGGTTTATTAATTCTTAAGTCCATACCACCGTCTCCTCGCCTCCCTAGAATCAATCTTGGCCGTCCATTTCCTATCAACGGACTATAGGGAGTACTAGATTTAAATGGCCGTTGGAGTTAATTCCTCGACCTTATCGCAATATTATTCCCATCTGTCCCCACTAAACAACCACTGGCGGTTCGTTCTGCCCTGCATTTTGGCAAGTTCCAAAAACCCCCATTGTTTGCAGTTGCTCTCTCTCCATCCCCTTCAATCCCTCTGATTAGTTTGACGTTCTTCAGTGCTCCCATGGACAACGATGGCTTGTTTACGCTAAAGATGAGCGTCGTTCCCCATGGGACGACCAAGGTGGACGTGGTGTACATGAATGACCCTTCCGTTCTCGAGAGCATCCTCCAGATGTACAAACACAAGCTGCTAGAGGACAGGCCCAGGTTCGTCGGCCTCGACCTAGAGTACACTTCGGATCAATCAAGTACCGCCTTCGTTCAGTTGGCCATGGACCAGCACGTCCTGGTGTACCATTTCTGCAGGTGTGTTCTGCACATGCTCTTCCTTTATCCTTTTTTTAGAAACTCTTCCTTTCTCTTGGATCTGCTTTCTTATTTCAAAATAGACTAGGTTCTAACTTGTACGAAAACACGAACAAACTAACTTGTATGAAAAATGGGGTGTGAAACTATAATATCCAACCAACTTGTATAATTTTTTTTGGATTGACCACGGTATCTTGTTTCATACTTTTGGTACTCAAATTTTTTTCATGTCTTGCACAAATTTCATGTACCGAACTCACCGATAATCGGCATGGATGTCAAAATATTAAAAACTGAATCTTAACTTGACGCTTGAATTAGATCATATAGTCGCACCAATAATTCTTGTTAGTTTGATGTGTATCACTGATGCAAAATCATTGTTTCACTACAACAGGTAAACATTTATTGGAAGCAAAAATATGTGTACTATTTATGCATATACTATCTTACAACATTGATTTGTGTTAACATGCAGGAGTCCTGACACGCAGGCGCTGCGAGAATTCCTTCAACATAAAGGAATTTGTTTCACAACTGTTGACAACATGGGTGACTCTATCAGGCTTGCTACAGATGGCATTACAATTCTAAACATAAGTGGATTGACATCTATGATATGATCAATTACAATGGTCCCGGCAATAGGACCGACATGTGTGATTTGGCTGCGGCCATCATTGACCCATCTTACAAAAACATGAAGAACGAGTTCCCTACTAATAGCCACAATCATCGGGAGTGGCAGCCATTGCCTGAAGTAAACTTGAGGTATGCCGCGATTGATGGGGGTGTCAGTTTTGAGTTGTACAGGTGACTCAACAAAATCAATGAAGGGCAGCGTCAAGCACAACAAATTCCAAGGGAAGTGGTTTGCCCTGATTGCAAGGAAGCAACTAGGTTGGCCAATCTCCCTCCTGCCTGACTCGACGACAACAAGTTTGTCGGGACAAACTACTGGGACTGGGTATCTTATTGCAACAAGCACAACATACCATTTGATCCGAAGAATATGCCACCAGGGGTAAAAGTCCCATGGGAGCCTACTTTGGGGTCTTCGTGGGATGGCGGTGCACGTAGTGATCACGGTAGGGCAACGACTGGATGTGATGAGCTAGCAAGGGCAGGGCCTGTATCTGGTTGGGAAGCTCAAACAAGGATTCCCGACACACGAAGTGCGTACGAGAAGAGAACTTGGACTGCCAACCCATGGGAGGCAGGTACAAGTCGACCCAGCAAGCGCGTCAAGAGGGATGATGATAATTGGTGAACTAGGCTGGCGTTATATGTTTGCTAGATTGTACATAAGTTTGGAATTATGATAATTGGTGAACTAGGAGTATTGTTTATGTGATGTAATTACTTTTGCAACAATGTGTATGAGGTTTTAGAACCATGCTTCCCTAATTACGCTCAATGTGTGCTAATTAGTGTTATTTATTCTTTGTCTTGCCCAAACTGGGATAGAAATTAACAAGGATGAAAAAGAATGCGACAAGTAATTTATTCGTCCAAGAAATGCATCAAGGAATTTGAAGCTAGACTTACCCTGACATCGAGATCCCACGGCGTCCATGTTGGCCTGAGGACCAGCCCTTGACAGGCAGAAGACACTCTATCAAAGAAAGGACTGACATGGAGGCTCGCAGAGTGCAGAGAAGGGCTATTTGCCGCCGGCAAGGCAGATACCACGGAAGGATAAGAAACTTCCATGGCGGAATCACTAGTTTCGTAGGATAAGTTCCACTGGATAAAATACATAAACTAACAACTATTAGTCTGTTACACAGCTTAAAGGTGCATCCAACACCAGTTTCATATGACCCCAAAATGGCAAACGTCTAACAGATAACTTACAGAAGACAGTTCAGCTAACCACAACACATACTACTAAACGCACAAATTATGGCAACTAATCGCTTGGTTAACCTGCTACGAGGAGCAATCATTCACGGTCACCTAGTGCGACGTGCATCTGCTACAGCCATCTCATCTCCATCCTTCATCTTGACAGCTTCCTCGACCCTGACTAGAGGGCTGACGGTCGGGCGCAAGATACCCCTACAGACCTCCGCCAAGAAGGCAGCGCTATCTTCGATAGCACGGAGCGGCTCTAACGGAATGCTCTTCTCGTAAACGCTCTTGCAGCACGGCGCGAGGCGCGAAAGCTCAACTTGCATATCCTCGACCTCCACTGTCAGGCCCTCGCAACCGACACCACTAGAGTCCTGCGAAAGCTAGCAAAACTAATTAAGTCCAATCATTCCTAAAATTTACTAATTGTAACATCTCAAATTTTAAAACAAAGAAGAAAATGAATTTCCTTTTTCCAAAAAGTGGAACCAACAAAAACTTTATTTAAATTCTATAATGTGCATAGCGCTTGTAACACCCCATTTTCCAGAACCTGCATTTTTCCTCTTGCTTAAAATTTTGAGGCAACAAAAACTTTCCTTTTATGTTTGTAAGAGTACTTAATTGTGTGTCATGCTTGGTCTAGTTTTAAAATTTTCACTAAGAGTTTAACCTTGGAAAATAACCTTGAGTGATATTTTAGTACCTCACGTAGAATCATTAGGGTTTGCCCTCTTATGTATGTGACAACCTCCTTAACTATTTCTTTTCACTTCTAAAAACCCTTGTTCTTCTTGTTGATCATCACCATCTTGATAAGGGGGAATACTCCCCTCTCTTCTTTGGTTGATGCCGCCTCATCACCTAGGGCTACACCACCAACACCCACACCCCTTATTTATCCATTTATTTTCTTCAACACATGTGCTAATGCACCTGGTACCAAAACTTGGCTCATGCACTTGGCATGGCCCCCTTCTTTCTTTTCACCCCTGCCACTTTTTCCTTTTCTCCCTTGGAGTTTGGCCGAGAGGCAAAGAGGAGGGAACCTCCCCCTCTCTTTTCTCTTTTCTCTCTCTCTCTCTCTCTCTCTCTCTCTCTCTCTCTCTCTCTCTCTCTCTCTCTCTCTCTCTCTCTCTCTCTCTCTCTCTCTCTCTCTCTCTCTCTCTCTCTTTTCCTGGTTTGGGCCGTGGTCGACACCACCACTCCCTCTCTTGCCCTGGCCCAACCCTGGCCTCTTCCACCTCTTCCTTCTCTGGCCCAAACCCCACCAGCACCCCCTCTCCCGCGCCAATACCCTAGCCCTAAAATGCACGCGCACGCCACGCTGGCAGGGACATGATGGCATGGAGCCTCGCTCGACGCGCCATCACCCTCGTCTGCCGCGCGCCTCCTCGACTCCCTCCCCATTGCTGACGCCACCGCTCGACGTCACCGCGGGCCCAGCCGATGACGTCTGCCCTCGCGCGCCCGTTGGCCGACTCCACCGCCCACGCCACCACCCGCTCCCTCTCTGCCTATAAAAACCGCCCTAGCGCCACCCCTCTCCCTTCAGCTCCCCACTCACCACGGCGTTAGGCTGCCCCACTCACTGCCTGGCCGCTCGAGCCGCCGCTGCTGCTGCCACCCGACGCCATCGCCACCGTGGTCACCGTGAAGGTGACGAGGAGGAGCCGTCGACGATGCCGCTCCCCTGCCGCTACCCTCTCTCCTTCATCGCCAGCACCACCTACTGCCTCGCCTAACCCCCTCCGTTGTCTTCTGCCGCGCAGATCTGCAGCGAGGCGACGACGACGGCGACGCACCGGCGACGCCCGTGACGCAGACGTCGCCAAGCAAGGCGACGCCGACGTGTCCGAGCACCGCTAGGACGCCCACGAGCAGCACAGCACCGCCACCTAGCCACCTACGCCAAGCCACGCCACCGCAGACTGCCGGTAAGCCCCTGGTCGCCCCTTTTTCCTTTGCGCCGGCGAGCGCCTCGCGCGCATCGTGGACACGACGGCTCCTGGCCGTCGGATCCCGATCCAGCGGCTGCATGGGCCATGCAGCCACGCTGGCCATGCACGGCCTGGCCCGCTGTAACATCCCAACTTTTCAATAAAGAGATAAAGAGAGTTTCCAAAATACCAAAAGTTAGAACCAACAAAAACTTTTTATTTTCCATATATTGCTATGCATACTCAACTTTGATTTTTGTGTTAATGTGCATTTACCATGATATTTGTTGGTATGTTTTCAAGAGGGCTAAAACCCTAATCCATGATCACTTGATCAACCAAATCAAAGGAAGAAGAAAAGAGAAAAGAAAATAGAAAAATCAAACCAACACACACATATGGTTTAGGCCATTTTTGCAAATACTTAACCTAGACCATTTTGGCTTGCACCATTGGTTGTAAATGGATACCAAACAATTATTAACACTTTTGGAATCAAAGAAACTCAAATCAAATCAAATTTGAATCAAATTTGAGCTCACATGCACTAATGGTCAAAATGGCAATTCTTAGCCTGATGCCCACTTTGAGCCCTGCTATTTAGAGATTTCCCTACTATACTTTTCCAACTCTTTGCACCTCATCCAAGACAACATCAAGGTGACTAACTTTGCCCAAAACCATCACCACAAATTCTTTCTCAAAATCAAATGGTGAGCAACCAAAGTGGAGACCTTGAAGCATATGTAAGATCATATGCATTTTGGATTTTTGCAAAACCCTTCAAATTTGATCACCACCACCACCAACCTACTGCAAATAATATATGATGCAAACCCACCAATTTTCATCCAAAATTTCCAAAGTGGAGCTCTTGCGGCCATTTCCGCCGGGCCTCTTCCTCCCGTACACCCAAACGATACGCAGCGATGGCCGATCGATCTGAGGAAAAGATGGAAGCAAAGCTCACGGAGAAGGGCATTGGCAACCTTGATCCTCGAGGTCAAGCTAGATCCTGAACTATGATTATGGGCGTGTCAGTTTGCGCTCGTCCGGGGCACGGAGGGAGGACGACGCTCGAAATTCTGCCATAGCTCGAGCTTCTAATCGGTGGCGACAGCGAGGTTTCCATGGATGCCGGCGGCGTCTTCAGACCTTTAGGACGGGCTTGTGTCGCTGTGTGATAGTGGTGACGAAGAGTTTAGTAGTTTGAAAAGGATGGATCCACTTCACCGGCCTCGATCTCAGCTGGTCCGTCAAACGTGGTCCACGTCGAGTGTTTCGCCGATGCAAGGGGGCGTTTGGTTGCCTGTGAGCTCTTTGGCTCGCATGGGGCCAACAATTTTTGGCCCGTTTGGTTGCCTGGGCCGAGCCGCGTTGTTGCATCGCATGGTTCTCAAAGCAGCCTTTTGCCTGCATCTGGAGGAACGCCCGAATCGGCATTTCTCCAGGGCCAGGCCCGTTCTCGCGCCACTTTGGCTCCAGCGATGCAACGGTTGCACGAGGTCTTGCTTACGTTCACTCTCTTACACTACTCCACACACCCTCTCTCAAATCAACACAAACATAGTCCGAATCGAAATAAGATGTACACGAAAAAGATGCGTATCGATGATACGAACCAATTCCCACATCGGTTTTGAGTTTCGTCAGTTGTAAATCGTCAATTTCATGTATGAAGTTTTAAGAGAATTTCGTCAAATTCGTCGCACACGCTCAACCGTTTGAGATTTCCTTTCAGGAGTAGGTTCACCTCACCATTCCGCATGACTTTCATGTTGACAGGTTTTTGTTTCCGTGTACATACGCTCATACATAATTGATTCACAAGTATACTGCAATCGGTACGTCTGTGTGACTAAAGTTTGGAGTACTTTTGCTCAACTTCTCGCTCGCCATTTTCATGGACGGCGACGTGGTGATGATAGGTGAGAAGTTGTGATGCCCCGAAACTGGTACCATGAGGATTCCAACGATCCCGCCGAAATCCGCACGATATCGATTCAGTGACGGCCTCCGACACGACATGCGCGACGAAGCACACAAGTGATGCCAAAGGAATTACCACGAGTAGTAACATTACAATAGGTTTATAATAGAGCCCACAAGAAACATATATTACAACAACGACTCCAACGAGTCAAGATACAAATATATCATACAAAGATCCGAATCATACAGAAAATCAAATACGTCCGAGTACGGACAAGATAAAAATTGGACTAAGAGTCCTGAAGATAACCGGTAGCGTCCATAACCCTGCCCAGGCCAAGCCGGAAGGGTAACCTTGCTAACGTCGCCTTCATAGAACATGTCTTCATACCTGCCCTGTTATGTCCCAAAGCAGCAATAATTACGAGTTCGTACTTAACAAGACTTCAAGACGTATAAGCATTTGTCAACCAGTCGTCCTTTGTACTTGCGTCACGCAGGGGACTTAGATGATGCAAGAGGAACATCATAGGCAATATGGTGGGGTTAAGCGGCAGCGCGCGAGCACTAAAAACCTATAGAGACACTCTACAACATTCGTCTATCAGAGAAGGTGAGAGAGCGCATAAACTAACAGTTCTATACTCTGCAAACAAAACCCAACCGATGTGTTCCCCCCTCGCCAAGGAGGTAATTACAAAGGCACTCACACGGTGGACAAGTTTTATTAGGTAGCCGTTGTAGTAATTCTATATAACTACGCAAGTTATTAACAAATTATTAACATCAACATAAAGGTGTAAGTTGTTCTATGATCGAGCTAAACAGCTCCAAGTCGTCCATAACCGCGGACACGGCTTATCTATAAGATGTACACCCTGCAGGGGTTGCCCAAATGTAACCATACGCATGCTCGAACCCACTTGCTACAGGTGGATTCTCACAACAAGACCTTTCCCAATGCAAGAGAAAGTTTAAGGGGAGCCACCCCACTAAGCTACCCGTGACGAAGTTCGGCCGTACTCCGATACGGACCCAGAGGTTTGTGCCAACGGCTAAGCTAAGTGTGAACAACCTGCTGTCGCTAATCGTTCCACGAGATGAGTACAATACAGAATATAAACACCCGAAGGCAACAGAAAGTAAATCGTGCATCGTGCATATGAGCAAATAAAACCAAGGTTGTGGCTCCCAGTAAATAGACTCAAGGAAAGGTAGTGGGTGATGGGGATCCCACTCCCACACGTACGGGTAGAGCGCTCAATCTCGGAACAGATAACAAGAACTCGGGTCCTAGGGGGCATTAGGGAGTCAAAGTTCCGATGCTTTCGCAAAGGGGCTCACAGATGCCTTTGTTTACAATTTTAGTTGTTAACATTTAAGTAAAGCATGTGTATCTCCGACAAATATATCTATATACCATATGTCATGATTCCCCAACATATAAACCGATAATTTAACAATAATGGTAACAAGATATAAACAACACTAGCATGCACTACGACTCGCAAGCCCGACCCAATAACCAAACAATAGCTGTAGGAGGTGGTGGTGGCAATATGGGCTGCTTGAGGTAACAAGTCGATAGGACACCTGACAAGAACGCAACTCAAGGCTAGCATAAGGGAGAAGGCAAAATAAAAATAGGTGAGCGACTCCTGCAGAGACAAGAGTTTAGGAAATGCTTGCCTGTTAAAGCTTGCCGAGGAACATTCGGAGAACTTGTCGTATCTCACAACACCAGTTCGCGATCCTATCCGGGAAGAAGCAAATGCTGGAACACAAGGTATGCAAGCTTCCAACTACGGAAGAAGAACCGGCATGATGAAGATGATACGCATGACATGGCAGCGATGGTGCAATGCAACTTATCCATATTAATCGGAGTCGGAACCCCGGAAAAAAAAATTAGAGTTGGAGTTGCATTTTTTACCGACAAATTTAAGTGTTGATTAGCATGGCAAGGGTGAGCTACTTCAATATTAAACGGAGCAGGGAAAACCACGTCGGTGTTCCAAAATACTCCGCATATATGTTAGGTGGTATGCACAAACTAGCACGTCGCGACATGATTCAAGATGCAAACAAATGAATGGATGGCCTATTCATGTTCCTTATGTTTTTCTGATCAATTTTCATATAAAATACTTTTTTTTGAGTTACCAATTAAAAGATATGATTTATACAAGATTTACACATATCCTGCAATTTTTCAGAAAAACAGAAAAGAGCCAGAAGCTTTTCTCACCCAGGGTGAGGTTAGCCCGAGTGGTTGACGGCGGGAGCCTAGGGCGTTGACTGGGCGCTGACGCAGAGAAGGACCCCGGGTTGGTTTGCATAACAGGCAGGGGGTTTTCTGGAAAACAGGTGCAGGCAGGGACTGCGGGTTAGACAGAAAAATGTGCTGGGGCCTAAGAGCAAAAATATCGATATCCGATCTGGGGAACGTTTCTCACCGGAGCGTTACCTACCTGCAGAGAAAGACGAGTGGGCCCACTGGCCACGTCGGCGCCAGCGTGGTGAAGCGTGCGGCAACGCACGGAAGCTGCTCGACGGGGGGGGTGGGAGGGGAACGCGCGCGAGAGGTGGTCACAATGGCACAGCCGACGAGCACGCATGCTAGGGGGGCTCCCTGGACGCGCAGGCTTGCGCATACGATGCGCTTCGTCGATGCGGTTGAGATGGAGGCAGTGGCATCGCCGGAAACTCGTCGGAGCATCGCCGTCGGTGACCATCTGCGGCGGAGGAGAAGCGGTCAAACGAGAGAGGGTGAACCAGAGGAGTAGGAAGGAAACCGAGGGGGTCAGGAGTTCGAGTACTTCATCGTGAGGGTCGAGGAGATGTCGCTGGCGCCGAAGGAGAACGGTCGGCGCCGGAATGAAGAAATTCGCCGCCGAGTCGGAGAGGGGAACGGTGAAAACAACGGAGATTTAACGCACCCCGGCTCGATTGCTTGCAGGAGGTTAACGAGAAGAGGGAGGCGAAGCTCTAGGTGGACTCGGATTGTAAGGGGAGGGTCTAGAGTGGCGGCGCCATGGCGAGGCCGTGTTATCACCAGATTTTAACCAAGTCTATAGATGGGCCGTGATTCAATGGGCTTAGAGAATATGCACGGAAAATATTCCTGAACCGGCCTTGTATAAGAAGTTTGGGCTAGATTTCCCGTGTATCTGTAAATTATAGTAGGTTACGTGTCGGTTAGAATTAAGAGATAGAGTTTAGCTCGTACACAGTTGGGTTTATTCCCAAGTTAGAAAGTCTACGGAATATAAATATGTATCTAGGGTTATTGAGAAGAAGGACGATCACGTTCACAACAAATCAATCTAGGCGCATCGCCACCCCTTGTTTCGAGGGTTTCTCCCGGGTAAGCAACATGCTGCCTAGATCGCATCTTGCGATCTAGGCAGTATCAGTTTATTCGTCGTTGGTGTTGCTCGTGCTGAAGCCTTTTTGATGGCGAGCAACACCCTTATCTTAGGTGTTTTGGGGCTGACGTCGATGCTTTCACGATGTACTTGTTTAGCTACGCTACCCCTCGATATCTAGCTGCCCTTACACCTATCCTAGGTGTAAGGGCAGCATCTTGCTTGTTCTTTATCTAGTAGATCTGATCCGTTATAGTTGTTCCTTGTTCTTCAAGGATTGGTTTGATATCCGCATGGTTAGGCCTTATAAACGGGTTGAACGATCCGGTAGTGCGTAAGGTGTGGTTTATTAAGTCCTAGAGGGATTGTTCCGGGGATCAACTTCATGTTGGTTTTTAGGCCTCTTTAGGGCTGGTTTTCCATCATCTTACGTATCTGCTAGGCTCAACTACGCGTAGGATGTTCCGGTTATGCGGTGAGAACCCTAGACTATCGTAGATTAGTTTAACTTGATATCGATAAAGCATGATCCCCATGTAATTATAAATCTAACGTGAACCATGGGGCAATCGGCTCTTTGAGCCAATCCACAGGGCAACCTAAGAGCCGATCGGGGCTCGTATTTAATGTTTACGTGTTTGCCATGCAGGAAACTAATCGAAGCAATCCATCACCTTCCTGACCAGGTATAGGTCAGGTGGCACGCCCTCGCAACAGCCGGGACGTGTGCCGGAGCATTGCGGGCCATTGCCCGAGGGACCAGGATCCACCAGCAGTCCTGGGAGCCTCCCGGCTCTCCGTGTTGCCCGTCGCTGCTCGCCGGTGGGTTTTGGTAGGCAACACATTCTGGCACGCCCGGTGGGACACTCTACAGCAACCACGTCGACATCTGCAACAACCATGTCTAAATCTGCGGATGAGGTGGTGGGCGAACCGATCACGTACGCAGATCTGCCCGAGGAGCACAAGAAGAAGTACGATGAGATGAAAGCCATCTTGGAAGCCGATCTCATCGGCTCCTTCATGAGGACCCGTTCACATGGCATCGGGTGGAAAGGGTTCTCCCCGAAGGCGCTCTTGATGAGGTAGACCTGTCTACCTCTTCAGAGGAACGCACCAGAGCTCTACGCCAGGAGATTAATTACATGGTGGCTCATTCTCTACACCGCCATTCTGAGAGCTTGGTGAACGCCTTCGAGCGCGTTGCGGTTCGTGTGGTGCAGGAAATCATGAAGCATCAGTACTCTCCGTCAGGACCTACCCTGGGGACTCACCAGGGAGAAATACCGCTCCAGATTAGACCGCCGCTGCCATTCGCGCTTGCAGCGCCAGAGCTACCGGGTTCATCGGCGTACGTCGTCTACAAGGTGGGAGGCGATCCTAGCGATTGCCAGTTCCTGTATGAGCCGCCTAAAGAGATCCCACATGGATACATGTGCACATACGTGCCAGACTGCACTGCCTTGGCACGCACGAACCAGATTGCACCAGCAGGGATTTCTGGAGCAGACGCTGATAAACAGGCATGGCTAGCTAAATATGCCACCGGAACGAGTCATGAGAGCTCGGTCCCTACGGCTAATACCATGGAACAAATCAGCACCATCCTGAAAGACCAATTCGGCATCCTGCCAAAGAGGAAAACAATCGGCTATTCCAAGCCGTACCCCGACGAGTATGACTTGATCCCGCTGCCACCCAAATATCGGCTCCCTGAATTCTCAAAATTCAATGGAGCAGAAGGGTCTAGCTCAATAGAGCACGTGAGCCGATATTTGGCACAGCTGGGCATGATTTCAGCGTCAGACCCGTTACGTGTGAGGTTTTTCGCACAATCTCTCACGGGATCAGCCTTTGGATGGTACACCTCGTTGCCACCAAACTCAGTCCGGACGTGGAAGCAAGCTGGAGGAGCAGTTTCACGTGCAATATCACTCAGAAGCTACCGAGGCCGGCATTGCCGATCTAACACAGGTGCGGCAGAAGCGGGGAGAAACGGTGTCTGAATACATTCAACGTTTCAGGACTGTCAGGAACCGATGTTATTCGGTTCGTTTATCTGAGAAAGAAGCAGTCAATCTGGCAGCATTGGGCCTCGCAACGCCGATCAAGGATCTGGCTTTCCAAGAAGAGTACAGTTCACTATCGCACATGGTCCAGAAGCTCACATCGTATGAGCAGCGGCACCCTGAATTGTACCAGGACAAGTTCAAGCGTCCGGTAGGCCTGGTCGAGACGGAAGAAGCTGAAGATTCTGCTGGAGACCTGGAGGTAGCCGTCGCTGAATGGGCTCGGGGGGCAGCTCCCGTGTCCTGCAAATGGGTGAAACCACAAGGGCCTGCAAAAGGGTTTGACTTCGACGTGAGCAAAGCTGAGCAGATATTCGATCTATTGCTTAAAGAAAAACAGCTGAAGTTACCCGAAGGCCATAAGTTTCCTACGGCGCAAGAAATGAACGGGAGACCGTACTGCAAGTGGCATAACTCGTTCACCCACACCACCAATGACTGCAAAGAGTTTCGTCGGCAGATCCAAACGGCGATAGAACAAGGCCGATTGATCTTTAGCCAGTTTGCCATGAAAGTGGACACACATCCGTTTCCTGGCGTCAACATGGTGGAACCCAATCACTCCGCGAGGCTTCGACTAGATTTCTCGTTCGATGTTAACATGGCAGGGCCTGTACGCCACCATGGCAAGGATAAAGAAGAAAGCAGTCACTCCCGCGGCAAGGAAAAGAAGGAGGCCGATCCACGCGACCGGCCCCGGTATGATGACAGACGGTACCTCACCGAGGAACAAGTGAGAAGCGTGCGATATCAAAAACCACTCTCCACGCATCTCCTTAACAAATATGAATATCAGTATGACCGACGTCGGTAGTACGATAGAGATGACGAGAGATACAATCGGTCTGATGAAGACAAAGGAAAGTACCATCGGCATGGTAGAGACGACGAAGGACATGAACACCGCGCTAAGGGGAGGTCAAGAGAGCAGGAAGACATGGATAGACACTGGGACTGTCCCTTCTTTAAACACTGCTGGGATTCAGGAATGAGCCGATTGCCTACAATCGACAACTGCCCGGAGTGTAGACGCCGGAAGAAGGATGCAGGGGAAGTTTCGGTTTTCAAGCGTCTAGGGCCTCTCCCGCCACAGAACAAACGAGCTGAGTCATCTCAAGATGAAGACTTTGAGGAGTCGAGAGGATGAAGAAGAGGATAGGTACCACCGGCCAAGGTGGTGCCCCGATGGACTCAGCCACTCCCAAAAGCGTAGGGTTCGGCGGCTACGTAGCTTGGAGCAAGCCGAAGCGCAATACTTGCACACGTTGAGGAAAGCGCGGCCCGATCCGGCCGTGAAAATTCAGCGAGAATTTGGACGAGGAGAGTCGTCCACCAAAGAAAGTTTGGCGTCCCAAGCAAGTAAAAGCCGATGTGAGCACATCGGGCTGGCACAAACATGTTGTTCATACTTCCATCAGAGTTTCGTGCCCCAGGGACCGAAGAAGTGCCGATAGCGCAGTTTGACTGCGGTCCACGGCCAGTCATCTTTGAAAAGCCACGAGAGAAGGGCTACAAACATATGAAGGCCCTGTACTTAAAAGGTTATATCAATGGGCAGCCTGTCGGCAGGATGTTGGTTGACACGGGAGCGGCGATCAATATAATGCCATAATCCATGCTACGGCGTTTGGGACGCTCCAGGTGCGGATCTGATCAAGACCAACGTCACACTAAACGACTTCAACGGCCAAGCATCAGGGACACAAGACGTCCTGAACGTGGATCTAACCGTAGGCCGAAAAACCATCCCAACAACGTTCTTCATGGTCGACAACAAAAGCACCTACGCTGTCCTGCTAGGGAGGGATTGGATTCACGCCAACTGCTGCATTCCATCTACAATGCACCAATGCCTGATACAATGGGATGGAGATGACGTGGAAGTCGTGCATGCAGACGACTCGATAGAAGTCTCAATAGCCGGCATGAACATTTGGGACTCGGAAGACCAAGAGCCACTTTCTGGAGTCAGTTTGGACGGCTGTGATCGCATCGAAGTGACAAAAAACGGGGTGAGGCTGGTCTTATCCACCGGCCTGATAGAGTAGCAAGAGCAACATCCATCGACATACGTGGCAAGGCCGATCCCTGCGATCGGCCCCAAAAAATAAAAGGCAATGATCTCACCTCAAGCATGTCACGTAGTCGTAGTAGGGAGACTCTCTCCCGTAGTGGACCACAAACAAGTTGTAAACCTCCATTGAGCAATACAATCAACAAGGAGGCCGATTCCAGAAATCGGCCAAAATTATCCTCGCCATACGTTCTGCCTGTGTTCAGCATCGATCTAACAGGCGACGGAAAGCTAGGGTATGGGTTTACGTCAGCTGATGAGCTAGAAGAGATTGAAATTGGTCCTGGGGATAAGCCACGACCAACACTTTTCAGAAAATGGTATATCTATTGAGCCTATGATCAGGTACAGTTCCTGGAATCGGACAACTGGAGAGCCGATATCTTCATTTACTTGAAAGATTCGGCTCGGGGGGCACCTAATATGGGATAACGGGCAATGAAATATGGGGCCGATGCACGAAATCGGCCAGTAAAAAAATATACATAGTACAGCCGATGCACAGACATCGACTTTAGAACTAAAAAAAAAGCAGATGCACAGCCATCGACTCTAGAGGTACAAGCTCAATAATGCAGTTTTCAGATTACACAGGGAGGCTCTACTGAAGGAATGTCTCAAGGGAATGGAGGGCGTCAGCACGAACATGATCCACCTCGGCGATTTCGGCCTCATCATCTTCGTCCTTGCCTGCCACCAGCTGCTTGTTCAGGGCACGTATCTCGGCCAGATCGGTTTTCGGTTCAACTTTGAGGCCTTCTGCTTCCTCGTGGGAGTGGGCAATAAAAGCTTCCTTATCTTGGATGAGCTTGTTTGGTTGCCCGGACCCTCTCTTGCAAGGTCCTCCAACTCCTTTCGCAGGGTCTCAAGCTCGGCGAGTGGCCGACGAGAGGTGTCGATTTTGGCGTCCAGAGCTGCCTTCTTCTCATTAAGCCGCTGACATTTGTCTGCTATATCGGCTTTCAACGGGAGTTGGGCGTGGCGTAGGTCGATTCTCTGATGAGCCGATTTCACCCTTGACCTGTAGGCAGACAGAGTCACAACTGGCCAGAGTTTCACCTGCAACGTCACCGGGAGGTGAGGCTGGATGTCTTCAAGAATGCTCTTCACTTCTTCGGGGTCTTCAACCAATGCCTCAATCGAGGAGGAGAGCAGGGCCTTGAGATGCTGGAGTTGACCATGGGTAGCGCTGGGTCCTGACTCCTCACTTGCTTTAGAAGGAGCTGGCTCGATGGATTCAGGGTCGAACGTTAACAAACTTGAGAGGTCATAACCCTGACAAACAACAAAAACAACGTCAGGATACAGCAAAAGAGAAGGGTAAAGCTAAGGGAAAGGACTGTACCTCTCCTAAGACCAGAGGAACAACCGATGAAGAGGTGATCGGCTCTTGTGTTTCTGCTGTGGGCTTGGCCAAGTTGGCCACCTTGTCAGCTACACTTTTAGAAGTTGCTAGGTCCAGGGTGGAGGATGGCATCAGTACCTCCTCGACTTCCCACTAGAGGTGTCATCAGTCTGCAAAGGAAGTGGTTAGCCGATAAGAACAACAATGGGTTAACATGAAATATGAGCCAAGGAGAGTATGGAGGGTAATTACATTCGGAGTCTCCTGGTTTAATGAAGAGGCTTGCGGTTCCTTGCGAGTTCTCTTGATGCATCGGCTCTTTGTGCGTAGACTGCCCTGCCCTGCTTTGATAGGAGTTTGGAAAGCAGCAGGTTCAGGAGCCGACCTTTTCTTGGAAGCCGACGGTGGGAAGTCTGGCTGGCTCTGCGTGGTGATTTTCCCAGAGTTGCCCGAGCTCGAGTCCCTTCGACTGGACTGTGTCTCCTCGCTGGAGTTTTCCTCAGTAGGCGCCTGTAAAGGAAATACGAGCAGGTTGCAAAAGCCTAGAAGGGTAGATGAAATCAGCTAAGGCTTGGATCAGCTTACGTGCAAACTTTCTTGGGCTGGAGTAGGACTTTGGCGCTTCAAGGTCTTCCGGGCGGCTACTTTCCTTACTGCTGTTCTCGCCTTGGCTGAGACTCGGGGGGCAGCTGGCCCAGAAGATACTCTGCTCTTGGAAGCCGATTTTGGCGTCATCCGCTGGCTCTGCATCACAACCTTTTTCAAAGGTGGCGAGTTCTTGCAGAAGAGGACCACCGGAGCTGGTGGGAGGAATCTGAAAGGGGAGCCGTCATCATCTACAGGTTCTGGACCGTCTTGCTGCTGCAAGGAGACAAAGCAAGATTATAAAAAAAATCATTGTAAGCTACTACAAGATAATTTGGGAGTAGTGGTACCTGTTCTGCAGGGATATCATAGTCAGCATCAAGTTGTTTCAGCAACGGTCCCAGAGCTCTCCTGAAGGCATGAGTCTTCCACATGGACCACCAGGTCTCAAAACCATCGGTTGATGAGGTAAAAGAGAGGTTGTGAGGAATTGGGATGGCTAGAGCATCAAAGAAGGAATAACACCTCCGGCCGGTGAGGACATCAGGTAGCTCAGCTCTGCTCTCTGTCAGGTGGTGCAGAAAGAAATGGGTAGATACCTGTCCGAGACCAAGTTGCCGGGCTACTACGACCGGCTGATAAGACTCATAACCAGGTTTGATGATCCTGTTTGAGGTGCTCATACCAACTGGAAGGAAGCAGGGACGGATCATGATGGAATACAATTGCCGAGTGCTGGCGTCATCGGCAAAACTATCTAGCCTGAAGGAGACTGGGTTTTCAAAATTTTCAGACCCCGTATAAGGAAAGAAGAGGGGATTGTCCAGGCCTTGGTAGAAGATTCTGAACCACTCTGATGCTTCCCTAAGGGTCAGTTTGCTGCCTGGAAGACTATATAGAGCTTGGCCGTAGCTAGTGCATCGGATCTGCTTCCCATTAGTGTCTGGGAAGGTGCAATTGGCCAAAGGAGGGAAGTTTGGGATCTGGTTTTGGAAGTATAGCTGAGCCCATAGCTGAATAAACCACCAGGGACCTCCTGTTTTGACTGTCTTTTGGGAGAACAGTTTAACAGACATTAGCTGAAGATATCTATAGACCTCTCCAAGAAACAGGTTTGCCAATGCCAAGCTGAGTGCCTCCGGCAAGTTCATAGGCCAAGGAAAGGTAATTCTTGGTTGGAGCAAGTGAAGGACCACAGAATATGAAGTGTTCCAACCAGAAATTCAGGAAGGCCGTGTGTTCTTTCTCGTTACAGGGCCTTTGTTTTTCATGTGGCGTCGAAGATAAGCACCCCAGTTTGTGCACTCTGTTTTGGAAGAAAGTGTGAAAGGGACCTTTGGCAGCCTAAAAGCGAGAGGGGCTTGGGGATGCAATGTCTAGGCCAGTGATCATGGTCACGTCTAGTAAGGTTGGTGTCATGGGGCCATGGCCAAACATGAAGCAATTCAAAGCATCAGACCAAAAGTAGCCGATGGTTTTCAGAAGGTTTTCATGTTTCTCAAGAGGAGACGAGTGATAAAGCTAAAGCATCGGCTATTCCTGCGGTTTCCCGAGTGGCTTGGTGAGTTTTGGAGATTCTATTGTACCATGAAACCCAATCTTCGGGAGGATTAGGCCGGGCTCGTAAGCGGTCGGCCCAAGAAGTTAGATCTAAATTCTGGTTCACGAAGGGAATTCTATTGGCCTCGCATGAAATCAAATGGGCGGGACTCTCGGTAGAACGAGGGCCAAGACAGAGAGAATTTGGAAGAGAAGGATGCGGCAGTAGAATGTCTAATACCTAGAAATTAATGACGGGATGAGACATTAATTCAGATGTTTGTTGTTAATTCTAGCACTATGTTCGGACAGCGAGGAGCGGTTGAGGATTACCTTCAGGCCGGAGACCGTAGCGTTGGCGTTGGATGATTCCCCCATTGGATTCGCTGCGGAGTTGAGCCTGCGCGATTAAGATCTGAGGTTCGCGTGGCTGTGAGTTGGATCTGTTCGAGCGGCGATTTGGGGATCTGAGTGTTGCTTTTCAGATAAGTTGCAGGTTACCGTTTGAATAGGCAACAGAGTTGGCTTTACTCGCGTTTTATGGTAAGGGCCGATGCGCTGCCATCGGCTCTTGGCACGTTGACTTGCTTTGACAATCGGCAAATTTGATAAGGAAGCAAAATCGGCTTAGAAATATTTTCTTCATTAATAAAAGGGGCTTTTACAGAGAAGAGACGATGGCTCAAGGGAGAAAGAACAAAAGACGATTACTACTACTAGTCCTATACTAGTAGTCCCTAATCTAAGGGCCGTCGCTGCCCTCGTCGTCGCTGTCGTCGCTGCCGCCGGCACTGCTGCCGGCGGGTTCCTCGTCGCTGCTCCCGTAGCCCTCGACGGGGGCCTCTTCCTCGTCGTCGTCATCCGACCCGGCGCGGAAGCGCTTCGCCGGCGGGTATTCGTCGGAGGAATCGTCGTCCTCCTCTTCCTCCTCCTCGTCGGAGGAGGTGAAGTCGTCCCACGAGAAGCGGTCGTCCTCGCTCCCCGCCTCCAGCTCCCCGTCGACGAGGAACTGGAAGTCATCTTCTCCGTCGGTCAAGGACTTGTCGTCCTCGGACCGGACGGAGGAATCATGGTCCTCGATGTCCCACTTCTCCGGGCGTGGAGGTCGTACGCCGCCGGCGAGTCCCACTCCGGCGTGGGCTCACGGGAGGAAGAAGATGTGGAGGAGAAGCCCGACGAGGCGAGAGGAGGAAGAGGAGGAAGACATGGCTACGAGAGGAAGGGGGTTTTTGCCGACGGCTAGTACGGAGCAAGAGGATGAAGAGGCGAACTGCTCGGCGCGGTTAAATAAAGGGGATATAGTGGAGAATTAATGTTACAGCGGTTTCCGAGGAAGTGGTGCCAAAGAACTGTCAAATCGCGCAGAGAAGTTGAGAAGGCAAGGCATCATGATGAAGGATACTGCGACGGTTCCGCTTCTGCCCGACGTGACCCTACGAAGAAGAAAAAAACAGAGTGGTTTTGAAATTATCATTACCAAAACCAGGGGGGCATGTGTTATCACCAGATTTTAACCAAGTCTGGAGATGGGCCGTGATTCAATGGGCTTAGAGAATATGCACGGAAAATATTCCTGAACGGCCTTGTATAATAAGTTTGGGCTAGATTGCTCGTGTATCTGTAAATTATAGTAGGTTACGTGTCGGTTAGAATTAAGAGATAGAGTTTAGCTCGTACACAGTTGGGTTTATTCCCAAGTTAGAAAGTCTACGGACTATAAATGATGTAGCCCCGCTCACCGACGACACTCCATCAAGACCAACTAGTCCCCCAAGTGGACCGATGACACGAGCCCGAGCGAAGGCTCTACATGATGAGGTGAACTCGCTCCTCACTACCCTTGATCTTGGTACCCCTTTGGATGGATTGCTACCTCATGCCGACGTGCTATGTGTCATTAGGTACAAGGCGCATCAAGACCTCGGAGAGGAGGAGGCGCCAAGATCAAGGGAGGGAGAGAAGCGGCTGGACATGGAGATGATCATGGAGCCGAAGCCGACGTCGCTCGAAGCGCTCCAAGGAAGAGACGGACGCTGGCCGGTCCAGGACCCGGTCGGACCGGACCCACAACCGGACTCCCGGTCACGAGGCCCGGTCGACCGGCCGGAAGCCGGACCAGCTCCCTCGTGCGGACGACGACCGACCCAGGACCGGAAACCTCGCAGGAATCCGGTTTCCGACCGGTCGACCGGACGCATGACCGGACCGCCCGGTCACAGGCCCGGTCAGACCGGATCCCAAACCGGACCTGACGAGAGTGCCCCACCAAACTGCCTTAACTTATCCTTTTGCGTACCTGTTCGCCCTTGCTGGCCATGTGTGCCTATATAAGTAGCTGGAACCCCTCATTAGCTCTTTAGACTTGTTTTGAACTCAAACCCTAACTTTGAGCTTAGTCTCCCTTGGGTATCATCCCTCTCGTAATCAAGGCACCTTGGTTGTTGACTTAGATCTTGTTGAAGGAGATTCTAGTACTTGGTTACTCTCTCCTTCCCCAAGCTCTTCCTCTCCAATCCCAATCTCTCTCCGGGGAATTCTACCGCGTGTCTCTTCCACGGAGATTCTATTGGCGTGGTCCATCGAGCCACGGAGGTAAGCATCGGGTGTATCGGGTTGGTGTGCGTGCGTGAGTCTCGGAGTTCCTCGTGCTCGTCGTGTTCTTCGTGTTCCTCGCGTTTTCCCATCTCCCCCTTTGGTTTCGAAGTCAATCCGCAAGATCGGGCCACACACGGGGTCTTAGACCTCATCATATGGTATCAGCAGCCTTTGGTTTCCGCGGATTTGACCCTCCACCCACCCGATTTCGTCCCTAGAAAATTTTCCAAAAAATCCCCAAAAATAGCCCCAAATTGCCTCTTGACCGATCTGTGATTTGGTTGCGTTTTGAGTGGTTTTGGTCCGTGGATTTGGTGTTGTTGTGCTTGATCTACTATTTCCCCAACTTTGAGCCTCCAATTCCATCGTTTCCCTTCGATTTGGTCGATTTGGTTTTGGTTTGGGGAAGAACAGGAGAGAGAAAGCTTCAAATCGTGAAACCCGGTTTCCAGCCCGGTCAACCGGACCACAGACCGGACGACCCGGCGCAGAACCCGGTCCGACCGGCCGGCCAACCGGACACGCCGGTCCAGGCTCCGGTCCAACCGGGCCCCAGACCGGGCGCATCTTCGCGCCCCCTTCGACCTCGACATCCGGCGATTTACACCACCACCACCACCACCACCATCGCAGGTATAACTTGCAGCTTTCACCTTGTAACCCCTCTTCCTTTTGCGATCTATCCCATTGAGCATTGCTTGTCTAGTGTTGCGAGACATTGCACGTGGCCCCGCATTGTGAGGTGTGTGTGTCGTGTTGAGTAAGGCATCCAAGCAAACACTCGTGTGGCAAGATAGCAAAAGCGAGGCTAACGCTAACATAGTGCGTGAAAAAGCCCCAAAAACACAAAAAGAGTGCGAGTACCACCATACATCCATACATCCATACATCCATACGCCCATACATACAAAGTGTCCAAGTGCCACCAAAGATACAAACGAGTGCAAAGTGCCAACATATACACAAGAGAAAAAGCTTTTAAGCAAAGAGAGATACGAGAAGAGAGGCCGCGTGTGAATCTAGTTGTCTCTTCCTTTGCAACCAAAGCTTTGCCTCTCCTTGTGTTAGTGTGACACCGAGCATCCGTACATACACTTTTCCGCTCACTTTTGGTTGCACTAACCCCGCTTATCTCGTGTGTGTGTTCCACAACCTTTTCCGTGTTTATAGTGATCTTCACATCGACATTTGGATTTTTGGACCTTACCCACTTTTAACAACATACTCGATCTTGGATTTGTCTTTTGGCTTTCCACAACACTCGCCTAACACCATATTTGCTAGCTTTTGCGTGTGGTTTTGCGTGTGTCCCCGATACACTTGATCTTGCTTTCGGCTTGGTGGATTGCCTCAATACTATCTTACCTTGGTAAGAGTGCGAGGTAGTCTCCTTCCACTAACATACACAACCTAGTGCTTGTCTTTGCATCATGGATAGGAGCGGAGATGATGCAAGGGAGGGAGAAGTCCTCCGCAACACCGAGAGGTTGGCTACTCAACACAACCTATGGACGCAACGCCAAGAGTTCAAGGAGCAACTCACACTCTTCGAGACGCGCATCGATGAGCAATATGATGAAGTGGCACACAACTTCTCCGTTGTGAACCAAGACTTGGCTCTCCTTCGCGAAGCTACGGACAACTTGAATGGTCAAATGGCGGCCAATGATGCGAACATGGAGCGACGCATGGATAGCCTCGAGCGCGCCATCACCAACTTGGGTCGTCATCGCCGACACCGCTCTACTTCATCATCCTCAAGCTCATCGCAAGACTACTACTCTCATGGTCACCGTTCGTCCTCAAGCTCCTCCTCAAGGCATGAAGACCATCATCGACCGCATCGCTCACATGCTCGTCATGAAGACTCTCGCTCCAACTCTAGGCGAGGAGAAATACATCGCCATGTTCGTCCACAAGAACGTCCTCCACAAGATCGTCCTCAACCGGATGGCCATGCCCACCATGGGCGTGACGGCCACCCACATGACAACGTCTCCCACAACATGGAGCCACATGGTGATGCTCAAGGCCATGGACATCAAGACCAACCGAGGCGTGATCTCCGCAATCATCCTCGCCATGACCAACGTGGAAGAGGAGACCCACCACATGAGCAAGATCTTCAACCACCTCGTCAAGATCTTCAACCACATCCTCACCGTGAACCAAGTGAAGCAAGTGTGCACCTCCAACACCAACCCAATGCTATGGTTGGCCGTCGAAGACCTCCTATTCCTCCTCAAGCCGCAAGAGATGAAGGTGCCCCTCCTCGTCGAAGAAACATGGAGGATGAAGAGAATATGTTTGGAAGACTCAAGTTCACCATGCCAAAGTTCAAGGGTGAAGAAGATGCCGAGGCCTACCTCTCATGGGCACTCAAGGTGGACAAAATATTCCGCATCCACAACTACTCCGGTGCCAAGAAGGTGGCTATGGCGTCTCTCGAGTTCGAGGACTACGCAAACACTTGGTGGGAGCAAGTCCTCACTCTTCGAGAAGAGAAGGGTGAACCTCCAATTGCCACTTGGGAAGAAATGAAGAAAGAGATGCATGCTCGCTTTGTCCCCACGCACTACATGACCGACCTCTTCAACAAGCTCCAAAAGTTGAAGCAAGGTACCAAGACCGTCGAGGAGTTCTACAAGGAGATGGAGCTCACTATGATGCGAGCCAACATCCAAGAGTCCGATGACCAAACCATTGCTCGTTTCTTCAATGGCCTCAACTATCCCATCAAGCGAATTGTGGAGTTCCAACCTTACTCCAACATGGTTGAATTGGTCCATCAAGCAACCAAGGCCGAGCGCCAAGTGATTGAGGACATCAAGTACTCCAAGGCCAAGACCTACTTCACCTCCAAGCTCGCTACATCGACTCCTTCTACTACATCAACTCCTCATGCTACAAGTGCCAAGGCCGACGTGTCCTCAACAACATCCAAGAAGCCGACTATCCAAAGTCGCATGAAGCAAACGGTCTGATGCGGGGTGGCCTTCGGTCACCTCCACACCAAGACCAACAAGTCCCCCAAATGGACCAATGACACGAGCCCGAGCCAAGGCTCTACATGATGAGGTGAACTCGCTCCTCACTACCCTTGATCTTGGTACCCCTTTGGATGGATTGCTACCTCATGCCGACGTGCTATGTGTCATTAGGTACAAGCCGCATCAAGACCTCGGAGAGGAGGAGGCGCCAAGACCAAGGGAGGGAGAGAAGCAGGACTGGACATGAAGATGATCATGGAGCCGAAGCCGACGTCGCTCGAAGCGCTCCAAGGAAGAGACGGACGCTGGCCGGTCCGGGACCCGGTCGGACCGGACCTACAACCGGGCTCCCGGTCACGGGCCCGGTCGACCGGTCGGAAGCCGGGCCAGCCCCTCGTACCGGACGACGACCGGAAACCTCGCAGGAATCCGGTTTCCGACCGGTCGGCCGGACCCATGACCGGACCGCTCGGTCACGGGCCCGGTCGGAGCCGGACCCGTGACCGGACAGCCCGGTCCCAGGCCCGGTCCGGCCGGATCCCAAACCGGACTCGACGAGAGTGCCCCACCAAAGCTGCCTTAGCTTATCCTTTTGCGTACACTGTTCGCCCTTGCTTGGCTGTGTGTGCCTATATAAGTAGCTGGAACCCCTCATTAGCTCTTTAGACTTGTTTTGAACTCAAACCCTAACTTTGAGCTTAGTCTCCCTTGGGTATCATCCCTACGTAATCAAGGCACCTTGGTTGTTGACTTAGATCTTGTTGAAGGAGATTCTAGTACTTGTTACTCTCTCTCCTTCCCCAAGCTCTTCCTCTCCAATCCCAATCTCTCTCCGGGGAATTCTACCGCGTGTCTCTTCCACGGAGATTCTATTGGCGTGGTCCATCGAGCCACGGAGGTAAGCATCGGGTGTATCGGGTTGGTGTGCGTGCGTGAGTCTCGGAGTTCCTCGTGTTCATCGCCGTGTTCTTCGTGTTCCTCGCGTTTTCCCATCTCCCCTTTGGTTTCGACGTCAATCCGCAAGATCGGGCCACACACGGGGTCTTAGACCTCATCATATGGTATCAGCAGCCTTTGGTTTCCGCGGATTTGACCCTCCACCCACCCGATTTCGTTCCTAGAAAATTTTCCAAAAATCCCCAAAAATAGCCCCAAATTGCCTCTTGACCGATCTGTGATTTGGTTGCGTTTTGAGTGGTTTTGGTCCGTGGATTTGGAGTTGTTGTGCTTGATCTACTATTTCCCCAACTTTGAGCCTCCAATTCCATCGTTTCCCTTCGATTTGGTCGATTTGGCTTGGTTTTCGTGAAGAACAGGAGAGAGAAAGCTCATCCCGCGAAATCCGGTTGAGCAGCCGGTCAACCGGGCCCACGACCGGCCGAGCCGGCCCAGCACCCGGTCAACCGGGCGGCAAACCGGGCCAGCCGGTCCAGAACCCGGTCCGACCGGGCCTCCGACCGGGCGACGCAACGCCTCCTTCGACCTCGACATCCGGCGATCTCCACCACCACCACCACCACCACCACCATCGCAGGTATAACTTGCAGCTGTCACCTTGTAACCCCTCTTCCTTTTGCGATCTATCCCATTGAGCATTGCTTGTCTAGTGTTGCGAGACATTGCACGTGACCCCGCATTGTGAGGTGTGTGTGTCGTGTTGAGTAAGGCACCCAAGCAAACACTCGTGTGGCAAGATAGCAAAAGCGAGGCTAACGCTAACATAGTGCGTGAAAAAGCCCCAAAAACACAAAAAGAGTGCGAGTAGCACCATACATCCATACATCCATACATCCATACGCCCATACATACAAAGTGTCCACGTGCCACCAAAGATACAACGAGTGCAAGTGCCACCATATACAAAAGAGAAAAAGCTTTTAAGCAAAGAGAGATACGAGAAGAGAGGTCACGTGTGAATCTAGTTGTCTCTTCCTTTGCAACCAAAGCTTTGACTCTCCTTGTGTTAGTGTGACACCGAGCATCCGCACATACAATTTTCCGCTCACTTTTGGTTGCACTAACCCCGCTTATCTCGTGTGTGTGTTCCACATCACTTTTCCGTGTTTATAGTGATCTTCGCATCAACTTTTGGATTTTCGGATTTCCACCACTCTTAACAACATACTCGATCTTGGATTTGTCTTTTGGCTTTCCACAACACTCGCCTAACACCATATTTGCTAGCTTTTGCGTGTGGTTTTGCGTGTGTTCCCGATACACTTGATCTTGCTTTCGGCTTGGTGGATTGCCTCAATACTATCTTACCTTGGTAAGAGTGCGAGGTAGTCTCCTTCCACTAACATACACAACCTAGTGCTTGTCTTTGTATCATGGATAGGAGCGGAGATGATGCAAGGGAGGGAGAGATCCTCCGCAACACCGAGAGGTTGGCTACTCAACACAACCTATGGACACAACGCCAAGAGTTCAAGGAGCAACTCACCCTCTTCGAGACGCGCATCGATGAGCAATACGATGAAGTGGCACACAACTTCTCCGTTGTGAACCAAGACTTGGCTCTCCTTCGCGAAGCTACGGACAACTTGAATGGTCAAATGGCGGCCAATGATGCGAACATGGAGCGGCGCATGGATAGCCTCGAGCGCGCCATCACCAACTTGGGTCGTCATCGTCGACACCGCTCTACTTCATCATCCTCAAGCTCATCACAAGATTACTACTCTCATGGCCACCGTTCGTCCTCAAGCTCCTCCTCAAGGCATGAAGACCATCATCGACCGCATCGCTCACATGCTCGTCATGAAGACTCTCGCTCCAACTCTAGGCGAGGAGAAATACATCGCCATGCTCGTCCACATGAACGTCCTCCACAAGATCGTCCTCAACCGGATGGCCATGCCCACCATGGGCGTGACGGCCACCCGCATGACAACATCTCCCACAACATGGAGCCACATGGTGATGCTCAAGGCCATGAACATCAAGACCAACCGAGGCGTGATCTTCGCAATCATCCTCGCCATGACCAACGTGGAAGAGGAGAACCACCACATGAGCAAGATGAGAGGGCCATCTTTGGGCGTCGCCAACCACCTCGTCAAGATCTTCAACAACCTCGTCAAGATCTTCAACCACATCCTCACCGTGAACCAAGTGAAGCAAGTGTGCACCTCCAACACCAACCCAATGCTATGGTTGGCCGTAGAAGACCTCCTATTCCTCCTCAAGCCGCAAGAGATGAAGGTGCCCCTCCTCGTCGAAGAAACTTGGAGGATGAAGAGGACATGTTTGGAAAACTCAAGTTCACCATGCCAAAGTTCAAGGGATAAGAAGATGCCGAGGCCTACCTCTCATGGGCACTCAAGGTCGACAAGATATTCCGCATCCACAACTACTCCGGTGCCAAGAAGGTGGCTATGGCGTCGCTTGAGTTCGAGGACTACGCAAACACTTGGTGGGAGCAAGTCCTCACTCTTCGAGAAGAGAAGGGTGAACCTCCAATTGCAACTTGGGAAGACATGAAGAAAGAGATGCATGCTCGCTTTGTCCCCACGCACTACATGACCGACCTCTTCAACAAGCTCCAAAAGTTGAAGCAAGGTACCAAGACCGTCGAGGAATTCTACAAGGAGATGGAGCTCACTATTGTAACACCCCAACTTTTGCAACCATGTTTAATTGTCCTTAGTGCAAAAATTAGGGGGAACAAAAACTTTTTCTATATACTAATTAGATGAATTGCCTTGATCTGTTTGTTATAATGAAATGCTTTGATCTGCTGGTAGATAAATTGTCTTGTTGTGCTTGTTGCAATTGTCTTGAGTTACCTCATAGAATAACACCTCTAGTGTTAAAACAATTTAACAACTCACTAAATAAAACACATGTGTGGCCCTGGAAAATTCTTTTCCTTTCTTTACCGATGCATCAACCCTATGCTTGGTGTCTTCCCAAATTTACCATAACTCACATCTCAAGAAAAATAGCTAAGCTATGGTCACTCTTGTATTACCTTAACCTCCTCTCTTCAAAAATATTGAACCTTTGACAAAAACCACAAAGTCACCCCTTTATCCTCTCAATTAGACCTTGAAGTTTTCTCCTGACCAACACCTATGTTCTCGGCAAACTGGCACTAACCAAATCACCCTGATCTTGTACATTTTTTTTGAAGGACCTTTCATATCCAGATTCCCACTCCAGATCTATCTTGAAATCTTCCTCTTTTTGCAAACAAAACCATAAGTCTCTATAACCCTGAAAATTCTTTCTGTTTTGGTTAAGAATGAGGAAGGAATATGACATTTCTTCACTTATTCTCTCAACTTTATTCCTATTTAAATTTTGTTTCCTCCCTCTCAATTAAAACCATCTCTCTCCTAGGTTATCTAATTTATTTACAAAATTGTTTCTGGTTTATGATTTCAAGAAAAGAGCGTGAGAAGTAATACCTCATTATTTTTTTTTTTTTTTTTTTTTTAATCTTTACAGACGTATACTCTTATTTTTTTTAAAAAAAAAATCCTGTTTTCAAATCTTATTTTGTTAAAAACTATGGAAACTCCATAGATGTGCAAAAAGGGCATTAACTAGTACAAAGACCATCTTAGTTATTTTCAAACTTTTCAAATCCCTAGCCTCATCTCTATTATCGCCTTACATGGAAATCAAATATAAAAAAAGAGCGATCCAACCTTTTCTGAAAATTTCTGAAGTTTGTGGAATAGCGTTTTTTTTAAAAAAATCACTTTTGCACTAAATAAAATACACATCTTATGTCCAAATTCTAAAATTCTTCCCAAGTCCCGTTTTGGGCAAGAATTGGACCAAACGCTTTTTTTCTTCTTTTATTCTCAAACTTGTTCCTTTGCACTTTCCGTTTTCCCAACCATCTCCTTCACACACTCGTATCTAACTTGGCAGTCTTGCACGTTTTTGCCTCTTTTCTTTGGCAAAGAAGATGAGAAGAAGAGGACTTAGCCGAGACAAGTATTGGTCCAAACCTTGTACGTACTTGCCCCTGCTCAAAACAGTACCGCTTGATCTAGCTAACCCAGACCACCACGACACACACCAAGGCCACTGTAGCACGACCTATCTAACCACGCTTGACATGAACCAGGACACTACGGCCACGTCCCAGAACGCGAGCACGATGAACCTCAAGCCCAAGCAAACGTTGCAGAACAAGCTCATCCGCGCACGCATGAACCAGCACAGCACAGCACCGACTCCAAAACCAACCCCCTGGACCATCCCTTCCTCTCAGGGTGGAACCAGGCCGTCGGCCCAAGCAGGGCGGCGACCCAAACCCTAAAAAAATGGAGCGCTCGCTCACAGAACACCTCTCCCGCCCGACCTCTCTCCTTTCCCGCTCCTGCTCTCTTCCATGCTGACGTCATCCGTGCAAACGTCACCCTCCAGCACCGCCCATACGTCAGCCCTCGCCCCTCCATTGGCCGACGGCACCGTGCGCTCACCCTCCCGTTGGCCGAAGCCACCGCCCACGCATCACCCATTGCTCCCCTCCGGCTATAAAAGCCTCACCCCTCCCACTCCTATCCCTCAAACCACTCCACCCCATGCACCTGGCCCACCCGGGCCCCTCTCTTCCCTTTTCTTTCTTTTTATTTCCCCTCCCTCCACTTGGATAACTGCCTGGGCCGGCCCAATACTGCACCCCCGCGTGGCCCAGGCGTTTCCCGCCCTTTTTTTTTAAAAAAAAACTCGAAATTGCTGTTAAAATGTGTTAAAAACCAGAGAAACTAATCTGAGCATAACTTGAGTTATAATAACCCAAATCTAATGAAACCAATTGCATTTGTTCACAAATTTAAATACCTTTCCAATGCCACTGGTCCCATATTTTTAGGATTTTTGTCCGAGTTTTGGTGAATTAAACTTGTTCTATGTGTACTGCAGACTCTAGCTAATTCCTAAAATTGTAGGATTAATATTTTTTGGTGAATCCAATTGGGTTAGTCTTGCTTTAGTACTGGCCATCTAGGAAAAATATTGTTAGTATCTGTTCATGCATATTTGTTAGTGTTAGTAATATGTGTGTATCACATGAAATGTTGAACCAAAACTTTTTTGTTTATTTAAAACCTTTGACCACCTCTTTGTATTAAAACTGGTCAACCCATGTTTTATTCTTGCCAAACAAAACTTCTGAGATTTAAACAAAGTTCTATTGTTTTGCTTAAGATTTCAAAATGGGGTGGCAAATTGTTTACTTCCTAGTATTGGGTAGTGTTTTGTAGCAAGATAAAATAGGAAAAAATGATTTGTGCCTTTCCAAAAATGTTTGAAAATAAACTATGAATGCTTTTGATGCAAAACCAATGCACTTGTCTTCTTAGTGGTGTTATCTACCAGGGGGTATATAATTTATGCCTTGGTGATACCCATAGAGGCATTTATTTATTTTTGATGCTCTCATGCCTTTGTTAAGAAAGATCAATTGGTTTTATTTTAAAGTTATTTTGAAATAACTATAAGTCCTTAACATGATAGCCCTTAGTTGAGTGGTTAGTTTCTGATTGTTGCATGTTTGTTTTATTAGTACAATGTGTTGATTGTGTTCCTTTTATATTTTCCGGCGATAGATGCGAACAATTTCGGAGAAGAGGAAGAAGTGGTTCGGACAAGGATTTCATTTATATTGACAAGATTCTTATATTGATGAAGTTGAAGAAGTCCAGGGACAAATAAGCCAAGGCAAGCCATCTTTTGATCTCTGATATGATGTCTCTTTGGATGTCATCTTGTGCTATCAATAGCATCTTGGTTCTATGTGTGATGATCTCCATATTGTTGTCATCTATGCTTGGATGCAAGCATGGTACCTCTAGTAGTTTTATCTTGTCTAGGTCTTGGTAATTGGTTGGGTGTATGGTATCATGGCCATTGCTATCCAACTTGCTTTCTATATTTAGCTTGAATATGTTCCACCTCGGGACAAGATTCATACTACACCCCCTTCTAGTGTAGATGTATCAATACCATGTTTTTGGTGTATTCTCAAATTGTGATGAGTATGCCTGTTTTCCCTTAATGGTGTTGGTGTTGGTCAATTCTCATCCCTATCTATCTATTGATTGGGTTAGATAGCACCACAAATCTGAAAGTATATTTTCCTCTTGTGTTGTCATAATACATGCTTAGCTCAAGCAAGTATGATCCACTCCAATACCTCTTTTTCATACCCTCAATGGCGTGATGACCCTCATCTCGGCCATAGTGTTGTATTAGTTCAACTCATGAAACTTTAGGTTGGGAACCCCTCAAGGTTTACCTTGTTGTAAATGTTTATGAAAACCTTGGGTGAGGCAATCTTACCCAAGCGTATGGTTTATGAAAGGAAAGGATCTTGACAAAGATGGTTGGAAAGAGGAAAGTGTGTGTGACTTGGGTTCTTGAGAAAAACGACACATGGTTCTTTGTATTCGCCCGGAACAACTAAACAACGCAACCATAGCTACTCCAACGTGGGCACGGGGCTTAACTTGACGTTTGTTCTTCTTAGCATGAGGCACCGCACAACTATACAAGGGTACGGTTACCCCCGAGTCCGGGTTGTCATGGTTGGGACAATAGTATAACGGGAGGCCTTCGGGGCTGACCCGTCCGGAAGACACTATGGGTCTCCTCGGCTTGGCGGTGGAGCCACGCTCTAGAGGAGGTGAGCTGCCACGGTGCCGGGGAGGTACATACTCCATAGGGTAGGACCTCGTGTTAAGTCGAATGGGCGAAAGGTTATGTCCGGGTATCCGTCGTGGCATATGTCGTTATGCGGGGATGATGCCCACACGATAGGTATCCGGATAGTGGTGGTGAAAGTGTGCAAACTCTGCGGAGTCAAAACTATTCGAATAGCCGCGTCCGCGGTCATGGACGGTTGGGATGGCCGTTACAGAGCTGTGTCGAGTTTTGGTTTTGAAAATGTTTTCCAAAGGAAATGTGTGTTGGAAGTACCGGAAGGGTACGGGAAAGATGTTGTGCCGACCATGTGGAGATGGTCGAGGAAAATGAAACAAAAGTGGGTGACCCTTCCTAGTGTTTCATGTAGAGGAACTCTGCTTTAACAAAGATATAGAGATGTCATAGGACTTTCTTAGTGTCCCCTTCAACTCGTGATGTGGGATGCTATATCCACAAGAGAAACCGATTCTCTTTCACATGCTATATCCACAAGAGAAACTGATTTTCTTTCACATGCTATATCCACAAGAGAAACTCGATTCTCTTTCACATGCTATATCCACCGGAGAAACTATTCTTCCTCTCTTGTCTTCTTTAGTTAGAATTGTTATCACATTCTTGATGGTTTGCGAGTACAATTCAAATGTACTCACGGCTTTGTCCCTGGCTATTTACTTGGCCAGACTTGGAGGAACATCGACGGATGAAGAAGGAGTTGACGACGTCTATGCGAGCTAGGAACGTCTTCCCGGTCGGTTGCTCGTAGGGTTATGGCAGATGACTTGGGTACTACGCTGCTTGAAGTGATGATGCTACTCGATGTTTAGTTAGGCCCTTCGAGGCTATTATGTAATTATCGGTCATGTGACCATGTTGTAATTTTTCTTATTCCGCTTTGTAATGGATGGTGTAATTTGATATCAGTTCGGTTATGTGTTCACGGCGCACTGATCATGGGATCGTGAACTGTATACATAACAGGGAATTTTGGACAGCTAGTCCGGGGTCCCCACAACTATGATGCGAGCCAACATCCAAGAGTCCGATGACCAAACCATTGCTCGCTTCTTCAATGGCCTCAACTATCCCATCAAGCGAATTGTGGAGTTCCAACCTTACTCCAACATGGTTGAATTGGTCCATCAAGCAACCAAGGCCGAGCGCCAAGTGATTGAGGACATCAAGTACTCCAAGGCCAAGACCTACTTCACCTCCAAGCTCGCTACATCGACTCCTTCTACTACATCAACTCCTCATGCTACAAGTGCCAAGGCCGACGTGTCCTCAACAACATCCAAGAAGCCGACTATCCAAAGTCGCATGAAGCAAACGGTCTCCTCCACCGCCTCCTCTAAGGCATCCACGGGACCCTCTAGTGTCACTTGCTTCAAGTGTGGCACCCAAGGTCACAAGTCGTTTGAGTGCAAGAACACCAAGGTCATGATCACTATGGAGAATGGTGATATCGAGACGCTTGATGAGGATGAATATGAAGCCCTTGTGCAAGCCGCCGTGGAAAGTGAAGAAGCTTATGAGCAAGAAAGTGGAGAAGATCCTCTCCTATGTGAGCATGACCCAAGTCCCTCACTTGTGGTCACAAGGGTGCTAACTACGCAACCTCATGATGTGGAAGAACAACGGTGCAACATCTTCCAAACCCGTGCCGGAATTGGTGGCAAGTCGATCAAGGTCATCATAGACGGTGGAAGTTGCCATAACCTTGCAAGCACCGAGTTGTGTGAGAAGCTCCACCTCAACCTCCGCAAGCATCCTCACCCTTACCATATCCAATGGTTGAGTGACAAGGGCAACGTCAAGATACAACATACCGTCACCGTCAATTTCAAGATTGGACCTTATGAGGATACTATTGAGTGTGACGTGGTACCCATGACGGTGTGCCACATGTTGCTTGGCCGCCCTTGGCAATATGACAAGAAGGCTATACATGATGGACTCTCCAACACATACACCTTCAAGGTCAACGACAAGAAGTTCGAGTTGCGCCCCATGACTCCTAGTCAAATCATCGCCGACAATGCGAAGACTCTAGCGAGGGCACAACACCACTTCCACCATAGTGAGTTGAGAGGTGAGGGAGCGACCCACCAAATGGAGAGTGAGCGCCACAAGCCATATATGAGTGAGCGAAAGAGTGTCCTCCTAGCCACCAAAAGCGAGTGGAAAGAAGTGCAAGCAAACCCATCCACCATATTGCACTATGTCCTCATTTGCAAGGGACCGTCATCGGAGACTAACGACTTAACCACAATTCCTTCGTCTTTGTTGTCTATTTTGAAGGAGTTCCAAGATGTCTTCCCCGACGAGCTCCCTCATGGACTACCACCGCTTCGAGGCATCGAGCACCGCATCGACCTCATACCCGGCGCTCCGCTTCCAAACCGTGCCGCCTACCGCACCAACCCCGAAGAGACAAAGGAGATCCAACGCCAAATACAAGACCTCCTCGCTAAAGGGTACGTTCGCGAAAGCCTTTCCCCTTGTGCGGTTCCCGTGATTCTTGTGCCTAAACCGGATGAGACGCAACGGATGTGTATGGATTGTCGCCCCATCAATGCCATTACCGTCCGTTACCGCCATCCCATTCCGCGTTTAGATGACATGCTTGATGAACTTAGTGGTGCCACGATTTTCTCTAAAATTGATTTGCGTAGTGGCTACCACCAAATCCGCATGGCTATTGGTGATGAATGGAAAACGGCATTCAAGACCAAACTTGGTCTATATGAGTGGCTTGTTATGCCATTTGGTCTATCCAATGCTCCATCAACTTTCATGCGCCTCATGAATCACATCTTGCGTCCTCTCATTGGCAAGAGTGTGGTTGTCTATTTCGATGATATTCTCATTTATAGCAAATGTCTCGAGGACCATGTGCAACATGTGAGAGAAGTCTTGTGCATCTTGCGTCATGAAAAGCTTTATGCTAACCTCCCCAAATGCACCTTTGCTCAAAACAAATTGGTTTTCCTTGGCTTTGTGGTTTCCGCTAATGGAATTGAAGTTGATTCTTCCAAGGTAGAGGCCATCCATAATTGGCCTACTCCTACAAATGTTGGCCAAGTCCGAAGTTTTCATGGCCTTGCCGGGTTTTATCGCCGCTTTGTGAAAGATTTTAGCACCATTGCTTGCCCTTTGAATGAGCTTACCAAGAAGAATGTTCCGTTTGTTTGGGGCAAGGCCCAACAAAATGCTTTTGATGAGTTGAAGAAACGCCTTACCGAAGCTCCCCTTCTTGTTCTTCCAAATTTTTCCAAAACTTTTGAGATTGAGTGTGATGCAAGTGGGCTTGGTATTGGTGGTGTTCTTATGCAAGAGGGCAAACCCGTGGCATACTATAGTGAGAAGTTAGATGGCGCACGCCTCAACTATCCTATATATGACAAGGAGCTCTACGCTTTGGTTCGTGTTCTTGAAGTTTGGCAACACTATCTTTGGCCAAAAGAGTTTATCATTCATTCCGACCATGAGTCTTTGAAGTACTTGAAAAGCCAACACAATTTGAACAAACGTCATGCAAAATGGGTTGAGTTCATTGAGTCCTTCCCGTATGTCATCAAATACAAGAAGGGCAAGGACAATGTAGTGGCGGATGCTCTTTCCCGCAAAAACACCCTTTTGTTGACTCGCTTGGATTTTCATGTCTTGGGACTCGAAGAGATCAAAGAACTCTATACTTCCGATTCTTTCTTTGCTCCAATTTTTGAGAAGTGCTCCATTGAACGAGGAGTGGATGATTTCTATTTGCATAATGGCTACTTGTTTAAAGCTAACAAGATTTGTATTCCCGAGTCTTCGCTTCGAAAATTGCTTTTGCAAGAGTCACATGGAGGTGGTCTCATGGGACACTTCGGAAGAGAGAAGACATATGCCATGCTCTCGACCCACTACTATTGGCCAAGAATGTACCGCGACGTGGAACGCCTTTGCCGCCGGTGCACCACTTGCTTACAAGCTAAGTCTACCTCTAATCCCTATGGTCTTTATACGCCATTGCCTATACCTTATGCACCATGGACGGACATTAGCATGGATTTTGTTCTAGGATTGCCTCGCACCAAACATGGACATGATTCAATCTTTGTGGTAGTGGATAGGTTCTCTAAGATGGCTCATTTCATACCTTGCCATAAGAGCGATGATGCTTCACACATTGCTTCGTTGTTTTTCAGGGAAATTGTTCGCCTACATGGAGTACCGCGAAGCATTGTGTCGGATCGAGACGTCAAGTTCATGAGTTATCTTTGGAAGTCGCTCATGGCCAAGTTTGGAGTGAAGCTCTTATTCTCATCATCCTCGCACCCGCAAACGGACGGCCAAACGGAAGTGGTCAATCGAAGCCTCTCCACCCTTCTACGCATCCTCGTGAAGAAAAACTTGAAGTCATGGGAGGAATGCATTCCACACGCGGAGTTCGCCTACAACCGCGCCAAGCACTCGACTACATCAAGGAGTCCCTTCATGGTCGTCTACGGGTTTGAGCCGCTCACGGCACTCGACATGCTCCCGCTCCCACTTCATGAGCGGATCAACATGGACTTCGACAAGCGCACCGCCGCCGTCAAGAAACTTCATGAAGAGACAAGAGCAACCATTCAAGAACATGTGCTTCGTCAAGCTACAAGACTCAACGCCAAGAAGAAGGAACGCATCTTTGAGGAAGGCGACCTCGTTTGGATCCACCTCCGGAAGGAAAGATTCCCTCATGACCGCAATTCGAAGCTCAAGCCAAGAGGAGATGGTCCCTTCAAGGTCCTCAAACGCATCAACAACAACGCTTACGTCATCGACATCCCCACCTCCAAGTACTTGGTGAGCAACACGTTCAACGTGTCGGACTTATCGCCATATCATGAAGATGAAGAGGAGCAAGAGTCGAGGACGACTCTTTCCCAAGGGGGAGATGATGCGGGGTGGCCTTCGGTCACCTCCACACCAAGACCAACAAGTCCCCCAAGTGGACCAATGACACGAGCCCGAGCCAAGGCTCTACATGATGAGGTGAACTCGCTCCTCACTACCCTTGATCTTGGTACCCCTTTGGATGGATTGCTACCTCATGCCGACGTGCTATGTGTCATTAGGTACAAGCCGCATCAAGACCTCGGAGAGGAGGAGGCGCCAAGACCAAGGGAGGGAGAGAAGCAGCTGGACATGAAGATGATCATGGAGCCGAAGCCGACGTCGCTCGAAGCGCTCCAAGGAAGAGACGGACGCTGGCCGGTCCAGGACCCGGTCGGACCGGACCTACAACCGGGCTCCCCGGTCACAGGCCCGGTCGACCGGTCGGAAACCGGACCAGCTCCCTCGTACCGGACGACGACCGGGAAGCCTCGCGAGAATCCGGTTTCCGACCGGTCGACCGGACCCATGACCGGACCGCCCGGTCACAGGCCCGGTCAGCCCGGACCCATGACCGGACAGCCCGGTCCCAGGCCCGGTCTGACCGGATCCCAAACCGGACCCGACGAGAGTGCCCCACCAAACTGCCTTAACTTATCCTTTTGCGTACCTGTTCGCCCTTGCTGGCCATGTGTGCCTATATAAGTAGCTGGAACCCCTCATTAGCTCTTTAGACTTGTTTTGAACTCAAACCCTAACTTTGAGCTTAGTCTCCCTTGGGTATCATCCCTCCGTAATCAAGGCACCTTGGTTGTTGACTTAGATCTTGTTGAAGGAGATTCTAGTACTTGTTACTCTCTCTCCTTCCCCAAGCTCTTCCTCTCCAATCCCAATCTCTCCCCGGGGAATTCTACCGCGTGTCTCTTCCACGGAGATTCTATTGGCGTGGTCCATCGAGCCACGGAGGTAAGCATCGGGTGTATCGGGTTGGTGTGCGTGCGTGAGTCTCGGAGTTCCTCGTGTTCATCGCCGTGTTCTTCGTGTTCCTCGCGTTTTCCCATCTCCCCTTTGGTTTCGACGTCAATCCGCAAGATCGGGCCACACACGGGGTCTTAGACCTCATCACGGTCTCCTCCACCGCCTCCTCTAAGGCATCCACGGGACCCTCTAGTGTCACTTGCTTCAAGTGTGGCACCCAATGTCACAAGTCGTTTGAGTGCAAGAACACCAAGGTCATGATCACTATGGAGAATGGTGATATCGAGACGCTTGATGAGGATGAATATGAAGCCCTTGTGCAAGCCGCCGTGGAAAGTGAAGAAGCTTATGAGCAAGAATGTGGAGAAGATCCTCTCCTATGTGAGCATGACCCAAGTCCCTCACTTGTGGTCACAAGGGTGCTAACTACGCAACCTCAAGCATGTGGAAGAACAACGGTGCAACATCTTCCAAACCCGTGCCGGAATTGGTGGCAAGTCGATCAAGGTCATCATAGACGGTGGAAGTTGCCATAACCTTGCAAGCACCGAGTTGTGTGAGAAGCTCAACCTCACTCTCCGCAAGCATCCTCACCCTTACCATATCCAATGGTTGAGTGACAAGGGCAACGTCAAGATACAACATACCGTCACCGTCAATTTCAAGATTGGACCTTATGAGGATACTATTGAGTGTGACGTGGTACCCATGACGGTGTGCCACATGTTGCTTGGCCGCCCTTGGCAATATGACAAGAAGGCTATACATGATGGACTCTCCAACACATACACCTTCAAGGTCAACGACAAGAAGTTCGAGTTGCGCCCCATGACTCCTAGCCAAATCATCGCCGACAATGCGAAGGCTCTAGCGAGGGCACAACACCACTCCCACCATAGTGAGTTGAGAGGTGAGGGAGCGACCCACCAAATGGAGAGTGAGCGCCACAAGCCATATATGAGTGAGCGAAAGAGCGTCCTCCTAGCCACCAAAAGCGAGTGGAGAGAAGTGCAAGCAAACCCATCCACCATATTGCACTACGTCCTCATTTGCAAGGGACCGTCATCGGAGACTAACGACTTAACCACAATTCCTTCGTCTTTGTTGTCTATTTTGAAGGAGTTCCAAGATGTCTTCCCCGACGAGCTCCCTCATGGACTTCCACCGCTTCGAGGCATCGAGCACCGCATCGACCTCATACCCGGCGCTCCGCTTCCAAACCGTGCCGCCTACCGCACCAACCCCGAAGAGACAAAGGAGATCCAACGCCAAATACAAGACCTCCTCGCTAAAGGGTACGTTCGCGAAAGCCTTTCCCCTTGTGCGGTTCCCGTGATTCTTGTGCCTAAACCGGATGAGACGCAACGGATGTGTATGGATTGTCGCCCCATCAATGCCATTACCGTCCGTTACCGCCATCCCATTCCGCGTTTAGATGACATGCTTGATGAACTTAGTGGTGCCACGATTTTCTCTAAAATTGATTTGCGTAGTGGCTACCACCAAATCCGCATGGCTATTGGTGATGAATGGAAAACGGCATTCAAGACCAAACTTGGTCTATATGAGTGGCTTGTTATGCCATTTGGTCTATCCAATGCTCCATCAACTTTCATGCGCCTCATGAATCACATCTTGCGTCCTCTCATTGGCAAGAGTGTGGTTGTCTATTTCGATGATATTCTCATTTATAGCAAAAATCTCGAGGACCATGTGCAACATGTGAGAGAAGTCTTGTGCATCTTGCGTCATGAAAAGCTTTATGCTAACCTCCCCAAATGCACCTTTGCTCAAAACAAATTGGTTTTCCTTGGCTTTGTGGTTTCCGCTAATGGGATTGAAGTTGATTCTTCCAAGGTAGAGGCCATCCATAATTGGCCTACTCCTACAAATGTTGGCCAAGTCCGAAGTTTTCATGGACTTGCCGGGTTTTACCGCCGCTTTGTGAAAGATTTTAGCACCATTGCTTGCCCTTTGAATGAGCTTACCAAGAAGAATGTTCCGTTTGTTTGGGGCAAGGCCCAACAAAATGCTTTTGATGAGTTGAAGAAACGCCTTACCGAAGCTCCCCTTCTTGTTCTTCCAAATTTTGCCAAAACTTTTGAGATTGAGTGTGATGCAAGTGGGCTTGGTATTGGTGGTGTTCTTATGCAAGAGGGCAAACCCGTGGCATACTATAGTGAGAAGTTAGATGGCGCACGCCTCAACTATCCTATATATGACAAGGAGCTCTACGCTTTGGTTCGTGTTCTTGAAGTTTGGCAACACTATCTTTGGCCAAAAGAGTTTATCATTCATTCCGACCATGAGTCTTTGAAGTACTTGAAAAGCCAACACAATTTGAACAAACGTCATGCAAAATGGGTTGAGTTCATTGAGTCCTTCCCGTATGTCATCAAATACAAGAAGGGCAAGGACAATGTAGTGGCGGATGCTCTTTCCCGCAAAAACACCCTTTTGTTGACTCGCTTGGATTTTCACGTTTTGGGACTCGAAGAGATCAAAGAACTCTATACTTCCGATTCTTTCTTTGCTCCGATATTTGAGAAGTGTTCCGTTGACCGAGGATTTGATGACTTCTATTTGCACAAAGGCTACTTGTTCAAAGCCAACAAAATTTGCATTCCCGATTCTTCTCTTCGAAAGTTACTCTTGCAAGAGTCACATGGTGGTGGCCTTATGGGACATTTTGGTCGAGATAAGACACTTGCGATGTTAGCCACTCACTATTATTGGCCGAAGATGAAGAGGGACGTCGAACGCCTTTGCAACCGTTGCACGACATGCCTTCAAGCTAAGTCTACTTCCAATCCCTATGGTCTTTACACGCCTTTGCCTATACCTCATGCACCATGGACGGATATTAGCATGGATTTTGTTCTAGGATTGCCTCGCACTAAGCATGGTCATGATTCTATCTTTGTGGTAGTGGATAGGTTCTCTAAGATGGCTCATTTCATACCTTGCCATAAGAGCGATGATGCTTCACACATTGCTTCATTGTTTTTCGGGAAATTGTTCGCCTACATGGAGTGCCGCAAAGCATTGTGTCGGATCGAGACGTCAAGTTCATGAGTTATCTTTGGAAGTCGCTCATGGCAAAGTTTGGAGTGAAGCTCTTATTCTCATCATCCTCGCACCCGCAAACGGACGGCCAAACGGAAGTGGTCAATCGAAGCCTCTCCACCCTTCTACGCATTCTCGTGAAGAAAAACTTGAAGTCATGGGAGGAATGCATTCCACACGCGGAGTTCGCCTACAACCGCGCCAAGCACTCGACTACATCACGGAGTCCCTTCATGGTCGTCTACGGGTTTGAACCGCTCACGGCACTCGACATACTCCCGCTTCCCCTTCATGAGCGGGTCAACATGGACTTCGACAAATGCACCGCCGCTGATGAGGACATGATTACATGCGATTTGAAGGCATATCTTGGTGAAAAAGATGAGACTACGTCGAGGACGACTTCAATTCAAGTAGGGGAGGATGATGAGGACATCTCTATGATAGATACAACCAATACTCCTACAACCACATCTCAGGTACATTCGTTACTAGGAATCCTTCTTGATATATATGAGAATATGATGCTGTCTAAATCAAATGTATTTATATTATTTAGGAATGGATCTAGCATGGACGCCAAGCATTGGATTAGGAACGTGCATGGAGATGGCAGCAGACCTGCAAGGATTCTGGATGGCATTGCAAGCGAGGATTTCAGAACATTGAAGCCACCATAGTGAAGCAATGATGCTTGGATGAATTATACAAGTTACTCCATCATAAAATTCGTCCAAAGAGTTATTATTGGTGCTGCGTCACCTTATTTAATGGGCCAGGCCCATGTATTTTCGGATTAGGTATTTTAGGGGATTTTAAGAGGCCATATAAGTGGAGGAAGGCCCATTTAGGGGTGTTTTTGGCCAACCCTAGCTGGTTGGACGAAAATCCCTTGACTTCCCCATATATATCCCTCTGTAGCCGTCATTAGAACTTGGATTTTGATTAGACTAAAAGTTAGCCATTGCTGCAACTCTCGTGTACTTCTTTTGAGGCCAACGCCCAGAACAAGACCGACTATTCGGAATCCCACATCTTCAATAAAGCTTTCATCTATATCCGCAATATTCTGATTGCATTATTAGTTCTTACTTGTTCTCGATTTCAGGTAGGAATTAAGACCCTCGCTGGACAAGGCTGATCGTGCTCCCGCAAGATCGGTAACTCCCGGAGATTGTCCTAGCGATTGCATTGGCGCACGAGCTTTGCACGTGTAGTCGGATCGTCAAGCACGAACTCCACCAACAAATCGAATTATCCTCGTCTCATCGAAAGATCGGCCACCTTTGCCCTATCGAGTAGAGGCCATCCATAATTGGCCTACTCCTACAAATGTTGGCCAAGTCCGAAGTTTTCATGGCCTTGCCGGGTTTTACCGCCGCTTTGTGAAAGATTTTAGCACCATCGCTTGCCCTTTGAATGAGCTTACCAAGAAGAATGTTCCGTTTGTTTGGGGCAAGGCCCAACAAAATGCTTTTGATGAGTTGAAGAAACGCCTTACCGAAGCTCCCCTTCTTGTTCTTCCAAATTTTGCCAAAACTTTTGAGATTGAGTGTGATGCAAGTGGGCTTGGTATTGGTGGTGTTCTTATGCAAGAGGGCAAACCCGTGGCATACTATAGTGAGAAGTTAGATGGCGCACGCCTCAACTATCCTATATATGACAAGGAGCTCTACGCTTTGGTTCGTGTTCTTGAAGTTTGGCAACACTATCTTTGGCCAAAAGAGTTTATCATTCATTCCGACCATGAGTCTTTGAAGTACTTGAAAAGCCAACACAATTTGAACAAACGTCATGCAAAATGGGTTGAGTTCATTGAGTCCTTCCCGTATGTCATCAAATACAAGAAGGGCAAGGACAATGTAGTGGCGGATGCTCTTTCCCGCAAAAACACCCTTTTGTTGACTCGCTTGGATTTTCACGTTTTGGGACTCGAAGAGATCAAAGAACTCTATACTTCCGATTCTTTCTTTGCTCCGATATTTGAGAAGTGTTCCGTTGACCGAGGATTTGATGACTTCTATTTGCACAAAGGCTACTTGTTCAAAGCCAACAAAATTTGCATTCCCGATTCTTCTCTTCGAAAGTTACTCTTGCAAGAGTCACATGGTGGTGGCCTTATGGGACATTTTGGTCGAGATAAGACACTTGCGATGTTAGCCACTCACTATTATTGGCCGAAGATGAAGAGGGACGTCGAACGCCTTTGCAACCGTTGCACGACATGCCTTCAAGCTAAGTCTACTTCCAATCCCTATGGTCTTTACACGCCTTTGCCTATACCTCATGCACCATGGACGGATATTAGCATGGATTTTGTTCTAGGATTGCCTCGCACTAAGCACGGTCATGATTCTATCTTTGTGGTAGTGGATAGGTTCTCTAAGATGGCTCATTTCATACCTTGCCATAAGAGCGATGATGCTTCACACATTGCTTCATTGTTTTTCAGGGAAATTGTTCGCCTACATGGAGTGCCGCAAAGCATTGTGTCGGATCGAGACGTCAAGTTCATGAGTTATCTTTGGAAGTCGCTCATGGCAAAGTTTGGAGTGAAGCTCTTATTCTCATCATCCTCGCATCCGCAAACGGACGGCCAAACGGAAGTGGTCAATCGAAGCCTCTCCACCCTTCTACGCATTCTCGTGAAGAAAAACTTGAAGTCATGGGAGGAATGCATTCCACACGCGGAGTTCGCCTACAACCGCGCCAAGCACTCGACTACATCACGGAGTCCCTTCATGGTCGTCTACGGGTTTGAGCCGCTCACGGCACTCGACATACTCCCGCTTCCCCTTCATGAGCGGATCAACATGGACTTCGACAAGCGCACCGCCGCCGTCAAGAAACTTCATGAAGAGACAAGAGCTACCATTCAAGAACATGTGCTTCGTCAAGCTACCCGCCTCAACGCCAAGAAGAAGGAACGCATATTTCAAGAAGGCGACCTCGTTTGGATCCACCTCCGGAAGGAAAGATTCCCTCATGAACGCAACTCGAAGCTCAAGCCAAGAGGAGATGGTCCCTTCAAGGTCCTCAAACGCATCAACAACAACGCTTACGTCATCGACATCCCCACCTCCAAGTACTTGGTGAGCAACACGTTCAATGTCTCCGACTTGTCACCCTATCATGGAGATGAGGAAGGCCACGAGTCGAGGACGACTCTTTCCCAAGGGGGGAGATGATGTGGCCCCGCTCACCGACGACACTCCATCAAGACCAACTAGTCCCCCAAGTGGACCGATGACACGAGCCCGAGCCAAGGCTCTACATGATGAGGTGAACTCGCTCCTCACTACCCTTGATCTTGGTACCCCTTTGGATGGATTGCTACCTCATGCCGACGTGCTATGTGTCATTAGGTACAAGGCGCATCAAGACCTCGGAGAGGAGGAGGCGCCAAGATCAAGGGAGGGAGAGAAGCAGCTGGACATGGAGATGATCATGGAGCCGAAGCCGACGTCGCTCGAAGCGCTCCAAGGAAGAGACGGACGCTGGCCGGTCCAGGACCCGGTCGGACCGGACCCACAACCGGGCTCCCGGTCACAGGCCCGGTCGACCGGTCGGAAGCCGGACCAGCTCCCTCGTACCGGGCGACGACCGGAAACCTCGCGAGAATCCGGTTTCCGACCGGTCGACCGGACCCATGACCGGCCGCCCGGTCACAGTCCGGTCGACCGGACCCTGACCGGACAGCCCGGTCCCAGCCCGGTCGACCGGATCCCAAACCGGACTCGACGAGAGTGCCCCACCAAACTGCCTTAACTTATCCTTTTGCGTACCTGTTCGCCCTTGCTGGCCATGTGTGCCTATATAAGTAGCTGGAACCCCTCATTAGCTCTTTAGACTTGTTTTGAACTCAAACCCTAACTTTGAGCTTAGTCTCCCTTGGGTATCATCCCTCCGTAATCAAGGCACCTTGGTTGTTGACTTAGATCTTGTTGAAGGAGATTCTAGTACTTGTTACTCTCTCTCCTTCCCCAAGCTCTTCCTCTCCAATCCCAATCTCTCTCCGGGAATTCTACCGCGTGTCTCTTCCACGGAGATTCTATTGGCGTGGTCCATCGAGCCACGGAGGTAAGCATCGGGTGTATCGGGTTGGTGTGCGTGCGTGAGTCTCGGAGTTCCTCGTGCCCGTCGTGTTCTTCGTGTTCCTCGCGTTTTCCCATCTCCCCCTTTGGTTTCGAGGTCAATCCGCAAGATCGGGCCACACACGGGGTCTTAGACCTCATCATGGTAGAGGAACACATCATCCATCATGATGTTCCATGTCTTGTGCACATCACCATTAGTTTCAATCAAGATAGTATGAGATGCATGGCGATAGTGCAAATGGCAAGAAGGTGCATTTATGGCATGTGGCAACTCATGATCATCAAAAATGGAGAAGGCTATGGGGGCCATCTCGTGGACAATGAAATAAGCATTCTTGCATACCAAGCATAAGAAAGAGCAATTGTTCGCAATCTTGGATGCAAGGATCATGGAAGAGTGTAAACATTTGGGGCAAAGCATGCGGAAGCTAATGTCATCCTTGTCATTATCATTGCAAGCAATACATGGTAAAGAGCAAGTGGTCGACATATTGCAAGCAATGGAAGAAAAATTGAAGCTCTCATAGCATGGCATGGTCATGGTATCTCAAGCACTCACTTCCACATGATCAACAATGTTATCAAGCAAAGCATCACATGGGAAAGTGAAAGTAGCAAATGACGTAGCAAATGTATCATCAAGATCATGCATGCACTCATAAGTCATCATGTCCACTAGTGGGATCATGGCATCATCAACACCTATGTTGTTACCTTTGTCGGCCGACTCATTTGAAGTAGGTGTTGTGGAAGTAGGAGGATCCATGTGGTCGACATGTCCATATTGGAGCAAGCATGGTGAGATATCATCATCTTCATGCACCATGTACATCGTCTCCATGATCGGGAACTCATCCTCCGTGGAACCTAGTGCAACATAAGAAGATACAAACGAGGGAGAGGTTAATGTGTTAGCAAATGCAATGTCCTCCAAGGACCTATCATCTACCTCTCTCAACTCGCTTGGTGTATCACTCATGTCCTCCAAACGGAAGCACTCAAACTCACATATGGGGTGGAAGTCACTCAACTCACTGTCGCTCTCACTCAAGTGGGCTAGGTGGCTCTCATGCTCACATGGGATTGGTACCAACTCATCAATCAAGCATATAGGAGTAGGCTCAACTTTCTCATCTCCATGCGCCTCCTTGGTTGAAGGGAAGTTCCCATGCTCAACCATCTCAACTCCATGCGCCTCCATAGGTGAAGGGAGAATCCCATGCTCACCATGCTCAACTCCATCGCCTCCCAAGTCGTCCTCCATCGGTGGCGCCGTAGTGTCGTGGAGAGCTAGGCTCGGATCCACATCATCCTTGCGTTGGCCTTGGAGGTCTTCATCTTGAAGTGTGGGCGCCGTAGGCTTCTTGGTGGCTTGGGCTTGTAGCTCGTCGAAGTGGAGCATGTCGGTGCTCGTCGATGTGCATTGCCATGCCATGTGACCCTTGGCCTTGCATACCTCACATAGGAGATTGGGATATTCCCGTGGAGGGTGGCCTTGTTGCTTGCACTTGTAGCATCGGAGTCCATAGGCATATGACGAGCTAGAGGCCATTGTGGTGGTGGCACAAGAGGTGGAAGTCGCCTCATGAGGAAGGTATGCGCGATGTGCACTTGCCATCCTCGGAGTGGTAGACACCAAATGATGGTGTTTGTCGTCTTCATGTCGAGGATCTCGTCTTCGTGCATCATCACCATGGCTTGAGTGGTGTCGTCGAAGATCCGTTGATGAGGTCTAAGACCTAGTTTGTGGCCCAATCTTGCGAAATCGACCCGAAATCAAAAGGGGAAAAGGTGGAGAAACGAAGAACGAGACGAACACGAAGAACACTACGCACACAAACCCGATACAATCGACTTACACTCCCGTGGCTCGACAAACCACGCCGGTAGAATCACACTAGGAGAGACCACGAGGTTGAATCCCGGTGTGAGAGATCGGTGATGAAGACGAACACTTGTGCGAGAGAGAGAGTGGGTACACTAGAATCTCACACACAACTATTAATCTCCAACAAGAGTAGCCTTGATGAAACACAGGAGATAATCCCGCTTGATGAGCAAAGCTCTAAGAATTATCCAAGTCTATGTCTAACCCTAGCAAATGGGGAATACGGGAGCACATATAGCTCAGAATTTGGTCAAGGGTAGTTTGGGGCAAATGCTAATTAAATTACAACCGTCGGATGGCGAAACAACGTTTCAGATTTGGGCCAATTCGCGCGCGGGCGGTACCTCGGGCGGAGGCTCCGGCCAAGGTACCGCTAATTAACTCATTTGGAGCTGAAGTGTACTGGGGAGCTGGGGCTGCGAGCGGTACCCCGGCCGGTACCTTGGCCGGAGGTACCGGCCTCCTCTTCTTTCCCGCAGGTCGGCCAGGAGGTGGCGCCCAACCCCCGCCGGTAGTACCGGCCAGGAGGGGCCGGTACTACCGGTCTCCCCATGCTGCGCGCGGCCAGGCCTGGCCTTGGCCACCGGCCGGCCAGGGTGGAGGCTCCGGCCACCTCAGGCCTGGAGGTACCGGCCTCCCATGGCCTGGAGGCTCCACCCTCCTTCTCTTTTTCTTTTTCTTGTCCATTCTTCCTTTCTTCTTCTTCCTTCCTTCTTTCTTCTTCTTCAAGTCCATTAGCTTTAGCTTCTTCTTCCTTGATGAATGGTGCCTCCTCTTCCTCGTATCCTTGATGATCCTTGTACCTAATAACACATAGAGTTTCGGCATGAGGTAGCATTCCGTCCAACGGTGTGTCAAGGTCAAGAGTAGCGAGGATAGAGTTCACCTTATCGTGTAGCGCTTTAACTCGGGCTCGTGTCATCGGTCCACTTGGGGGACTTGTTGGTCTTGGTGTGGAGGTGTCCGAAGGCCACCCCGCATCATCCCCCCCTTGGGAAAGAGTCGTCCTCGACTCTTGTTCCTCTTCATCTTCATGATATGGCGATAAGTCCGACACGTTGAACGTGTTGCTCACCAAGTACTTGGAGGTAGGGATGTCGATGACGTAAGCGTTGTTGTTGATGCGTTTGAGGACCTTGAAGGGGCCATCTCCTCTTGGCTTGAGCTTTGAGTTGCGTTCATGAGGGAATCTTTCCTTCCGGAGGTGGATCCAAACGAGGTCGCCTTCCTCAAAGATGCGTTCCTTCTTCTTGGCGTTGAGTCTTGTAGCTTGACGAAGCACATGTTCTTGAATTGTAGCTCTTGTTTCTTCATGAAGTTTCTTGACGGCGGTGGTGCGCTTGTCGAAGTCCATGTTGATCCGCTCATGAAGGGGGAGCGGGAGTATGTCGAGTGCCGTGAGCGGCTCAAACCCGTAGACGACCATGAAGGGACTCCTTGATGTAGTCGAGTGCTTGGCGCGGTTGTAGGCGAACTCCGCGTGTGGAATGCATTCCTCCCATGACTTCAAGTTTTTCTTCACGAGGATGCGTAGAAGGGTGGAGAGGCTTCGATTGACCACTTCCGTTTGGCCGTCCGTTTGCGGGTGCGAGGATGATGAGAATAAGAGCTTCACTCCAAACTTGGCCATGAGCGACTTCCAAAGATAACTCATGAACTTGACGTCTCGATCCGACACAATGCTTTGCGGTACTCCATGTAGGCGAACAATTTCCCGAAAAACAATGAAGCAATGTGTGAAGCATCATCGCTCTTATGGCAAGGTATGAAATGAGCCATCTTAGAGAACCTATCCACTACCACAAAGATTGAATCATGACCATGTTTGGTGCGAGGCAACCCTAGTACAAAATCCATGCTAATATCCGTCCATGGTGCATAAGGTATAGGCAATGGCGTATAAAGACCATAGGGATTAGAGGTAGACTTAGCTTGTAAGCAAGTGGTGCACCGGCGGCAAAGGCGTTCCACGTCGCGGTACATTCTTGGCCAATAGTAGTGGGTCGAGAGCATGGCATATGTCTTCTCTCTTCCGAAGTGACCCATGAGACCACCTCCATGTGACTCTTGCAAAAGCAATTTTCGAAGCGAAGACTCGGGAATACAAATCTTGTTAGCTTTAAACAAGTAGCCATCATGCAAATAGAAATCATCCACTCCTCGTTCAATGGAGCACTTCTCAAAAATTGGAGCAAAGAAAGAATCGGAAGGATAGAGTTCTTTGATCTCTTCGAGTCCCAAGACATGAAAATCCAAGCGAGTAAGCAAAAGGGTGTTTTTGCGGGAAAGAGCATCCGCCACTACATTGTCCTTGCCCTTCTTGTATTTGATGACATACGGGAAGGACTCAATGAACTCAACCCATTTTGCATGACGTTTGTTTAAATTGTGTTGGCTTTTCAAGTACTTCAAAGACTCATGGTCGGAATGAATGATAAACTCTTTTGGCCAAAGATAGTGTTGCCAAACTTCAAGAACACGAACCAAAGCGTAGAGCTCCTTGTCATATATAGGATAGTTGAGGCGTGCGCCATCTAACTTCTCACTATAGTATGCCACGGGTTTGCCCTCTTGCATAAGAACACCACCAATACCAAGCCCACTTGCATCACACTCAATCTCGAAAGTTTTGGCAAAATTTGGAAGAACAAGAAGGGGAGCTTCGGTAAGGCGTTTCTTCAACTCATCAAAAGCATTTTGTTGGGCCTTGCCCCAAACAAACGGAACATTCTTCTTGGTAAGCTCATTCAAAGGGCAAGCAATGGTGCTAAAATCTTTCACAAAGCGGCGGTAAAACCCGGCAAGTCCATGGAAGCTTCGGACTTGGCCAACATTTGTAGGAGTAGGCCAATTATGGATGGCCTCTACCTTAGAAGAATCAACTTCAATCCCATTAGCGGAAACCACAAATCCAAGGAAAACCAACTTGTTTTGAGCAAAGGTGCACTTGGGGAGGTTAGCATAAAGCTTCTCATGACGCAAGATGCATAAGACTTCTCTCACATGTTGCACATGGTCCTCGAGATTTTTGCTATAAATAAGAATATCATCGAAATAGACAACCACACTCTTGCCAATGAGAGGACGCAAGATGTGATTCATGAGACGCATGAAAGTTGATGGAGCATTGGAAAGACCAAAAGGCATAACGAGCCATTCATAGAGACCAAGTTTGGTCTTGAATGCCGTTTTCCATTCATCACCAATGGCCATGCGGATTTGGTGGTAGCCACTACGCAAATCGACTTTAGAGAAAATCGTGGCACCACTTAATTCATCAAGCATGTCATCTAAACGCGGAATGGGATGGCGGTAACGGACGGTAATGGCATTGATGGGGCGACAATCCATACACATCCGTTGCGTCTCATCCGGTTTAGGCACAAGAATCACGGGAACCGCACAAGGGCTAAGGCTTTCGCGGACGTACCCTTTGGCGAGGAGATCTTGTGATGAGGTCTAAGACCCCGTGTGTGGCCCGATCTTGCGGTTGACCCGAAATCCAAGGAGGGAGAGAGGGAGAGCGCGAAGAACACGATGAACACGATGAACACGAAGAACTCACGCACGCACACCAACCCGATACAATCGATACTTACCCTCGTGGCTCGATGGACCACGCCAATAGAATCAACCCGGGAGAGACGCGCGGTAGAATCCCGGAGTGAGAGATCGGTGAGGGAGATGAATCTAGGAGTGGGAGAGAGAGTGGGTAGCACTAGAATCTCACACTCACAAATCCAATCATCCAACAAGGGTAGCCTTGATACAAAGGGGATGAAACCCTAGGGAGACAAAGCTCAAATCCATGTCTAAGCCTAAATCTTGTCTAAAGAGGTAAGGGGGTGTCTTGGGTCTATATATAGGCCTACAAGACAACACATGGCGAAAAGGTACATAAGTGGGTAACTTAGGCAGTTTGGTGGGTAGTTCCCGTCGGATCCGGTTCGGGGCCGGTCGAGGCCGGGACCTGGGACCGGGCGGTCCGGTCGTCGGGAGCCGGTCGAGCCGGTCGCCAACCGGGCAGGCTCGGTCGCTGGGGCCCGGTCGGGACCGGACTCCGGGCCGGTCTGGGCCTCCTCCTCCCTCTTCCTTCTTCCTCTTCTTTCCTTCTTCTTCTTCCTTCTTCCTTGCACCATGGGAGTTCCTTCTCTCTTGGTCCTTGTCGATGTCGGCACCTATAGACACCATGACGATAGGCATGAGGTAGCATACCATTCGAGTTGGCGTTGAGGTCGACCATAGAGAGGAAGGAGTTCACCTTTACATATATGGCGGGGTTTTGTGTTGTTGGTCCACTTGGGGGACTCCTTGGCCATGGTGTAGCGTCGACGATAGGCGGGGCTGCATCATCTCCCCCCTTGGGGAAGAGTCGTCCTCGACTCTTGCTCCTCCTCACCGATGAGGTAGACGTTGATCCTTGTAGCTTGTGGAAGGACTTGTATAGTTGCCCTTGTATCCTTATGGATGCTCGTCGTGGTGCGGGCGTCCTTGTTGTAGTCCATGATGGGTCTCTCATGTCGTGGTGGAGGGACAAAGTCGCGGTCGAAGAAGAAGTTGGAGAAAAACAACTTGCAAAGGGAAAGCTTGTGGATGCCAATTTTGTGATCGGCGAACAAGAGGCTCTCAATCAAATACGAAGCATCAAGTCGTTTCTCAAAGAGGCATTTCGCAAAATTGGGAACCAAAAGAGTATCGATGTATCCAAAATGTGGTATGGCAAAAATTTGTGCATGTAAGATTTGTAAGGTGTCAAAAATGTGTGGTGTAGAATTGTCCCAAACAAATGGAACAACCAAAAGGCAAGTATCGGCGGCAAAATTTGGGGCAAAATTGTTATGTGCAATGGCAAAGAGATGGAAACTTCTAGCTTGGGAAAGTATGGTTGGCGTGAGCCAAGTATGGGTATCCTCAAGTGTCAAAGAATCCATTTCAATTGCCAAAGATAAAAGGAGAAATCCAATGAAGAGCAACTTTTTGTGTGACATGTGGCACAAGATGCATAAGGTGTCTCTCACATGTATGACATGGTCCTTGAGATTCTCGGGGTGTATGATGATAACATCAAGACATACAACAATCATTGTGCCAACAAGATGTTTCAAGATAGGTTGCAAAAGAGGCCAAAGAGGGGACGAGGCCTTGGGCCAAACCGGAAACTCGACAAGGCAAGTCGGAAATACACGAGGGCGAAGGCTTGTGGGAACATACCCTTTGGTGTGATTCCCATGGTTTGGATCCTTGATGGGGTAGCTCTCAATTGCGCGTTTCGTGAGCTCATGCTCCGTAGCGGTGGAAGTTGTCGTGCGGGTACCTATACACACAATAGAGAGAACAAAAAGCGTGTGTGCATGGTAGAGGAACACATCATCCATCATGATGTTCCATGTCTTGTGCACATCACCATTAGTGTCAATCAAGATAGTATGAAATGCATGGCGATGGTGCATATGGCAAGAAGGTGCATTCATGGCATGTGGTAACTCATGATCATCAAAAATAGAGAAGGCTATGGGGGCCATCTCATGGACAATGAAATAAGCATTCTTGCATACCAAGCATAAGAAAGAGCAATTGTTCACAATCTTGGATGCAAGGATCATGGAGTAGTGCAAACATTTTGGGCAAAGCATGTTCAACATGTTATCATTGTTGTCGACAACCCTATGTAAAGAGCAAGTGTTCATCAAGGGTGTCACAACACTAGCATGATCATAATCATTATCATTGCAAGCAAGCGGGGAAAATGTGAAGCTCTCATAGCATGGCATGGTCATGGTATCACAAGCAATCAATTCCACATGATCAACAATGTTATCAAGCAAAGCATCACATGGGAAAGTGAAAGTAGCATGTGAAGTAGCAAATGGATCATCGAGATCATGCATGCACTCATAAGTCATCATGTCCACTAGTGGGATCATGGCATCATCAACACCTATGTTGTTACCTTTGTAGGCCGACTCATTTGAGGTAGGTGTTGTGGAAGTAGGAGGATCCATGTGGTCGACATGTCCATCTTGGAGCAAGCATGGTGAGATGTCATCATCTTCATGCACCATGTACATCGTCTCCATGAGCGGGAACTCATCCTCCGTGGAACCTAGTGCAACATAAGAAGACACAAACGAGGGAGAGGTTAATGTGTTAGCAAAAGCGATGTCCTCCATGGACCTATCATCTACCTCTCTCAACTCACTTTGTGTATCACTCATGTCCTCCAAACGGAAGCACTCAAACTCACATATGGGGTGGAAGTCACTCAACTCACTATCATTCTCACTCAAGTGGGCTAAGTGGCTCTCATTCTCACATGGGATTGGTACCAACTCATCAATCAAGCATATAGGAGTAGGCTCGACTATCTCATCTCCATGCGCCTCCTTGGTTGAAGGGAAAATCCCATGCTCAACCATCTCAACTCCATGCGCCTCCGTAGGTGAAGGGAGAATCCCATGCTCACCATGCTCAACTCCATCGCCTCCCAAGTCATCCTCAAGCGGTGGCGCCGTAGTGATGAGGAGAGCTAGGCTCGGATCCACATCCTCCTTGCGATGGCCTTGGAGTTCTTCATCTTGAAGTGTGGGCGCAATAGGCATTTTGGGGACTTGTGCTTGTAGCTTGTCGAAGTAGAGCGTCTTGGCACTTGGCGTTGTGCATTGCCATGCCACGTGACCCTTGGCCTTGCACACCTCACATAGGAGATTGGGACATTCCCGTGGAGGGTGGCCTTGTTGCTTGCACTTGTAGCATCGGAGTCCATAGGCACGTGACGAGGTAGAGGCCATTGTGGTGGTGGCACAAGAGGTGGAAGTCGCCTTATGAGGAAGGTATGCTCGATGTGCACTTGCCATCCTTGGAGTGGTAGGCACCCTATCATGGTGTTTGTCGCCTTCATGTCGAGGCTCTCGTCTTCGTGCATCATCACCATGGCTTGAGTGGTGTCGTCGAAGACTCGTGGAAGATGTTGGTCGATGACGATCATGAAGTGGCTTGTGGCGGCGAAGCTCATGTGGTGACGTATGTCGATGTAGACCATGAGGTGGTAGTGGTCGACGACTATCATGAGATGGTGTGAGTCGATGACGGTCCTTGCCATGCCGAGATGATGGCTCATGCGACTTGGCATGTTGCTTGCGGCGCCTTGTGGAGCTTGGAGAAGAGTGTCGATGACGCTCATGATGAGGACGCTCTTGATGCTCCATATGATGAACTCGCCGTAGATGATCATGTGCATAAGCACTCTCATGGTGGCGCCTCGTGGAGCTCGAAGAAGTGTGTCGATGGTGATCATGTTGGGGACGCTCTTGATGATCCATATGATGGTGCCATCGTTGAGGTCCTCTATCTTCATATGTAGCTCCATTGGCCAAGTAGGTGACTAGGTGAGGCTCCGCCATGGTGTCGATGTCGTAGGTGTGGCGTTGCTCCACCATGTCGTCCATGCTTGATGAGCCATTGTCGATGTAGAGCTCGTCGAAGTCGTCCTCAAAGTGGTGCTCCACCATGTCATCCATGCTTGAGGAGCCATTGTCGATGTAGAGCTCCTCGATGTCGGAGATGTCGGTGATGCTTGGGGAGCCATGGTCGTTGTCGAGCTCCTCGATGTCGGAGATGTCGGTGATGCTTGGGGAGCCATAGTCGGAGTAGAGCTCCACATGTTCCTCCACATCCGCGGTGCTTGAGGAGGTATCTTCCTCGAAGTGCTCCATGTACTCCTCCGTATCTTCATCTTCGCTATCCATGTTAGCACGATGGTATCTATATGGTGTATGTTAGTGGAAGGAGACTACCTCGCAATCTTACCGTGGTATGACAAGATTGGGGTGATCCAACAAACCGAGAGTTAGAACAATTGTATCGGGCACTCACACAAAGACACACGCAAAAGCTAGCAAATATGGTGGTAGGTGAGTGTGGTGGAAAGCCAAAAGACGAAATCCGAAATCAAGTGTATTGTCAAGAGTGGTGGAAATCCAAAAATCAAATGTCAAAGCGATGATCACTATAAACACGGAAAAGATGTGGAACACACACACGAGATGAACGGGGTTAGTGCGACCAAGGAATGAGCGGAAAAGTGTAAGAAGCCCTTAAGCAAGGGTGCTCGGTGTCACACTAACACAAGAAGAGATCAAAGCTTCGGTTGCAAAGGAAGAGACAACAAGATTCACACGTGGCCTCTCTTCTCTTATCTCTCTTTTGCTTAAAAGCTTATGACACTCTTTTGTATATGGTGGCACTTGCACTCTTTTGTATCTATGGTGGCACTTTGTACACTTTTGTATGTATGATGGCACTTGCACTCTTTTGGTGCTTTGGCGGCTTTTTCTCGCCCTATGTTAGCGTTAGCTCGCTCTTGCTATCTTGCCACACGAGTTTTGCTTAGAAGCTTGACTCCACACTACACACACACCTCACAATCGGGGCCACGTGCAATGTCTCGCAACACTCAATAAGCAATGCTCGATAGGATAGATCGCAAAAGAAGAGGGGTTACAAGGTGGGGTGCAAGTTATACCTAGATGTTAGGCGGTGTCGGAACACACAACTTGCGATGAAGGTGGTGATGTCAAGAGTACGGTTGCAAGTCCGGGGTGCCTCGGATGTCGTCGCTTGCTTCGGAGCTGCGTGTTAGTTTCACAAACAAGGCACTCTGATGAGGACATCCCATCTCTTGATACAACCGCTGTACCTACAGCCACACAAATACAAGGACCAATCACTCGAGCTCGTGCCAAACAACTTAACTATCAGGTACTTTCGTTTCTTGGAACTATTCCTCACATACATGAGAATATGATGCTGCCTAAATCAGATATGTTTGTTACTCTTAGGAATGATGGACCAAGCATGGATGAGGATGACAAGCATTGGAGCATGATCACGCATGGAGGAGATGGCAGCAAGCGTTTGAGGATTGAAGATGACGCCGCAAGTGGAGATTTCAGAACTTTGAAGCCATCATAATGGAGCAACGATGCTTGGACGAATTCTACAAGTTTCCCCATCATAAAATTCGTCCAAGAGTTATTATTGGTGCTGCGTCACCTTATTTAATGGGCCGGGCCCATGTATTTTCGGATTAGGTATTTTAGGGGATTTTAAGAGGCCATATAAGTGGAGGAAGGCCCATTTAGGGGTGTTTTGGCCAACCCTAGCTGGTTGGACGAAAATCCCTTGACTTCCCCATATATATCCCTCCGTAGCCGTCATTAGAACTTGGATTTTGATTAGACTAAAAGTTAGCCATTGCTGCAACTCTCGTGTACTTCTTTTGAGGCCAACGCCCAGAACAAGACCGACTATTCAGAATCCCACCTCTTCAATAAAGCTTTCATCTATATCCGCAATATTCTGATTGCATCTTTAGTTCTTACTTGTTCTCGATTTCAGGTAGGAATTAAGACCCTTGCTGGTCAGGCTGATCGTGCTTCCGCAAGATTAGTAACTCCCGGAGATTGTCCTAGCGATTGCATTGGCGCACGAGCTTTGCACGTGTAGTCGGATCGTCAAGCACGAACTCCACCAACAAATCGAATTATCTCCATCTCATCGAAAGATCGGCCACCTTTGCCCTATCAAGTGGTATCAGATTTCAGGTTGCTCGGTGAGATTTACAGTTTTCCTAGTGTAGATTTGTTTTACCTGTAACCCAGAAAAAGCCCCACAAAAAGAAGTTAGATTAGATCAT
>NC_061514.1:132780014-132814951 GCF_022539505.1 Lolium rigidum
GTAGGTATGGTGGACACAAATGGCATAGTAGTTGGCTCAAGGATTTTGGATGCATGAGAAGTATTCCCTCTCGATACAAGGTTTAGGCTAGCAAGGTTATTTGAAGCAAACTCAAGGATGAACAAGTGCAGCAAAACTCACATAAAAGACATATTGTAAACATTATAAGACTCTACACTGTCTTCCTTGTTGTTCAAAAACTCAATACTAGATATTATCTAGACCTTAGAGAAACCAAATATGCAAATCAAATTTTAGCAAGCTCTATGTATTTCTTCATTAATGGGTGCAAAGCATATGATGCAAGAGCTTAATCATGAGCACAACAATTACCAAGTATCACATTATCCAAGACATTTTAGAATTACTACATGTAGCATTTTCCAATTCCAACCATATAACAATTTAACGAAGAAGAAACTTCGCCTTGAACATTATGAGTAAAGCCTAAGGACACATGTGTCCATATGCAACAGCGGAGCGTGTCTCTCTCCCACAAAGTGAATGCTAGGATCCATTTTATTCAAACAAAAACAAAAACGAAAACAAACCGACGCTCCAAGCAAAGAATACAAGATGTGATTGAATAAAAATATAGTTTCAGGGGAGGAACACGATGATGTTGTCGATGAAGAAGGGGATGCCTTGGGCATCCCCAAGCTTAGACGCTTGAGTCTTCTTAAAATATGCAGGGGTGAACCACGGGGGCATCCCCAAGCTTAGAGCTTTCACTCCTCTTGATCATAGTATATCATTCTCCTCTCTTGACCCTTGAAAACTTCCTTCACACCAAACTTCAAGCAAACTCATTAGAGGGTTAGTGCACAATTAATAATTCACTCATTCAGAGGTGACACAATCATTATTTTCACTTCTGGACATTGCATAATGCTACTGGACATTAATGGATCAAAGAAATAAATCCAACATAGCAAAAGAGGCAATGCGAAATAAAAGGCAGAATCTGTCAAAAACAGAACAGTCCGTAAAGACGAATTTAGAAATGGCACCAGACTTGCTCAAATGGAAAAACTCAAAACTAATGAAAGTTGCGTACATATCTGAGGATCACGCTCGTAAATTGGCAGATTTTTTCGAATTTTCTACAGGGAACTGTGCCCAGATTCGTGACAGACAGCAATGCTGTTTCTGCGCAGCAATCCCAAATATAACATCAACTTTGACATAGAAACTTTACTTGGCACAAAAACATGATAAGGAGAGGTTGCTACAGTAGTAAACAACTTCCAAGACTCAACAAAACAAAAAATTGCTGTAGGTAAAAACATGGGTTGTCTCCCATAAGCGCTTTTCTTTAACGCCTTTCAGCTAGGCGCGAAAGTGCAAATCAAGTAACATCGAGAGACGGTGTGTCAACCTTACCTTGGGCTTCACCCTTACCTTTCTTATTGTTTTTCTTTCCTTTTGGTTTAGGAAATATATGATTTCCCCCTGGTATAGAGGTGAATTTCAGAGTGCCTTCTCCCACATCAATGACTTGCTCCCAATAGTTTCAGCAAGGATCTTCCGAGTATGATTTTTCCTGTTTCAATAATAAGATAATCAATGGATATTGTTCTTCCATGAATGGTTGTATGCACACCTGCAGCTATTCCCTTAGGAATTATAATAGAGTTATCAATGAGAGCTATTTCCTCTCCCCCTTCATCGACTCCCCAAAGTTTCAAAGATTTATAAATGTTTTCAGGCATAAGGCAAAATTCATACATAATATCACAGTAGGCATGAAGAGTTCGATCACCAATAACAATTTTAACGAAGGGTCCCATAATGAAGGTTTAGGATTCTCTAAGACTTGTTCAAGACGATTACGAACATAGTGATAATTGTCATTTAAGCGAGATGTACTTATCTCGAGATTGTTCAATCTATTATAAATGCTAATAAGGGCTGAATCAAAGTTATTAGCTGAATCATGTGATGCAACCAATTTCTTTATGGCATTAAAAGCTTGATCCCCATTACAATGAAGGAAATCTCCTCCTACTAAAGTGTCCAAAGCATATCTATAGCGAACCATAAGACCAAAATAAAAATTACTAAGTAGCAAACTTAGAGTCATTTGAGGTTCGGTTTTACGATAAGAAGTAAAAATTCTAGACCAAGCATCCTTAAAACTCTCCTCATCCCCTTGCTTGAAAGTAAAAACTAAGTCCTCAGGTGAAGAAGTAACAGGTTCAGAGCTAGACATGGTAATAAAAGTAACTAAATTTTTTTGTATTTTGAATATAGAGTGCAGGACAATAAAGCAAACTAGATAGAGTAAATGCAAGTAACTAATTTTTTTTGTGTTTTTGATATAGAGAGCAAGACAGTAAATAAAGTAAAACTAGCAACTAATTTTTTTGTGTTTTGTTTAGGTGCAGCAAACAAAGTAGTAAATAAAATAAAGCAAGACAAAAACAAAGTAAAGAGATTGAGAAGTGGAGACTCCCCTTGCAGCGTGTCTTGATCTCCCCGGCAACGGCGCCAGAAAATTAGCTTGATGGCGTGTAACTCACACGTTCGTTGGGAACCCCAAGAGGAAGGTATGATGCGCACAGTAGCAAGTTTTCCCTCAGAAAGAAACCAAGGTTTAATCGAACCGAGTAGGAGCCAAGAAGCACGTTGAAGGTTGATGGTCGCGAAATGTGATGCGGCGCAACACCGGGGATTCCGGCGCCAACGCGGAACCTGCACAACACAACCAAAGTACTTTGCCCCAACGAAACGGTGAGGTTGTCAATCTCACCGGCTTGCTGTAACAAAGGATTAAACGTATCGAGTGGAAGATGTTTGCAAAGAAAACAGTAAAACAAGTAGATTGTATGCTATGTAAAGAATAGGACCGGGGTCCACGAGTTCACTAGAGGTGTCTCTCCCATAAGATAAAAGCATGTTGGGTGAACAAATTACAGTCGGGCAATTAACAAATAGAGAAAGGCATAACAATGCATATACATGACATGGTAAATATAGTGAGATTTAATTGGGCATTACGACAAAGTACATAGACCGCCATCCAACTGCATCTATGCCTAAAAAGTCCACCTTCAGGTTATCATCCGAACCCCCTCCAGTATTAAGTTGCGAAGCAACAGACAATTGCATTAAGTATGGTGCGTAATGTAATCAACAACTACATCCTTAGACATAGCATCAATGTTTTATCCCTAGTGGCAACAGCACATCACAACCTTAGAACTTTCTGTCACTGTCCCGGTATCAATGAAGGCATGAACCCACTATCGAGCATAAATACTCCCTCTTGGAGTTAAGAGTAAAAACTTGGCCAGAGCCTCTACTAATAACGGAGAGCATGCAAGATCATAAACAACACATGAACAATAGATTGATAATCACCATAATCATAGTACTCTCTATCCATCGGATCCCGACAAACACAACATATAGAATTACATATAGATGATCTTGATCATGTTAGGCAGCTCACAAGATCCAACAATGAAGCACAACAAGGAGAAGACGACCATCTAGCTACTGCTATGGACCCATGGTCCGGGGGTGGACTACTCACTCATCACTCCGGAGGCGACCATGGCGGTGTAGAGTCCTCCGGGAGATGAATCCCCTCTCCGGCGAGGGTGCCGGAGGCGATCTCCGGAATCCCCCGAGATGGGATTCGCGGCGGCGGCGTCTCCGTAAGGTTTTCCGTATCGTGGCTCTCGGTGCGGGGGTTTCGCGACGGAAGCTTTAAGTAGGCGGAGGGTCAACGCGAGGGGCCACACGAGGGGCCCGGGGGATAGGTCGGCGCGGCCGGGGCCCGGGCCGCGCCGGCCACCCCCCGGCTGCCTCGTGGCCCCACTTCGTTAGGTCTTCGGTCTTCCGGAAGCTTCGTGCAAAAATAGGACCCCGGGCGAAAGTTTCGTCCAATTCCGAGAATATTTCTTTACTAGGATTTCTGAAACCAAAAACAGCAGAAAACAGAATCGGCTCTTCGGCATCTTGTTAATAGGTTAGTTCCAGAAAATGCATAAATATGACATATAATGTGCATAAAACATGTAGGTATCATCAATAAAGTAGCATGGAACATAAGAAATTATCGATACGTTGGAGACGTATCAACGGGTCGCACGGCAGCCTCCCTGCCGCACGGCAATGTCGAGGCGCACGGCAGCCTCCCTGCCGCACGGCAAAGAAACCCCGCACGGCAGAGATGCTCACGCACGGCAGCGTTAGTCACGCACGGCAGCGATCTTTGCCGTGCAGATTGTGCATGCGCACGGCAAAGACGGCTTTGCCATCGAACACTTTGCCGTGCACTCTTTGCCGTGAGTGCACGCACGGCAAAGCCGTTGCCGTGCATACAGGCGTCTTTGCCGTGCAAAGTGGCGCACGGCAAAGCCATGCTTTCCCGTAGTGTCAGTCCAAACTCCCATCAGAGTCTTCTCAAAAAACAAAAACTCCCATCAGAGTTTACAGGTCATCATCCCAACAATGAGTAGACTGGTCCCAACGAAGTGCAAGATCAAGCAAGTTTGCTCTAGGCAGCAACCAAACAAGCATGATTTAAGCTTCAAGAAAAAACAAGCATGATTTCTTCCGTCTCATTCCCATGCTGATCCTATGTACCCTCCAATTAGATACATCTAAATTTAGAAAAATCTAGGATATCTTTTGTGGGATGAAGGGAGTACAATAATTCCACTCCCTGTATAAGTTTGACCTTTCTTTTGATCTTTTTTTATCCTTCACTACAGGAATGGCGACGTACGCCGAGGGCCGTGGCATACGCCGACGGCCAAATGTCGGGGTCGTCGGCGTATGGCCCGGCACGGCCAGCCAGCGAGTCTCACCCTCGGCGTATTGTTGCCGTCGGCGTAGCGAAGTCTACGCCGAGGGCAGCCCTCGGCATATGTTTGGCCCTAGGCATAGACAGGGCTACGCCGACGGCCACCCTCGGCGTAGACTGTTTGTCAAATTTGTCTAATTTTGTAAAAATTATAACTAATTCATATGATGTCAGAAAAATGCGTATAAGGTATCAAAATGTTCAGAAAAACATCCTATGTCCGTTTATGTCAAAATCATGCATATTTGAATGATGTATATCATGTTAATATAGTAACAATTCAAACACTTTCTTATATGTCATCGGGTTCCCGTTTTGGCCAGATGGCGATTTAAACGAAGTCAGAAAATCTCGCGGAGCCGCATGGCGTCATTTTATGTGTCCTAGTAACCACTCCAAAAGACGGAATTGGGATACGGTAGTTATTTTGGAACACCCTTCACAAACATGGCTATCAAGTCCGGAGTTCTATGACTTTTAGGGGAAATGAGTAGGAAACGGTCCGTGACACCGCATAGTTTGTCGGAACGAGGCCATATTTGGCACGTGCGTGGTCCCTGGGATGGGAAGCAATGCCCCGGAAGCGGATTTCCAATCCGACCCATGGCCGATGGTTTTTTCATTTTCGGGGTGCCAAAACGGTTTTTTTTTTTTGTGAAGCAGCTACATGGGGCGTATTTTTGTAGGGATTTCTATTTTCGTGCCCTCAGGTCCTTAGTTGTACTCAGTTTTCCCCAGCTCTTGTTTGAAACCCGCAGAAGCAGCTCAGACGGCAGGATTCCCGTTTAGTTGACCGTTCTGTCACGTGTGGGGCCGCGTCTTGTGGGGCCGCGTCGTGTGGGCCCGCGTCGCGTGGGGCTGGTAGAAAGGGACCGCGTGGGACAGGACGAGAAGCGTTTGGTTGCACGTGAGCAGGAGCTGGGTTCCGTCTCTCTCGGCCCCAAATTGGCATTATTAAGTGCACCTTTTTCCCCTCTTTCTCTCCGTCCTTTTCACCAAATTAGTATAAAATCTAGAGAAGCTTGCATTTCTAACTTTCTTCAATTATTTGTGCCTTTTGGCCCTCGTTGTTTGCCCAATATGGCAGCAAATCTAGTACTCCTCTCGGTCCATATGTATGTAGTTAAATCTAGAAGCAAATCTCCAGGATAATGTACGATAAATTCACAGATCATAGTAAATCAAGAAAACTAAGTACGGCCAACAAAATATAGTAGACTAGGGATAGATAATCCCTAGATAATATGGATAGATAATAGGCTGCATACACAGCAGCCAACATAGTAACAGGTTCTTCACAACAAGCATCATACTAACATAACAACAAGGGATCCCTAGCTAACAACAAAGGGATCCCAACAACAAACTAGGAGGCAGCAGCAGCAGCAGAGCACACGTCCAGGACTCCGCCTACCCTATCTCGGCTCTGCCTCCACTTGTTGCTCTTGCTCCCCTTGGGAGCCTTGGGCTTGAGCGGAGGCATGCGCCCGGCGGAGATCTCCACCCGCCGCAAGCTGCGGAGGTGCATGCCGAGCGCCCGTGCTTGGCGCGGAAGGAGTGGACGTTCACCGTCATGCCGACTTGGGGAAGGTGTTGCCGATGTTCTCAGCATGCGTGACGAGGCGGTTGAAGTCCGTGGCGCCGAGTCTCCTGGTGCGAAGGGGCACCTGTACACCTCCTTGGCGAAGTAGGAGATGTACTGGCCGACCTGCAGCCTCCGCAGGACTTCGGCGAGTCTTGACGTCCTCCTCCTCTTCGTCGCTGCCGACGTCGCTGCCGTACATCCGATCCATATCAAACAGAAACTAGTGAATGAGTTGCAACGATGACTAACGTACATGATAACAAAGTTAAGAAAAACAGAGTCAGCCTCGGGTAGAGTGGACATGATTATATATCTACAGGGAAGGTGTTAGCGAACTAAAGCTCATGCACAACAGATTTGTACACAGCAATGGTTCGCTGAACCCTCCCTCGTAAAAATTTGTGCCCAACCATTCATCATAGGCAAAGAAACAGATTCTAGATCTGAACTAGATCTAAACTTGAACACATTCGAGATTATTTGCAAAATTAAACGGTTGATATCTTTTGATTAGTGCATAAAATAACTGATTGAGATCCCATGATTACTTGCATAAATTAACCGATTGAGATCCAATATTACTTGCATAAATTAACCGAACAGCCGAACCCCAAATCTTAAACGAAATCAAGAAGTGATCAAAACAAAATGGAATAAAATCGGCGCAAATATTAGCCCAATACTCATCCATCTACAGATCCATCTACACCAGCAAAAATAGGGTTCAAAAAGGAATGGGGAACAAAAAAGGAAGCAAACCGTAGTTACCTCGTTCCATGGGTCCTCCAGGGAGGTGTCGTAGGGGTTCGGGGGCGGGATGTACGGCACGGGGTCGTAGGGGTCCAATCCCGCCGGGATCTGACTGCCACCGGCGGCAGCAGCCTCCGATGCACCGGCGACGGCGGCGGCGACGTCCATAGAGGGGACGGCGCCGAAGATGGAGGCGTCGCGCTTCGAGCCTACCTCGACGATGGGATTGGCATTCTCCTTGTCCATCTCTCCGGCGGAGGAAGAGGAAGAGGGAGAGGGAGAGGGAGAGGGAGAGGGTTTTTTGCTTTGGAGAAGATGATGGGACGTGAGAGAGTTGGCGATGCGTGAGCGAGTGAGAGTGACAGAGAGAGTGCGAGGAGGCGTCTATAAAGGCGAGGGGTGGTTAATGCGACCCGCGTCCTACGCGTGCACGGGTGCACGTCCGCACGTCTTGGACTTCGCAACGCGACACGCGTCCACGATTGCACGTCTCGACTTCTCCACCGCGACCCGCGTCTACGCGTCAACAATTGCACGTGTCCTCGAGTCTAACCCTGGAAATTTAGATATACTCGGGTATACCCTCGAGTCTTATACTAGCATTTTTTGTGTGCTCAATTTTCCCCTCGAGTGCTAATACCGGCTAGTGCAATATACTCAGTTTTACCCTCAAGTGGCTGGTCAACAGAGAGTCAACAAATGGGATTAACTAGTTAAATGAGTCATTTAATGTGCAAAAAAATCCTAAAAAGAGTGGCACTTACTCATGGAGTCTTTACCACAAATTGCCACTTCTCAAATCATAGATAAATCAAGTTTTACCACAAATTGCCACTTCTCAAATCACCTAGTAGCTATGAAGGTGCATGGTTTTCCACAATAAGCCCTTCCCAAAACAGCTTCCCCCAAATCATACTTTGTCTAAATGAGGCCACAATTCTCACACCGATGTATATTGGTATTGCAAATAGTTTGAGGTAGGCCAAGATGGGTTTCATTGTACAAAACAAGCATTTTCCATTTTTTAAATCTCATATTTGAATCCCTTAGTCTATTTACTACTCAGGTGCCCTTGGTTTCTTGATAGTACTCAGCTTTGCCCTCTCTCTTCACAAATTCTCGCAGACGTGCATCATCGCCCCGATTGGTCTAGCCCATGTCACGCGGATCGTGCCCGCCGACCGTTGATCGTATGATATAGGGAACGGGCAGGATAACCCCTCTCTGTCTCTCTCGTTGGCGTTATTTTTCACGCAAAAAATGATAAACCATCACCGATTTGTTGTTACCATTACTTTTCACGCAAAAAAAATGATAAACCATCACCGATTTGTTGTTGCCATTACTTTTCACGCAAAAAAATGATAAACCATCAACAATTTGATGTAGCCATTACTTTTCACGCAAAAAAATGATAAACCATCAACAATTTGTTGTAGCCATTACTTTTGACGCAAAAAAATGATACGAGAAACCATCACCGATTTGTTGTTGCCATTACTTTTCACGCAAAAAATGATAAACCATCACCGATTTGTTGTTGCCATTACTTTTCACGCAAAAAATGATAAACCATCAACAATTTGTTGTAGCCATTACTTTTCACGCAAAAAATGATAAACCATCAACAATTTGTTGTTGCCATTACTTTTCACGCAAAAAATATGATAAACCATGCATCACCGATTTGTTGTTGCCATTACTTTTCACGCAAAAAAATGATAAACCATCAACAATTTTTTGTAGCCATTACTTTTCACGCAAAAAATGATAAACCATCTATCTTTGTATAGAATGATAAACCTATCACGTATGATTTTTGAGGTCATTTAGAGAAGGCAGAAAAAACCTAATTTGTTACAAAAGCTGGTTTCAGTGAGACCTAACCAAGTTTGGCATACATGATGGCATACCTATAACAACAAGGAATATCTAAAAGGGAAAGTTTCAGAAAATTTGAAATTTAGGGTGAAAATGATGCCATACATGATGCTGTTTTTCGAGGTTTTGACCTGAAAATCAATTGGGTATTATAAAGGGAAATAAAATGTTCGAAAAATGTAAAAATGAAACAATCTATCTATCTATGTATAGAAGATCAGTTGTATGAAATTTGAGGTTATTTAGAGAAGGTAGAAAAAATCACCTTGTTAGAAAAGCTGGTTTCAGCGAGACGAAACGGCATGCGCTTAAGCAAAGTGATTTTTTCGAACATCTCCAAATGACCCCAAATTTTCCATACATGATGCCATACGTGTAACAACAAGGAACCCTATCTAAAAAGTGTCAAAAAAGTTTGCCCAACCGTATAGCTCTATCAAAAAGAACCTCACCATGGCGCTAGTATAATTTTGGGATAGTTACAAACTTTCGTTACCTAACCTTCAACATGAAACTTGTTTCAAATTCATTTTGGCCTACAAGAAACAAATCTCAACTTGATTCGAGCACCACAGCCTCCAAACGATGCCGATGCCGATATCGGCATGGTCGAACGGCTATGCTCGCCGCCACTCGCTAGGTCAACGTCGGGATGCACCCTCAATCCCGTCCCCTCATTCGATCACCGACACACCGGAGATACCGCCGAGGCCAATGCCGAACGTACATGCCGATGCCAATGCCGAACATGCATGCACGCCGCCGTGGGCACGGCCACGCCGACCCGCTATGCTCGGACGCCACGGACCGCCGCGAGGTCTTTCCCTTCGCCACCACACTCTCCTAGCACCCACCTATACACGCCGGAAAGGAGAGACACTAGTTTTCTCTACATTGCTCGCGTTCGTGTCCGACACGGTCGGTCAAAGTTTTGAGGTGGTCGTCGACCATTTCTTCTCTTCTTTGCATGGTTAAACGCGTCTAGTTCATATCTATCTAATGCGTCCGGTCTCGCCTCATGCGGTTCTTTGTGGACGTCGATCTCATCTCGGCACCCCGCATGCCACCTCCTCCGTGCCATCGCTGTAGAGCTCCGTTTAAAAATCTAATCCTACCCGTGTATTGCCCCTTGTATCGGCGTCATGGCCCCACTTGTCATTTGATATACCGAAGCCCCACTCGTTCGCGTTTTGGTCGGGGATACGGCGATGCTTACGGTCAAACAAAGATGCATGGTCCGACGTGTCTTTGCAGGCTCTACATGGCCCCACTAGTCGGAAGATAACGGTCAACCGTCGGGCAACCGGCCGTTACATCACGTGTGATGGTTTCAGACAAACGTTTGGGTAAAACTGAGGAAAAACTAAGGAGCTGGGGAAAACTGAGCACAACTAAGGACCCGAGGGCACGAAAATAGAAATCCCATTTTTGTATTGCGCGAGACCTCCGCGTAGTAGTAGGATATTGCCTCCGCACCACATATCACATGCCATATGTGCGTGCTAGCTATCTGGGAATCCCTGCAACTTCCTGCTGTGTCCCGCCGAATCCGCTGGAAAGTGACCGGATTTGAACTAGGGGTACACTTTCCGTCGCTCAATAAATTCCGGGAAAAATGTTTTTAGGTCTAAAACTCATCACTTTATGTGCTAAATTTTTTCCGTTTAGCGCGATGGTGAACGGGTGCACCAGCGCGCCCGGTACGACCATACCGCATATCCGTGGGGGCCGTTTTGGCCGGATGGCAATTTAAACTAAGTTAGAAAATCCCTTGGAGCCGCATGGCGTCATTTTATGTGTCCTAGTAACCACTCCAAAAATTGGAATTAGGATACAACAATTATTTTGGAAAACCCTTCACAAACAGAGCTAACACGTCCGGAGTTCTATGGCTTTTAGGGCAAATGAGTAGGAAACGGCCTGTGACACCGCATAGTTTGTCGGACCGAGGCCATATTTGGCACATGCGTGGTACCTGGGATGGGAAGCAAGGTCCCGGGAGCGGATTTTCAATCCGACCCATGGGCGATGGTTTTTTCATTTTCGGGGTGCCAAAACGGGGTTTTTTTTTGTGAAGCAGCTACATGGGGCGTATTTTGTATTGCGCGAGACCTCCGCGTACTAGTAGGACACCTCCTCCGCACCACATATCACATGCCATATGTGCGTGCTAGCTATCTGGGAATCCCTGCGGCTTCCTGCTGTGTCCCGCCGAATCCTCTGGAAAGTGACCGGATTTGAACTAGGGGTACACTTTCCGTCGCTCAATAAATTCCGGGAAAAATGTTTTTAGGTCTACAACACATCACTATATGTGCTAATTTTTTTCGGTTTAGCGCGATGGTGAACGGGTGCACCAGCGCGCCCGATACGGCCATACCGCACCTCCGTGGGGGCCCGTTTTGGCCGGATGACAATTTAAACTAAGTTAGAAAATCCCTTGGAGCCGCATGGCATCATTTTATGTGTACTAGTAACCACTCCTAAAATTGGAATTAGGATACGGCAATTATTTTGGAAAACCCTTCACAAACAGAGCTATCACGTCCGGAGTTCTATGGCTTTTAGGGCAAATGAGTAGGAAACGGCATGTGACACCGCATAGTTTGTCGGAACGAGGCCATATTTGGCACATGCGTGGTCCCTGGGAAGGAAGGCATGGCCCCGGGAGCAGATTTCCAATCCGACCCATGGGCGATGGTTTTTTCATTTTCGTGGTGCCAAAACGAGTTTTTTTGTGAAGCAGACTACATGAGGCGTATTTTAGTATTGCGCGAGACCTCCGCGTAGTGGTAGGACACCGCCTCCGCACCACATATCACATGCCATATGTGCGTGCTAGCTATCTGGAAATCCCTGCGGCTTCCTGCGGTGTCCCGCCGAATCCGCTAGAAACTGACCGGATTTGAACTAGGGGTACACTTTCCGTCGCTCAATAAATTCCACGAAAAATGTTTTTAGGTCTATAACACATCACTTTATGTGCTAATTTTTTCCGTTTAGCATGTTGGCGAACGGTGCACCAGCGCGTCCGGTACGGCCATTTCGCATCTCCCAAGGGGGCCGTTTTGGCCAGATGGCAACTTGGACGTCATATTTGGATTACTCTAATTTTTAGGTTCAAATGATGATATGGATGTTATATTTAGATTCCTCTCATTTTTCTAATCGATTTAGACATATTATTTGTGGAATTTCGATTTTTCGATTTAAAGATATTAATTATTCCATATTAAATAGAAAAAACCAAAAAATAAAATCATTTTATTGTTATTTGAATTCAATATTATTATTAATTGTTACTTATATATTCATTGTTGTTTACTTAAGTAATTTTTTGGAATTCAAAAATAAAGAGTTGTGATATCACGGTCCAAGGGTTAATAGGGTTGATAGGCTATTATTATCAGTAAGGTGTCAATTATTTAAGGGAAGCTCATCCGAATGGAACCAAGAAGTTAAGCGTGCTGAGGTTGAAGTAGTGTGAGGATGGGTGACTGAATGGAAAGTTTAACCATGATTGTAATTTGACCTAGGATTAAGTGTACTTAGAGTTAAAAGTGTATGGGTGAAAGATAAACAAGTAAAAAAAAGAAAAAAATGGTTTAAAAAATTTAAAATTTGAAAAAATTTAAAACTCTATGCCGACGGCAAAGCCCTCGGCATATAAAAAAATATTTTTTTTTGAATTTTTTTTTTAAATTTTTTGGAAAAATGAAAATTCAAATTTTTAAAATTTGTATGCCGACGGTTTTGCCGTCGGCGTAGCGTGCTACGCCGAGGGACGGGCTACGCCGACGGCAATATTGTCTATGCCGAGGGACCTAAACGCCAACGCCATACGCCGAGGGCTGCCGTCGGCGTAGCCTACGCCGAGGGCCAGGCGTGGCTACGCCGAGGGCAGCTGGCCGTCGGCGTATGCGTCCATTCCTGTAGTGCTTGTTACTCATTTTGCGTGGGTGTGTAGCTGGAACACACAAGTATGTCACGTAGGCAGGCTTGGAAACCAAAAAATGCCATGAAATATTAAGACTTTATGTGTTGTTTAGTCGAAATTGGCGAACCCCGCAATTTCTTGAAACAAGAACAAATACACCGAATATGTCAAGTTTTTAGATAAAATTACTATAGAAAGTCACACAACACAAGCAGGGGGTCCGCTGCCAAGCCTGGGCCCGAGATGGAGAGATGCTGCAGATCCTACTTTTTTTTCGATATGGGAGCGTAGCCCCGGCCTCTACATCAATAGATGCACACAGCCATGTCTTTTATTGAAAAATATTCAAAGTATATGTTTATTACAATCATGCAGTATCTAAGGTCGCAACAAGGACCAACCAAACAAAGATGAAAAGTATACAGAGACTATCCATCTTCGATTCTTCTAACATGCTGCAGATCCTACCTATTTGTCTTGGGGTTATCCACTGGTGGAAAAATGGCCTTCGGTCGCGGTGCGCAACTGCCATTAGTCGCGGTTGCGCAACCGCGACCTATTATTCGCGACTAAAGGTCCCACCTTTAGTCGCGGTTCCTTACGAACCGCGACTAAAGGCCCGTCCACGTGGGCGGCGAGCGAGCGCCAGGGCGGAGGACCTTTAGTCGCGGTTCTGCTCGCCAACCGCGACTAAAGGCCGCCGCAGGTTTAGGGTTTTAGCCCCCCCCTAACCTGGTTCCCCTAACCCCTGGTTACTTTTTAAGTTGTATTTGTTTTATTTCTTTTGTGTTTTATTTTAATTTTGAAGGAGTTTCACATATTCTACGGTATGCATGCATGTGAATGTACAATTTCAAACAAATTTGACATTAGAACCAAAAAGAATTCAAGAGGAATATACAATAATATATATTCAATATCGGACGACCACATATACAATTTTGAACAAGTTTCCATACATAATTTATAAGTGCATATAAAGTTCATACGTCCTCTACATAGTGTTCTCCTCTAGGATCGATGACTTGGTTCGCCAACCATCCAGCCTAGTTCCTCTTGAAGTGGTCGGAAGCGAGCTTCCGGACTAAGCGTCGCCCGGAGGTTAATCCTCTTGAGGTTGTTCTCGGACGGCTCCCGCTCGGTGGTGTATCTCCGGATCCTCTCACAAACATAGTATCCACATAGATTGGTCCCCGGTGGCTGAATATCCCCAGGCGCAGTCTTTGCCCTTTTAAATTGCAGCTCTTTTTTTAATTCACCGACCTTTTGATCTACGAACCGTCTCCAAACCCTACGAGGCAAAGAAAATTAAATGAACAAGAGAGTTATTAATAATTACTTTTGATATTAGGAAATGATGAACTAAATAGGCCGATCGATATAGAGCGCAAATGAATGAAAATAATTACTTTTGCAACATTTTTCTCATGTCGGCCCAAAGCGCCGAATCCATATTCAGAGAGTCGTGGACGAGAACTGTGGAGTTCTGAATTTGAATTACTAGCAGAATCCAGTGGAACCTGTGGACACGATACACGCACAGTCATGCATAACTCATCGATTAGCCACATACCATGCATGGAGTAAACAAAAGAGAATATGCTCAAGACAGAAACACTCACCCAAAATGGTAAGGAAATAGAATATCACTTTTGAGTTCCTGGTTTATAAGAAACCGCCACAGTCTGCCTCCACGTCCCCGGGGTGGTGTTCTAACGTATATGAATTAACGATGTGTGGGTCAATGAACCCAACATCATGGATGAGCCTTATTCGCATTTCCCGCTTCTTCAATCTGCATAATAGCGTACACAACAAGATAGTTAGGACAATATATATATATATATAGTGCGAGTGCAATGAACGAGATGGGGTAGAAATTAATAAATCACTTACGTAACATAGCAACCGATGATAGATTTGTCGAGCTCGCGCAGATTGAACAGCTGGAACAATTCATTCCGTTGAATTGTTATCGAGTAATGTTTGAAGTGATGCTCAGGTCTAACATCCGCATAAATATAGTCTCTGGCGTTTTTAAGTTTTATGTAACCCTTGTACCAATTTAGCGAGACCTTTCATTTGTCGAGGTAGATCATTTTCCTGCGCAGGCTCGACGAGAGGCCCATTCGCCACATATGTAAATACTACGTCCTTCATTGGCGCACGTCATCAAGGCCTAATGCTGCATGAAGAGTGATACCTAAGTTGGCCGCTTGTTCTGTGGCACTCGCTACGGTCAATCCATGTGCTGCCGCAGCTGCTATGATATCTGGGGTCGTCATCCGGATCGGCGGCTTGCACTATGAGCGGGGCGATCGATTGTTTACTTTGTTCCCCGAGCTGGGCAACTTCTTTCCCCATTTCAAATTTTTTCTTCTCCTCCAGGCTTTCTTCTCGCTTCTCCGCCTCCTCCGCTTCCTCCCGAACGTGAGTGCTTGCCTACGAAGTTCACGTTCATAGTCGTCAGGGAGATTCTTCGCGGCTTGGGACGGTGTGTTCAAAAATGTCTTAGCCCACTTCTTTTGCTCATCAGAAAATACTGGCTTGGGCTCGCCCTCTATTTTCTTCTTGCAGCTCGCCTTCCATTTCTCTAAATCAGCAGCCGCGCCCGCCTCGACTTCCTCGGCACTACATTCCCAAGACCTCTTGGGGAGAGGCTTAAGTGATGGCTCCGGTATCTTTGTGGTTGCAGGTACGTAAGGGTCCGGGTTAATAACCCGGGACCGCTTCGCTTCTTCGCCGGAGGTGGATTGGGGGCGGCGTCCGATCACCCGCCGGACGAGGACCGGGGGCGGCGTCCGCTACCCGCCGGAGGTGAATTGGGGGCGGCGTCGGCTTACCCGCCGGAGGTGTAGGTGAGCCACCACCACCACCACCGCCGCCGCCACCACCACCGGAGGGGGTGGACTTGTTTGCCTTGGCGCCTCGCCCGGAAACTTGATAAACTTCTTCCGCCACGGAATGAACCGGCGCTTGACATCTCCAAGTCTTGTCGCCCCTTCGGGTGTAGCAATGTCAATGTCCAGGTCCTCAAACCCTTGGACTATCTCCTCCACCGTGACACGAGCATAGCCATCCGGAATGGGGTTGTTGTGGTGGAGTGCTCCGGTGGTAAAGCACTCGCCGGTGGCTACCTTCATGGACATGTTCCCGATAGGATAATACAGATGACATGCTTTCATCTCCTTTATATCGTCCACGGGGTAGCGAGGAGGCTCCGGTGCAGTAACTTCGACCACCAGATGCTCCGGTGCAGTAATTTCGATCGTCGGTGCACCAGCCGGTGAGGCCTCCGTGGAAGCCACGCTGCTTCTTCTCTCGCTGGCTTCCGAGATCCATTGGATGATCTTCATGCTGCGCCCGAGCTGCATCTCTTTCGGCTACTAGTACACTCACGGTTTTCTTCATCACATCCATTTCCGTTACCGGCTTCGCCACAACATCCGCATCCCGATCCATCTTTCTCTTACGGCTTCGTAACCGTACGGGTCATCGTTCGGGGAACCCTACTTTCCACGGAATGTCCCCGGGCATGCCTCGTACACGTCCTCCGTGTTCGGGATTCCCGAGGGCTTTTGTCGGGCGTCGTTCTCTCCGTTGAACTTGATCCTCCCCTCTTGAGCATCCCTCATTGCCTCAGTAAGCTTTTGGGTGGGTTTAATTATTTTGCCCCGATAAACACACTCCCCTGTCTCCGGGTTCAGCGATCCCCCATGCCCGTACCACCAGCTTTTGGCCCTTGGGTCCCATCCCTCCGTACTCGGACGGATTCCTCGCGCCCTCAGCCTCGTTCTCCATCTTCTCCCACCTAGGCTGCCAAAAGCGATACCCTCCTGGCCCCATAATATGATTGTACTCCTTCTTGGCCGCATTCTTCTTATTTTTTTCGACATTTCAAGGAACTGCTCCGATTTCTTTTGCTTCACAAATTCTGGCCAATCATGTTGCAGTTTCTCATATTGTCCTTTGAAATCCGGAGTCTTGCCCTTCTTGACAAAGTCATGGGCTAGATTTTGCTTGTATTTCCGGAATGCGTCGGCCATCTTAGAAAGAGCGAACTCGTTTGACTAGCTTGCACCTCTCCTTGTTTTCCTGAATCTTGTTACCCGCCTCATCGTATCCGCGGTATTCCGGAGGTAGAACGAAATGTTCTATAAGCTTCTTGAAGCAATCTTTTTTTGTTCTCTTATCGACAAAAGTGAAACCAAGACGTGCCTTCTTTGGCTCATTCCACTCCTGGACGGTGATCGAGACGTTCTCTCTAACAACGGCTCCGCATTGGCCGATAAACTTGGTGGCGTTCTTGCTGGGCTCCAGCCGGCCTGCCGGTTGCTTCGTCGACAACCTCGATGGTGCATGTTTCGTTTGGTTTCATCGTCTTGGTTGCGCCACGCTTTGACGACGACGTACTCGATTTTTTCGATGATCCGGCCGAGGGCTAAAATAAGAAAGAGAGTCGCGCGCGTTAGTACACACATATTTATTCAAATCAGTTAGTTTGTATCACCAGAGGCTCAATGTATATATATACCTCGGCGCCGGAGGTGGTTGCTACTTCCAATTGAAGATCGTCGTTTACCGACGTTTCTTCGGCATCATCTTGCTGACGGCGCCCTTCATCTTCACCGTCAAGGTTCGGATAAGAAGAGATATCATCTTCTTCTTGTCCGGTCGGCACATATGGAATATCGCCTTTTATGATGCCGAATATATGGTCTTCAACGTCCGGATCATAGTTGTCCATAATCGGGTCAGCTCTATCGTCCGCCATATGTCAGTCCTGAAAACATGTAGTCAAAACAAATTAATTAAGTGCAGAAGGGGGGCGGTGGCGGTGGCGAAAGGGCGGTGCCAAAAGGAGGGGGCCGGCGAGCTGGAAGGGGTACGGGAGAGGGTGTCGCGGAAGAGCGCGAGACAGGGCGGTAGACGACGGCGTCACGGAGAGGGAGGCGAGGACAACACACACATAACCCGGCCTAGTGCGTGTGTGTGGCGCGCGCCCCCGGCCTAGTGCGTGTGTGTGGCGCGCGCCTCCGTCTCCCCCTAGATCTGGTACATTTTATTAAGTCAAGATTTTAAGTCAAAATTATTAAGTCAAAAAAAGTCAAAATTTTAAGTCAAAATTGTTAAGTTTTAATTTTATTAAGTCAAGATTTTAGTTAATTAAGTAAATTTGTTGTGTTTTCTCAGTAAACAAAAAAGTGTAATTAAATTTGTAACTCCGTTTAGTTTTGTTTTTTGAAGTGTTACTAAGTTCTTCACATATAATACACGTTTAAAATTTAATTAAGTTACAATTTTAATTATAAAAACTTAGTTACGATTTAAAAAAACAAAAAAAAACCAAAAAACTTCTCTCCAATCTGCCGAGCGGGGCGCACCCCGCGTGCGCGGCAAGGGCGCCGGCGGCAAGCCGGCGTGTTCGGCGAGGGAGACGGCCGGGAGAGGGCGGCAGCGGCGAGGGAGACTCGCGGGGGCAGCGGCGAGGGGCGGCGCGCGGCGGTCATCTCCATGTCGATATGCGCGGCGGCGGCGGCGCGCGCGGCAGCGGCGGCGGCCGGGGAGGGGCTCGATTAGCGCGCGCGGACGGGAAGGGCACATACGGCGGCGTGTTCGGCGACGGACGACGACGGCGGCGACGGACAACGGCGGCGGCGACGGACAACGGCGGCGAGCGTCTGAGGAGGCCGGGATCGATCTCCGCGCGCGCAGCCTGACGGTTCGAGGAGAAGAAGAAGAACTGGCGCGGCCGTTCGCGCCCGCCAGTATATATAGGACCCCCCCTTTAGTCGCGGTTGGGGTGGCCAACCGCGACTAAAGGTACCCCTTTAGTCGCGGTTGGCCACCCCAACCGCGACTAAAGGGTATTTTCGCCGGGTTTTCGTTTCCCGCGGAAAAATACCCTTTAGTCGCGGTTGGCGAGGCCAACCGCGACTAAAGGTATTTTCAAATTACTTTTCTTTTTCAAAATGTTAAAAGTACATATAATATATCAATAAATTCAGAAAAATAAAACTAATTCATTTCAAAATCTGAAAAATACAAATAATATATCAAAAAGTAAAGAAAAATAAAACTAGTTCATTTAAAAATCTTAAAAATACATATAATATATCAATAAATTCAGAAAAATAAAACTAATTCAATTCAAAATCTTAAAAATACCAATAATATATCAAAAAATTCAGAAAAATAAAGCTAATTCAATTCAAAATCTTAAAAATACATATAATATATCAAAAAATTCAGAAAAATAAAACTAATTCAATTAAAAATCTTAAAAATACAAATATTATATCAATAAATTCAGAAAAATAAAACTAATTCATTTAAAAATCTTAAAAATTCAAATAATATATCAAAAAATTCAGAAAAATAAAACTAATTCATTTAAAAATCTTTCCGCCTCCCTCTTCCCACCAGTTCTTCCCGGCCGCCTCTGTCTTCTCGTTGGCCCCCTCTTCCCGCCTCTTTCTTTCCGCCGACCCCCTCTTCCCGCCTCGTCTTCCCGCCATTTCTTCCCTGTCTTCCCGCCTCTTTCTTCCCGCCACTTTCTTCCCGCCACTTTCTTCCCGCCTCCTGTCTTCCCGCTCCCATTTTCCCCGCCATTTCTCACTACATATATGTAGCCCGGCTTGGCCAGCATTATCACATCTCTACAATCTCTCATCACTCTCTCATGGCTTCCACCGCACCCACTCTAACCTACCAGCAGGTGGAGGAGCTTTGCGCCTCGAACTACCCTTGCCCACCGGGCTACCGCATCCCCGCCGGCTGGAGCCTAAGCGCCGGCGGCGTGCCGGTCCCTCCCGTCCCTCAGGGTACTGCACGCCGGGCGGCCATCACGAACCACTACTACCTCGACCTCACGCCGGAGCAGCGGATGAATCCCCGCCGGCATCCCGATAACCAGCATACTTGTGACGCCTTCTTCATCAATCGGCGTGAGAGGGCGCTCGCCGGGTATGAGGAGGACGGTCCGCCTCCTGGAAACTTCCACGAGGCCGGCCGTCGGCTATGGTGGTACGGCCGGACTCTGCAGAGCGTCATGGACTACATCACGGCCGGCGATATGCCCCGCCTGCGCTACCCTCAGTTCGAGCCACGAGCGCCGCCCGACGACAGCGACGACAGCAGCAGCGACGACGACGCCGGCAACTTAGAAGGCGACGACTACCAGTACAACGGCGGCGGCTATGAAGACTACGAGTATGCATATTATACGCCTAGGCAGGAGTATGACTAAATCACTCCAAATTTCCTGTATGCAGGAGTATGACTTAGTCACTCCAAATTTCATGTATGCAGGAGTATGACTTAGTCACTCCAAATTTCATGTATCATCAGTGCTATCTCGAGTCAATTGAATCATTCGAAAATGGACACCAAACACATCACGGGTAATATAATACACATGATTCATTCAACAAAGTTTGGTACAATAATAAATTATTACACATCATTTCTTCCCTTGTGTCCCTGCTTGCTTACGATTGTGCCGTATCCATGGAGCATCCTCATCATTTAACTTAATGCTTGGGTCGGTGTTCACTTTGAAGGGCGAAATTTCAGCAAACATATTATAATCTTCTGACATGTCTGTCTTGTCCTCCACTCCCACGATGTTTCTTTTCCCTGAAAGAACAATGTGGCGCTTTGGATCATCGCATTATGTACTGATCGTTTTCTTATCTTTCCGTTTCCTCGGTTTGCTACTCATGTCCTTCACATAGAAAACCTGAGCGACATCTTTCGCTAGGACGAATGGTTCGTCAAGGTAACCAAGATTGTTGAAATCCACCATTGTCATTCCGTATTGCTGGTCCACCTTTACCCCACCTCCTGTTAGCTTGAACCATTTGCACCGGAACAAAGGGACCCTAAAGGAGGGTCCATAGTCAAGTTCCCATATCTCCTCTATGTAACCATAATATGTGACCTTTTGCCCATTCTCGGTTGCTGCATCAAAGCGGACACCACTGTTTTGGTTGGTGCTCTTTTTATCTTGGGCGATCGTGTAAAATGTATTCCCATTTATCTCGTACCCTTGGAAAGTCGTTATAGTCGAAGATGGTGTCTTGGCCAACATGTACAGCTGATCTACAACCTTATTGTCACTCATTAAATGTTTTCTCAACCAACTGCCGAAAGTCTCCATGTGGGCCTTCCTAATCCAGGATTCCGGCTTCCCCGGGTTGTCCGAGCGTAAAATATTCTTGTGTTTCTCAAAGTACGGAGCCACCAAGCTGGAATTGGTCAGAACTGTGTGGTGTGCTTCAGTCAGAGAATGGCCGTCCATACATATCATTGATTTCCTTCCGATCGTGCCTTTTCCACTTAGTCTCCCCTCGTGCCGCGATTGAGGAAGACCAATCGGCTTAAGGTCGGGAACAAAGTCAACACAAAACTCAATTACCTCCTCATTTCCATAGCCCTTGGCGATGCTTCCTTCCGGCCTAGCACGGTTACGAACATATTTCTTTAATACTCCCATGAACCTCTCGAAGGGGAACATATTGTGTAGAAATACGGGACCGAGAATGGAAATCTCATCGACTAGGTGAACCAGGAGGTGCGTCATAATATTGAAGAAGGATGGCGGGAACACCAACTCGAAACCGACAAGACATTGGACCACATCGTTACGTAACCGTGGTAGAACTTCGGATTGATTACCTTCGAGAGATTGCATTGAGGAATGCACATAGCTTCACAATGGCTACTCGAACATTTTCCGGCAGGAGCCCCTCAAAGCAATCGGAAGCAATTGCGTCATAATCACGTGGCGGTCGTGAGACTTCGGGTTTTGGAACTTTTTCTCCGCCATGTTTATTATTCCCTTTATATTGGACGAGAATCTCGACGGGACCTTCATACTGCTCGGGCATTCAAAAAAGATGACCTTCTCTTCTTTGGTCGGAGCGTAGGCGGCACGACCTTGAAACCGTTCCGGATACGGGTCATCGGGGTCTTTCAAACTTTGCTTCGGTCCTGCCGTGCTTCCTTTGTATCATTTGACTTCCCATACACGCCCAAGAAGCTTAGGATGTTCACGCAAATATTCTTCGTAACGTGCATCACGTCGATTGCGGAGCGGACTTCTAGGACTTTCCAATATTCTAGCTCCCGAATATAGATTTCTTCTTCCACATGGCTACGTGCCCGTCGGCTCCCTTCGGAACCGATTGTCCGCCAGGACCCTTTCCAAAGATGACTTTCAAATCCTTGACCATATCAAATACCTCAGCACCGAGTGTGTTCCGCAGGCTTCGGCCGGTGATCTGCCTTGCCGTTGTAATGCTTGCCTTTCTTTCTTACTCGGATGACCTTTCGGAAGAAATCGACGATGCCCAAGGTACACGTTCTTCTTACAATTTGGCAAATGTACACTTTGAGTCTCATGTAAGCAGTGCGTGCATGCATTGTATCCCTTATTTGACGAGTCCCGAAAGGTTACTAAGAGCAGGCCAATCGTTGATGGTTACGAAAAGCAACGCTCGTTGGTCAAATTCCTCTTCTTTGTGCTCATCCCACACACGGACACCAGGTCTGCCCCACAGCTGTAAAAGCTCATCAACTAATGGCCTTAGGTACACATCGATGTCGTTGCCGGGTTGCTTCGGACCTTGGATGAGCACTCGGCATCATAATGAACTTCCGCTTCATGCACAACCAAGGAGGAAGGTTGTAGATGCATAGAGTCACGGGCCAGGTGCTATGGCTGGAGCTCTGCTCGCCAAAAGGATTCATGCCATCCGTACTTAGACCAAATCTTATGTTCCTTGCGTCAGCTGCAAAATCTTTGAACTCTCTGTCGATCTTTCTCCATTGCGTTCCATCTGCGGGGTGTCTCAACTCCCCGTCCGACTTACGGTCCTCTTTGTGCCATCGCAACAACTTGGCATGCTCTTTGTTCCCGAACAGACGTTTCAACCGTGGTATTATAGGAGCATACCACATCACCTTGGCGGGAACCTTCTTCCTGGGTTTACGGCCCTCAACATCGTCACCGGGGTCATCGCCTCGATCTTATAACGCAATGCGAGTGCATACCGGGCATTCATTCAAATTCTCGTATTCACCGCGGTAGAGGATGCGATCGTTGATGCATGCATGTATCTTCGAACCTCTAAACCTAGAGGGCAGACAACCTTCTTTGCTTCGTACGTACTGGCGGGCAACTCGTTATTCTTTGGAAACATATTCTTCAACATTTTCAGCAAGTCTTCAAATGCCGAGTCAGCTACACCTGCCTGTGCCTTCCATTTCAGCAAATCCGAGTGTGCAGCCCAGCTTTTTCAGACCATCATCGCATCCGGGGTACAGCGCCTTCCTGTGATCCTCTAACATGCGATCCAAATTCTCCCTCTCTTTTTCAGTTTCGCAGCGTCTCCGTGCATCAGCAATGGTCCGACCAAGATCATCAACGGGATCATCACGTGCCTCTTCTTCACCTTCCCCTTCACCTTCCCCTTCACCTTCAGCATCCTCCATGAAAGTATCACCGAAATGAGCAAGATAGCTTTCATCGATGAAATCATCCCCTTCTTCATCTTCTTCCATTATAACCCCTCTTTCTCCATGCTTGGTCCAACAATTATAGCTTGGCATGAAACCGTGCCGAAGCAGGTGCAGCTGAACATCTCTTGAGGAAGAGTAACCCTTCCGATTCTTACATTTAACACATGGACAGATAACAAAACCCCCTGCTTGTTCGCATTAGCCACTACGAGGAAATCATTCAAACCCGTACTGAACTCGCCGGAGAGTCGGTTACCGTACATCCATTGTCGATTCATCTGCATTATTATAATATAAAATATATAATTAACCATCATGCATTTGTTAAACTAATTAACTAGCTACAAACAATATAAATTAAACAATGAACTACACACACATGCACATTTTATCAACGACACATCAAAGGTTCAAGTTGCTAACCGCGATCGAGGAGGAAAAAATAAATGAGAAAGCTCAAGTGTGGCTCCAACACTTCATATCATGTTTGTTTCATGCTCTTGGGGCATTTCATCAAACACCTTATGTGCATAAGAGGAACCAAAAGCAAACCTAACACCCACTTGTGAAGCTTGTGAAGAAAATGGCACCAAATGGCTAAGTGTTGGCTGCTGGGTGGGTATATATAGGGGGGGCGGCTTTAGCCGCGGTTGGCCAGGCCAACCGCGACTAAAGGCCTTCGGGCACCTTTAGTCGCGGTTGGCCTGGCCAACCGCGGCTAAAGCCCCCACGTGCAACGGCTGGCCACCGAGCGCCCTGGGCCCAGGCCTTTGGTCGCGGTTCGCCTCCCGAACCGCGACTAAAGGTACCATTAGTCGCGGTTCCTTTACCTTCGCGACTTATGGGGCTCACCGGAATCCTGTTTTTCTAGTAGTGATCTTAACCAAAGATATTCCAGCAAAGAAAAAATTAAAAAAGGATCACTGCTTCTGCGATGTTAATGAAACATACAACACTTGTTCTTCCTGTTAATGAAACATACAACACTTGTTCTTTCGATGCCTTTGGCCCGCTGCCTGCATAGTGTTGTTAGGTTCTCTTTGGACTATTAACCTTCTACCATTCTATTTTCAGAAATGAGTGATGTTGTTAAGCTGACCATTGAAGTTACCTATTCTTGTGGAAGCTGAGTGTTGTATTGTGGTCTGATTAGAACTTCCGAAATGATATCATTTTAATGAAGAAGGATGATTATATTAATTTTTATAACTTATTCGTATGACGGTCTGCTAGATCTTTAACTGAACCCAATTTATTATATGGCAGCGGGTCGATATGCCGGCTATTTTATGGCTACAAGATCTCTCTGGGCATCTGCGGATATTGATGCCGAATGAGGAAAAATTCACGAAACATTTCTCAGATGATAATTTTGAAAAAGCCAACACTTCATTTCTAGAAACAAGGCCTTATCACCAAGTTACACCTTTATCAGCATTACAGCTCAAGTCACAAACACCACAAAACACCACACACAAAACTCGAGCAAGAGGTTAAAGATCACATGGTACACTGGTAGGGTCGTGTAATGGGACACACAAATAAACTTATTAATTGAACACACCAGAATGCACTTAACGCCGACAAGAAATACAGTACACGGCTCTCTACCATAGAGGCGTACGTACATGCATGGTAGAGGCTCTAGATGCCATCAAGGTTGACCTGCGCGCCCGAGCCTCCTGACTCGGGGAGACTTCTAGACCTGACCTCGATTGTTTCTTCAGTAACGAAGGCCTGCGTAGTAGCCAACTTCATGGGCTTTGCATCTGCAGAATGACATGTAAAAAAAAGCATGCATTAGCAACTACAACTACATTGACTGTAACATTAGCAACACTACTGTTTTCAGAGTGTCTCGTGTGTATGGTTACCCTTGTCATCCTCGGCGTTGGTGCTGTAGCCGGTGACGCGCTCGACGAGGCCGTACAACATGTCCACGAGCTGAGCAGCGAAGCTCGCCATGGGAGCTGCAGGCTTGGAGATTGGACCTGGTGTTCTACTACTGCTGAAGCTAGCTACGAAAACGGTGTTGCTAGTGCTAAGCTTGGAGGTGCTTTTGATGCTTGCGACTGGTGAGTGCTATAGTGTTGCCGCGGCGGGGTATTTATACACGGGGCAGGGTCACCAACCGACTGATCTTCAGAGAAGCCCCACGCGCGTTATCGAGTGGATCGAGAGAATCAGAATTTCTCGGTTGCCCCGCGGCCAGCATGTGAATCACACGGTTAGCGACTAGATGATGCACATCTCTATCCTTTCTCCAAAGATCGAGACGGCACCAGCTACAAGGGAATGTGCAGGGTGCCGAGAGTTGTCGTCTGTCCGCTATTGGCAACATGGCTGCGGCAACTGGCAGTATAATATAGATAGAGGTGACTACTCGACCAGCAAATTCATCAGGATGCATTGTCCAATTGGTATAACATATGATTATGCATACTAATCTGCTCAGATTATTTGATCTCCCGTATCGTTGGGTCACAAGAGCAATGTGCTGGCTCTCTGTCCTCTTCTTGTCTTCGGCGACCCCCAGGGATGAGGATGCAGGAAGATTCGTCACTCCACATGTATAACACGCGAGTGCGTGCGTGGCGGTGGTGCCCCCTAGCTAGGCATGGCCTGCCAGCAAATTATATGATGCGTCCACAGCGTTTCATGGACCATAACGCTCAGTCGCTATGGATCGGATTACTCTATGAACCCTAGGAAGAATAATTTGAAACCATACCCAGCCCTGAATAGCTAGTCTAGCCAACAAATTAGACCTCTAATGGTTTGTTAGGTTTTAGTGGGTTCTTATTAGAGTTTGTTTTGTGTTATGTTAGGACTCTAGCCTAAGTCGGTTTGGGTCTAACCCTAGGCCGGCCGACTCCCCCTCTCTTTTCTATATAAACATTGTAATATTGTCTAAATCAATACAAGTTATTATTCTCCCAAACTATCATGGTATCAGACGCCTAGGTTTTTTGCACCTAGATGGCTCCGCCCACTCCACCGTCGCCGCCGACGCGTCCACTCTAGACCGCGGCCGAGGCGCGCGCCGCTGCCGGCGCCGATCTATCTTCTTCCTCTACCTCTACTCTCCACCAAAATCCCCAACAAAATTCACAACCCCCACAACTTACCCTAGCCGACACGGTTGCGGACGTCTCTCCATTCGTCCCGATCGTCCTCGATCTCTCCAAGCATAACTTTTACCATTGGTGCCACCTCTTTCATGTACATCTCGGTCGCTGCGGCCTCCGCGATCACATCAACCTCGCCTCGACACCACGGCCCACCGATCCACGCTGGGTCAAGGACGACCTCACCGTCATTCAATGGATCGACACTAGGATCTCCACCGAGCTCTTCAACCTGGTCTCCACCGACGACGCCACGGCTGCCCAAATATGGGTCGCCCTTCAGCAGCTCTTTCAGGACAACTCTGACTCACACGTCAATGCTCTTCACATCGAGCTCCGCACCAGCACTCAAGGTGAATCTCCCGTCACTGTCTTCTGCCAACGCATCAAGGCCATCGATGACGAACTTCGGGAACTCGGTGATCACGTCGACGACCGCACCCTCATCACTGCCCTTCTCGTTGGTCTCGACGATCAATTTGAGAAGCAAGTTGCCTTCATCCCACTGCTGAAACCTTACCCAACTTTCACCTAAGTGCGATCTATTTTGCAACTCGAAGCTCAGAATCAACCTCGCAAGGCCGCACGTCCTCCGCAGGTGTTTCACAGGGCGCTTTTCCCGCCCCTCTTGCCTACCCCTGCTACACCACCGACGGCCTCTCCTGGATGGCGTCCGCCCCAACTACCGTGGCAAAAATCCCGTATATTGGCCACCCGCTCCAGCGCCGACTCCTCCGCCGCGGCCACCTGCTCCTGCACCTGCTCCACCCGCGCCGACACCACCAGCACCGCCACCGCCCTCCGCCATGGCCCCTTGGCCGTCGCAGCATGACCCATGGACGGGTATCGTTCAGGCCTGGCCGATGCCCTGGTCGGCCCCCTCTCTGTACGGCGCCCCACCGGTTTACACCGGGCACATAAGTCCCGGCCTCCGCCCCTCCATCGGCGCACCCGTGCCTCTCGCACCTCGTCCTCCGCAGCAGGTCTACACCGCCCAGGCTTCACCGACTTACATGTTGTCGCCACAGCATTACATGGCTCCGCCGACGTCGCTGCCCCACATGTACCACGCTCCTCTGGCTCTTCAGTACATGTTTGCGTCTCCCGCTCCGTCAACCGCTCCACCAAGTTGGGACGAAGCCTCCTTCCTCGCTGCCATGAACAATTTCACACTCAACAACCATGAAGGTACGGATTGGTTTTTGATTCTGGTGCTTTCTCGCATGTCTTCAAACATGGATTTTCTGTCAGCTTGTTCCTCATCTCCCTTTTCTACCATCACCATTGGCGATGGATCCTCTATTCCAATCTCATGCACCGGTCACTCTTATATCATTAGTCCAAACACAAATTTTAAAAATCTACCAAATTTTATTCTTCGAAACATTTTAGTTGCTCCATCACTAATTAAAAATCTAATTTATGTTCGTCAATTCACCATTGACAATAATGTTTTCATAGAATTTGATCCCTTTGGTTTATCTGTGAAGGATCTGAAAGCGGGGGCGGTCCTCGCTCGTTACAATAGTTCGAGCGATCTCTATCCTCTCCATGGTGCACCCACCTCCACACCTCAATCCATGATTGCCTCCGTGAACGTATGGCATCGTCGTCTCTGTCACCCCAATAAAGCTACCGTGTCATCCATGCTGCAAGAGTTTAGCATCCCTAGTTCTAGTTCTTATCATGGTCCCTCTATTTGTAATGCCTGTCAATGCGGCAAACATATTAGATTACCTTTTGCACATCAACTACATCTAGTACTTTTCCGTTTGACTTACTACATTGTGATTTATGGACCTATCCCATTCCAAGTATTTCAGGATTCAAATATTATCTTGTTATTTTAGATGATTACTCTCACTATGTTTGGACATTCCCTCTTCGTCCCAAATCTGATGTTCACAAACTTTTTATTAATTTTAGGCAATATGTTCTAACTCACTTTGGTCTCCCAATTCCTTTCATTCAATGTGACAATGGAAAAGAATTTGATAATAACCAAAATCGAAATTTCTTTCTCTCCCAAGGCATCCTCTTTCGTTTTTCATGCCCATACACATCTCCTCAAAACGGCAAGGCTGAACGTTCTCTTCGTTCTATCAACGACATCTTACGCACCCTCCTAATCGAATCATCTTTTCCACCACGTTTTTGGGCCGAGGTTCTTCGGGAAGCCACATATCTTTTAAACATACGACCAACTAAAACATGCCCTCTTTGTTCTCCCTTTCAATCTCTCTTTCTATCTCACCCCGATTATTCTGATTTGCGTGTTTTTGGCTGTCTATATTTTCCTAACACCTCCTCTACCGCCGCCCATAAGCTAGCTCCAAGATCTTTGCCATGCATATACTTAGGTCCATCCGATGATCACAAAGGATCACGATGTTTTGATCCTTCCTCTGGTCGTGTTCTTATATCCCGTCATGTCACCTTCGATGAAAATACTTTTCCCTTTTCAGCCGTTGAGTCCCCACCGATTCCTAACTCTATTGCACCATCACCGACCCCCATAGCGCGTCATCTTTTAGTGCCTACCAAAACTCCCGCCGTGGCAGCCGATCCCCCTGCCGCAGCAGCACCACCTCCTGCCGAGAACCCGCGGCAGCCTGCCGTGAGCCCGCGGCACCTCGCCACATCACCTTCTCCTACTGCGGCATACTCTCCTGTTAGCACGTCCTCTAGCTCAGTCTCTCCCGCGTCCACTACACCTTCTTCTTCAACAACTAGTACACTTCCTACTAATGTCGTTCCCATACCTATCCCTACAAATGATCATGTCATGTTTACTCGTGGTAAAAAGGGTTTTCATATTTCCCGACATTTTCTCAATCTCTCAGCTACTCCATCGATCTCACCTATCCCAAGCTCCTACAAACGTGCTCTTCTTGATCCATTATGGCACTCGGCCATGAAATATGAATTCGATGCTCTTATTCAAAATAATACATGGACTCTTGTTCCTAAACCATCCGGTGCCAATATTGTCTCGGGGAAGTGCGTGTTTCGTCATAAGTATAACTCCGATGGGTCTTTGGCTCGCTACAAGGCTCGTTGAGTTTGCAGAGGTTTTTCTCAACAACAAGGAATTGATTTTGATGAAACCTTATCCCCTGTTGTCAATCCAAGCACTATTCGCATCATCCTCAGTCTTGCAGTTTCTTCCTCCTGGCCTATTCACCAACTTGATGTTAAAAATGCCTTTCTTAATGTTACTCTCAATAAAACCGTTTATTGTCAACAACCATCTGGATTTGAAGATCCCTCTAATCCAAATCTTGTTTGTCTTCTCAAGAAATCCCTCTATGGTCTTAAACAAGCTCCTCGTGCCTGGTTTCAACGATTTGCTACATTCATTCAAACTATTGGTTTTATCCCTTCTAAATCTGACACATCCTTCTTTATTTTCCAATCTTCCTCTCACACGGTATATCTTCTTTTATACGTAGATGATATTATTCTTACAGCCTCCTCTGATTATTTTCTTAAACATGTCATCACTCTTCTTAACAAAGAATTTTCTATGACTGATTTAGGATCACTTCATCATTTTCTTGGTGTAACCACCACTAGAACAACTTCTACCCTTTTTCTTTCTCAACGACAATATATTATTGATCTCTTAAACCGAGCCGGCATGATTGACTGTCAACCCTGTCGTACACCGGCTGATGTTGGCACCAAACTCTCGGCTGACGGTGATCCTGTTCCAGATCCAACCTTATATCGTAGTCTCACTGGTGCTTTACAATATGCTACTCTCACCCGACCAGACATCTCTTATTCTGTTCAGCAAGCATGTCTCTATATGCATGATCCTCATTTACCTCATCTCTCTCATGTCAAAAAGATTCTTCGCTACTTAAAAGGAACTCTTGATCATGGCCTATTACTTAACTCATCTTCCCCAACAAGTTTGACAGTTTATTCTGATGCATACTGGGCAGGATGTCCAGACACTCGACGATCCACATCCAGCTTTTGTGTTTATTTAGGTGATAATCTTGTTTCTTGGTCATCGAAAAGGCAGGTTACGGTATCCCGGTCTTCGGCTGAAGCAGAATATAGGGCGGTTGCGCATGCGGTTGCTGAGGCAGTTTGGATACGCCAACTACTTGTGGAACTCCAGCGCCCCGTCGAGCACATCACTATTGTCTACTGCGACAACATATCAGCCGTCTATATGGCCTCTAATCCTGTGCAGCATCGCCGTACCAAGCACATCAATATCGACATACACTTTGTTCGGGAAAAGGTTGCTCTTGGAGAAGTTCGTGTTCTGCATGTTCCAACAAGTGCACAATTTGCAGATATTTTTACCAAAGGACTCCATCCTACGTCCTTCATCGACATATGCTCCAGTCTCAACATTGTGGCACCCGATGTTGACACTGCGGGGGGGGGGGTGGGGGTGGGGGTGGGGGTGGTGTTAGAGTTTGTTTTGTTTTATGTTAGGACTCTAGCCTAAGTCGGTTTGGGTCTAACCCTAGGCCGGCCGACTCCCCCTCCTCTCTTCTATATAAACATTGTAATATTGTCTAAATCAATACAAGTTATTATTCTTCCAAACTATCAGTTCTCAAGACATGGAATTACAAGATTGATGCATTGGCCAATTATTCAAAAGCCCGAACTGATGGAAAGAGGCTATGCAACATATTTAGCGAAAGCAGCTATGCACCATATTTATATTTAACACTCTCCTCGCGTCTAGGATATTTTAGCTCTTATTTTGTTTTTTAATACTACGTGAGCAGGGATTTGAACTTGAGACTTATTGGCTCTAATACCATATAAGATTATTGCACTAGCCAATTGAAACAAAAGTTTGAGAGAGGGTCGGTCATTACACTCTAACACTCCCCCCCTCACGTCTATGCTCCCTTTTTTGGAGTCTTGACGTGTGCATAGCGGGAACGGAGGCAAGCCACAGTATTTTTGTATTGCTTCTGTTGGGTATTGAACCCTCAACTTCTGGTTTTTAGTTGTATGCACCTAACCAATTCACCCATCAGTCGAAACTGGGAGAGAGGGCCGGTCATTACACTCTAACACCCTCCTCACGTCTATGCTCCTTTTTTCTGGAGTCTTGATGTGTAAGCAACGGGAACGGGGAGCAGGCCGCAATATTTTATTTATTGCTTTTGTTGGTATTGAACCCTCAACCTCTGGTTTTAAGTTGTATACACCTAACCAATTCACCATCGGTTCAAACACAGAGAGGGTCGGTCATTACACTCTAACAGAAACGAGATTAGTGATTATAGTGATAGTTATAGTTTTGGGAAATTCATTTCGGCTCATGGATGCGGTGCCACTACACATGTACCTATTGTGTGAAAAAAATTCAAATTATCAAGAAAATCTGAAATAAGATTTCGAATTTACATCTTAACATTCTAAGTTCGTACACAAGTTAAAAAAAACATAGTTTGTATCCCATGTACAAAAGATAAATTTTGATGCTTGAACATGACTATCTATGGAACATTTTTTTTATCTTTTTACACAGGGCACACAAAATGTTCGTTTTCTCCAAACAAAAATTGTGTGCGAACATATAACATTCGGATGTACACTGAAATTTTATTTCTGATCTTTTTAGCATTTAAATTTGATTGTATGGCTACGAGGTATTTTTTTGTAGCGTGTGGAAATACTTTATTTATGGTTACGAGGTCTCTCCGGGCCGGATTCTGACAGCGAATGTCGAATGAGGAAAAAAAAAATCCCCAAACAGTGCTCATATGGCAACATTGAAAAAACAATACTTCATCTGGAGAAACCAAGCCAATTATGTTGACAAAGTTACAGCTTTATCGGCCTTACATATCAAGTGACAAACACATCACACACAAAACTCGAGCAAGAGGGTAAAGATCAAGGTACACTCGTACTAGGGATGTGTAATGGGACACACACACCAACTTATTACAAATTGAAGACACCGAGAGGTACTTTAGGGGAAGAGAAATACACGGGTCTCTACCATAGAGGCTAGATGCCATCCAGGTTGACCTGCGCGCCCGAGCCTCCTGACTCGGGGAGACTTCTAGACCTGACCTCGATTGCTTCTTCAGTCACGAAAGCCTGTTTAGTTGCCAGCTTCATGGGCTTTGCATCTGCAGAATGATGCACACGTTGAAATACATTAACAACTACAATAGCATTGACGATTGTAACATCAGCAATGCTAGTACTTTCAGAGTGTCCCTGTGTATGCTTACCCTTGTCGTCTTGGGCGCGGGTGCCATAGCCAGTGACGCGCTCGACGAGGTCGTACACCATGTCAACAAGCTGAGCGGCGAAGCTCGCCATGGGAGCTGCAGGCTTGGAGCTGGTGAACTACTGCTGACGCTAGCTAGATACTCGAACGATCTACTGCCGACGCTAGCTAGCTACTCGAACGGACTTGCTAGTGCTAAGCTTTGAGCTACTTTTGATGCTTGCAACTGGTGAGTGCTATAGCGTTGCCGGGGCGGGGTATTTATACACGGCGCAGGGTCACCAACCGACCGATCTTCAGTCAAGCCACACGCGCATGCGAGTATATTCAAGAATGCAACAGAGTTCAGAGGCCTCTCCTTTCGTTATCGCGTGGATCGAGAGAATCAGAATTTCTCGGTTGCCTCGCTGCCAGCATGTGAATCACACGGTTGGCGAGTAGATGATGCACATCTCTATCCTTTCTCCAAAGAGACGGCACCAGCTACAAGGGAATGTGCAGGGTGCCGAGAGTTGTCGTCTGTCCGCTATTGGCAACATGGCTGCGGCAACTGATACTATTGTCAACTAGATATAACATAGTGATTATGCGTAGTAATATGTGCAGATTGTTCGACCCCCCATATCCTTGGGTCACATGAGCCATGTGCTGTCTGCTTGTCCTCTTCTTGTCTATGGCCAGCCCCGGGGTTGAGATGCGACCATCAGCCGCTTGAGGATGCAAGGAAGATTCCTCACTCCACATCTCTAAGAGCATCTCCAGTAGCGTCCCCCAAAGCGTCCCCTAAAGGGATTTGGGGCGCGCCGGATAAAAAAAGCGTTCCAGCCGCGTCCCCCGAAGCCCATTTTTGTCCGGTGCGGCCCGATACGGTGTCCGGCGCCCCGAGCCCGTCCCCGTCCCACATGGGACGCTCCGGGGACGCCGGACACAACGAAAAGCGAGGCGGGCTCCCACATGTCGGCGACTATTTGCATAAACCGTTGGTTCGCGCCTCTTTTCTCGTCGCTCCTTCCTTCCCGCGCCTCCCACCCCACCGCCGCCGCTGGATTTCCCGGCCGTTTGGGCGTCTGATCTCTGCTGAGAGTCGGCACCGTTGTCGCGGCTGGGGCTCCCGCCGGTCGTGCCGCCGCCGCCGCGTCGCTAGCGCGTCCCAGAACGCGCCGTCAAATCCGCTCCACCTCCGCGCACAGAAGGTGCTCGACGACTTGCCAGGTAGGCGCGATTGGCCGCTGTTTATTGCGTCGTCTGCCTCGGCGCAATTTTAACCACTGATTTTGCTTTAGCCATGGACAGCGATGATGAGATGGTTGCCCTGCTGCTGGAGGACGAGCAAGCATTCGACGACGACCTGCGGGAGCATTTGCTGATCATCGCGTCCCTCCAGGACATGCTTGACGCTGAGGCGGAGAAGAGGAAGAGGTCGCGCCACGGAGGATCAAGGCCGGGAAGAAGGAAGTCGAAGCCCCGACAGAGGATGGAGGGGCATGCCATGCTGCACAACGACTACTTCGCCGACGGGGCAACACATGCCGACAATTTTCGGCGCCGGTACATAATGAGCAAGGGGCTGTTCATGAATATCCTCCACGGCGTTCGAGAGTTCGACCCCTACTTCAAGCTCAAGCTCGACGATGTAGGCGTTCTCGGGTTCTCGTCCATTCAGAAGTGCACCACCGCCTTGAGGATGCTTGCATACGGAGCACTGATGGCGTGTAACTCACACGTTCGTTGGGAACCCCAAGAGGAAGGTATGATGCGCACAGTAGCAAGTTTTCCCTCAGAAAGAAACCAAGGTTTAATCGAACCAGGAGGAGCCAAGAAGCACGTTGAAGGTTGATGGTGGCGAAATGTGATGCGGCGCAACACCGGGGATTCCGGCGCCAACGTGGAACCTGCACAACACAACCAAAGTACTTTGCCCCAACGAAACGCAGTGAGGTTGTCAATCTCACCGGCTTGCTGTAACAAAGGATTAACCGTATTGTGTGGAAGATGATTGTTTGCGAAGAAAACGAGTAAAACAAGTATTGCGATAGATTGTATGCTATGTAAAGAATAGGACCGGGGTCCACAGTTCACTAGAGGTG